>NC_135805.1:21808015-22150461 GCF_964213995.1 Mustelus asterias | reverse complement strand
TGAGCATACTAAACCTCTCTAAATGCTCATAAAGCTTGTCCCTCAGTATCTTCTCCATCAGCTTACCAACCACTGAGGTTAGACTCACCGGTCGGTAATTTCCTGGGCTATCCCTATTCCCCTTCTTGAAAATAGGAACCACATCCGCAATCCTCCAATCCTCCGGCACCTCTCCCGTCTCCATCGACGACGCAAAGATCATCGCCAGAGGCTTTGCAATCTCTTCCCTCGCCTCCCGCAGTATCCTGGGGTACATCCCATCCGGACCCGGCGACTTATCTATCTTGATGCCATACAAAGATTCCAGCACAACCTCTTTGTTAAAGTCCACAAAGACAATCTTTTCAGTCCACCGCAAGCCTGCAGTATATCCACCCAGGTCCTTCTCCTCTGTGAAAACCGAGGCAAAATACTCATTAAGCACCTCTGCCATTTCTACTGGTTCCGTACAGATTTTCCCGCCTTCACCTTTTATAGGCCCTATTCCTTCACGTCTCATCCTTTTACTCTTCACATATTTATAAAACGCCTTAGGGTTTTCCTTAATTCTACCTGCCAAGGCCTTCTCGTGACCCCTCCTGGCTCTCCGAATTTCCTTCTTTAGTCCCTTCCTACAAGCCTTATATTCATCTAGATCCCTATCTTCGCCAAGCTCTCTGAACCTTTTGTACGCTTTCCTTTTCTTCTCGACTAGGTCCCGCACAGCTTTTGTGCACCACGGTTCCTTTAACCTACCAACTCCTCCCTGTCTGCTCGGAACGTTGTCCTGTAGAACTCTAGACAGACATTCCTTGAAAAACTGCCACCTCTCTTCAGTACATTTCCCTGAGAATACCTCCTTCCAATTTACTCCTCTAATTTGCTCCCTTATGTCTTCATATTTCCCCTTACTCCATATAAACGCTTTCCTAGCTTGCCTGATCCTCTCTTTTTCCAATGCAAGCATAAAGGAGATAGAGTTATGAACGCTATCCCCAAGATGCTCTCCCACTGAGAGATCTGACACCTGTCCAGGCTCATTGGTCAGTATCAGATCAAGTACAGCCTCTCCGCTTGTAGGCTTGTCCACATGCTGTGTCAGGAAACCCTCCGGAACACACCTAACGAACTCCTCCCCATCCAATCCCCTTACCCTCGGGCTATTCCAATCTATGTTTGGGAAATTAAAGTTTCCCATCACAACAACTCTGTTATTATTGCAACTCTCCTGGATCTGTTTCCCTATCTGCTCCTCCAACTCCCTGTTACTATTGGGCAGCCTATAGAAAACTCCCAGCAATGAAGGAGTACAATATTAAGGGAAAGACTCTTAGGACTGTAGAGGATCAGAAGGACATTGGGTCTGGGTCTATAGGATTCTAAAATCGGCCCCGCAGGTGGAGGAGGTGGTTAAGAAGGCGTATCGTATGCTGGCCTTTATCAATCGAGGGATTGAGTTTTGGAGTCCGGGGATAACGATGCAGCTATATAAGACCCTCGTCAGACCCCACTTGGAGTACTGTGCTCAGTTCTGGTCGCCTCATTACAGGAAGGATGTGGAAAAGATTGAAAGGGTGCAGAGGAGATTTACAAGGATGTTGCCTGGATTGAGTGGCATGCCTTATGAGGATAGGCTGAGGGAGCTCGGTCTTTTCTCCTTGGAGAGACGTAGGATGAGAGGAGACCTAATAGAGGTATATACGATGTTGAGAGGCATAGGTCGGGTGGACTCTCAGAGGCTTTTTCCCAGGGTGGAAATGGCTGCTACGAGAGGACACAGGTTTAAGGTGTTGGGGGGTAGGTAGGGGAGATGTTAGGGGGAAGTTTTTCACACAGAGGGTGGTGGGTGAGTGGAATCGGCTGCCGTCAGTGTGGTGGAGGCAAACTCAATAGGGTCTTTTAAGAGACTCCTGGATGAGTACATGGGACTTAATAAGATGGAGGGTTATAGGTAGACCTAAAAGGTAGGGATATGTTCGGCACAACTTGTGGGGCCGAAGGGCCTGTTTTTTGCTGTAGTTTTTCTATGTTCTACATTAACACTGCAATGAAGTTACTGTGAAAATCCCCTAGTCTCCACACTCCGGCGCCTGTTCGGGTACACTGAGGGAGAATTTATCGTGGCCAATCCACTTAACCAGCACATCTTTCGGACTGTGGGAGGAAACTGGAGCACCCGGAGGAAACCCACGCAGACACGGGAAGAACGTGCAAACTCCAGACAGTGACCCGAGGCCAGAATTGAACCCGGGTCCCTGGAGCTGTGAGGCAGCAGTACTAACCACTGTGCCACCCCACGTACCGCCCCACAATAAAGTTATTTAGGTTATCGAACTAAAATAAGCCTCACAATTATCAAAGGTATACCCAAAATTGTCAACCGAATCATGAAGCAGTACATCTTCAAAGATGTCTGGCGTTGAAATAAACCAAGGTGGTCGGGATTTTACCGGCTAGCCCTGACCACTGATGGGTGGAACTGGCCGGTAAAATCACACGAGAGCCGAGAAATCAGGATCATGCCCAATTTCTCGGCTCTCGCAATTTTAAGAGAGCTGGATTTCCAGGGAGGTCAGCCTCTTGCTGGAAATGGGCAGGGCGCTGAATAAATTATATTAATTTATTATAATCTTAATTTACATCTGCTTAGTGAGCCTAGCGCTCACGTGTCTGGGCTCACTTGTCTTTATGGCCTCGCCTGGAGGAACGGGGGATAGTCGTGTTGGCCTCGCCGGTGGAACCGGAGACCATTGAGGCCAGCCTGCCACCTGGGCAATGCCCAATGGACACCTTGGCACTGCTCACTTCTTTTGAAGTGTAGTGACTCATAGGTATATGTGGAAGCTAATTTGTGTAGGGCCTGAAGGGGGGCCTGCTGCCACTCTGCAACGCGATGAGTGGGGGGGCGGGGGGATGACGCGATCAATCTGGGCAACAGGGGCGGCATCTCAGGCGATGTGGTGCTTGGGATTGGCCACAAGCTCCACAATTGTGGGACGGTAGGGTGGCTGTGTTGAGACTGCCTGCAGCAGCAGGGGCCTGAGCTCTCTTTCTGATTGTCAGACCCCAGCTGTTGGAATTGCGCATGTGCAATAGCTCCCTCTGCAGGCTGTCTGGCAAATTAAGCCCAACCCACTGCCTGCAGCAGCAAGAAACAGTCTAGTCCATATTTTCAATGGCTAAGTGCATAAGATTGGGCGTGAAAACGCATCCAAAAAAATGGATTAGGAACTCTTCCATTTTCACGCTAGCTGGACACTTAAAATCAATCTCGCAAAATTCCACCCTATAGTCTTACAAGACACCTTTGGGGCTTTTAGGAGTCTCAAAGCATTATTTAATATATTTCCTCCTTTCAAAATATTATACATTTGGTGTCATGTTTGTTTGGCGCCATGTTCGGCACAACATTGTGGGCCGAAGGGCCGGTTCTTGTGCTGTTCAGTTCTATGTTCTGTATGAGTAAAATTTTTCATAACCTGTAACAGACAGTTTCCTTGATAATATCTCTCCAATTTAACATCTGTAAGGATGCCAAAATGTTTCATCGAATAGAGGACAATTACAAAGTGAGCGGCGGGGGATTTTATACCAGTGAAAGTTCACCAAGGACAACGTTTACATCAGGTGAAGGAGCCAGCTACATCTAAAGTGCTGTAGGGTAATTCTTTGTTGTAATTAACCTGCCCAGCATATTACTGTTTGTCCCAATCGTTTGTTCTCAATGTCTGTTAATGTTGTCTGCAACACATTTAATGTGACCATACCTCACAGTTTGTAGATGGGATTAGAGGAACATATCAGTCTGGCAATACAATTTCAACTCAATGCCAGTTTCTGGAGTTTATAAATGCAGGGGAAAAGATTTAAATACCAGAAGACACAAATTAAAATTTTAGGAGGCGAGGAGTAAGAATGGAATTTGAGAAAATAATGACTGCTTTGTAGAAGAGGGAATGACCCACTGGGGGTGATTTTCTGATCCTGTTTTTGGCGGAGGGGGGCAGAGAATGCAATGGGAGTCCCAAAACAGCATTTATTTCATTGGCACTACTTCCATTTCTTTACCAAAGTTTTTGAAAGTTTGGTGGGAAAATCTGGCAAGGCAGCTGGCTAGCTGTATTCACTTTGCCTGCCGAGACAACACTGAAAAAAAATCGTAAAATTCAACCCAATTTTACATTTCTGGAGAGAGAATGAAAGATACTGTAAGAAGTCAAGATAAGGTGAAAAGGCAGATAGGCGAAGTTGAGGTTAAAAAGCGGCCAATAACCTTGCCTCGCTATATTAAAAAAGCCACTTTTTTAGTCCACATAACTTTTTTAGTTATGAAAGAAGACCAATTTTTATGGAAAGAGTTTGCATATTTAGTGGCAGAACACCACAGACATTCTCAAATCTATCAAAAAAACCTATTAGCAACTTGTCCCTTTCTAGGAGCAGTGTTTGTTGATTACATAGCTGTCCATGCAGCAGAATATATGTTTACTGTAAAGACAGTGCCAGACTAGTTTAATTGGGTGAATGAATGAGGAGTCGCTTTCAGTATCAGACAGATGGATCTCTCATGGATACGTGAAAGTATATTCCAGCTGATCTGGATCATCATGGAAAACAACTATGGAAAATTATGCACCTCAGATTATCCTAATTACTCAGCTAAAAGTAGCTGGAAGTGCTTCTGAAAAGAAGCAAGGGTGATTCAATATTTGACTTGTATTTGAATTACTGACATCCAAAAAAATAAATTAATGATATAATAGGAAGCAAAACAGACAAACTAACTAACAAAACTTGGTATCATTCTAAACAAATGAAACCAGCAAAGGGGTTAGCAAAGAGGATTTATAAAACTGCGTTGGATGACACAGACATCAAATGGTCTACTAATATCAGCTATATTGTTACTGTGTAAAAAAGCAAAGAGCAGAATTAAATTCCATTAATTGACATGTCTCCCTATTATAACTGCAGACATCACTAGCACCTTACACTTCCTAATGTAACTTATTTTTGAAATTCAGTTTCATATCATGATTAGTGGTGAATCAACTAACTCAAAATGTGGAAGCCAGACACTTACCAAATACTCCCTCTAAATATAGGTGGAATAAATGTAATCACTTGTGGTTGGACGGGAGAGTGCAAAAGAATTTCTACTTTTTAAAAACTACGTCTTCACAATTTTGAGGTTTTTCTATTTTTTTTTACCCAATTGCTAAAAGATTTGGTTTCATAAAATTGAAGTCATTTTAAGACTGTAAAATAATGCAAAACAATTTTGCTTTCTTAATCACAAGCACAAATACTGTTAAATCTGCAGCAAGAATGTGTGTGGAAACTGGCAGAAACCTGCAGTAAACGTCCCTTCAAGTTGTCTAGTACAAGATGCCCTGCCAACATTTTGTTCGGATAAAACTAAAAATTTTTTAATAGGGAAACACTAGGCAACACAAATAAATAATACTTGAACTGATGGACTACATTAAAGGCAAACAGAATACTCTAATCTAAATTCACTTTTATGTCACTACACAATAACAATAAATTATCAAACTAATCATTCCCATTTACAGAATACCCATTTGTTGTAGAGATTATTAGCAGCGTACTGTCACCCACTCAGAGTCATGACGGCATAGAAGGCCATTTGGCCTATTGAGTCCATGTTGACTTTCTGTGGACTGTAATGTTGGTGCCAGACTTGACTCTGAGATGAGCTTCCACCAACATATCCTCTCCAACATTAAAACCATCTAGTTCCACCTCCGCAACATTGCCCATATCTCAGACCATCTGCTGCTGAAGTCCTCAATTTGTTACCTTTGCCACCTCTAAACTTGACTAGTCTCTCTCTCCATAAACTTGAGGTTATCCAAAACCTTGCTGCGCATGTCCTAACTCACACTATGTTTTAAGTTTTAAAGTTTATTTATTAGTGTCACAAATAGACTTACATTAACACTGCAATGAAGTTACTGTGAAAATCTATTAGTTGCCACACTCCAGTGCCTGCTTGGCTACACTGAGGGACAATTTAGCACGGCCAATGCACCCCTAACCAATACGTCTTTCGGACTGTGGGAAGAAACCGGAGCACCTGGAGGAAACTCACACAAACACAGGGAGAACATGCAGATTCCGCATAGACAGCGACCCAAGCCGGGAATTGAACCCGGGTCCTTGGTGCTGTGAGGCAGCAGTGCTAACCACTCTGCCACCATGCCATCCCTATCCACCATCATCCTGTATTTGCTTACCGACAAAGACTTCCAGTTAAGCAAAGCCTTGATTTTAAAATTATTTTCTTGCTTTGAAATTTCTCCGTGGCCGTGATCCTTCACATCTCTGTAAACTCCACCCCCACAACTCTCCTAGATGTTTATACTTTACTAGTTCTGGATATTATTTTAATTCAATCTCTCCACCACTGCCAGCTTTACCTTCAGCTGCCAAGCCCCTAAACTCTGGAATTCCCTCCCTGAACTTCTAACTGTCTTTTCTCCTTAAAGCCTACCTCTTTGACTTTAATCTGCCCTATTATCTCATTACGTGAAAGTTGACCCCATGCCTGCAACTGATGTCAAAACACAGAAATGAAAAGGAGGGGGCCAAGGATTTTTTGGGGATTCCCAAAGTGACAATGGAGGAGTGAGAACAAAAACCATTTGCAGAAATTTTCAAGTTATTATTGGAGAGTTAAGAGTTCACCTAGTAAGGGTAGTTACACAGGGCTGGACAATGAATAAGATAAAGATAAAGGGTGGAATTTTCCAAAAATATGGCGAAGTGTCAGGTTCTGACTGGAAACCGGTGTGTTTCTCCCCAGAGAGACAGCCATGTTTTCTCTCCAGATCTTCTGACACTTTGTCAAAATAAAGTATGGGGGTGTTCCAGGGGCCTAAAGATAGCAGCAAGGCCGACTCCACAGAGATCAGGTTTCAAATGCTGTTTTCAAAGGGCGCCCCGATCTCAAATTAAGTTAAAGGCACTCCTCCCCCAGGACATCAGGATCCCCTCGGCAGAGATGGGGAAAACACCCAACCCTCGACCACAGAAGGGCAACCTTCCCCCCAACATAATGCATGGGTCACCCTCCCCACCACCACACCATGCAGGCATCAGAGTGACCCGAACAGCCCCACCCCCACGCAAAAGGCAGGTGCATCCCCCCACCCATCCCTCTACTGCAATACAGCTATACTGCCACCCCGCCCCCACATGATGGGAAGCCCCTAAATGGGCATTTTGAATATAAACTTCAGATAATAGCCTGGATTTTCATTTTAGAGGTGGGTAGCTGGAAATTTCCCAAGTGACCACTGGGGCTGCTGAATGCCCAGGCAGGCCAACTAAGAGGGCTGCCTCGATTGTCTTAGACTTTATCCCAGTTGCGTTGTTAAATATTAGGCCCTCTAGTCTTCACTCCCTACCCACTCCCTATATTTGGCAACTCCTGTCAACCTATGTTCCACACCCACTCCCAAGCCCCCATGTCAACACATTCTGCTCCACCTAACCCCAGTGGCCCCTCTTATCTTCTATACCAACCCATGCCACTTCACCCACCGCCAAAGGATCCTCATACCCTCCATGCCAACCCATGAACCTCCACCCACCTTCTAAGTCTCCTTATAGCCCAATGTCAACTGCCTGCCAACTCATAACTGCCCCCCTCCACTCATCTCCATGAGATTGAATCTCTATTAATGAAGAGCACGAATAGACAGGAGCAATATCAAAGGGAGAAATTTTGAGTAGGCTGCTATACAACAAGGAATTAAGAGATAAACGACTGAAAAGAGAGAGTCCTAAAAGGAGGACGGGGGAGAGGTCAAGGTGTAACTTTGCCATCAGGGCCATGGTGCCACTGGGGATTCGTTGAGGCATGTTGAGAACAAAGAACAAAGAAAAGTACAGCACATGGCTCTCCAAGCCTGTGCTGATCCTGATGCCCAAACTAAACTAAAAACCTTCTGCCCTTACTTGGTCCGTATCCCTCTACTCTTTCCTTATTCACATACCCATTCAGATGCCTCTTAAAAGTTGCTAATGTGCCTGCTTCCACCATCTCCTCTGGCAGCACTCTCTGCATGAAAAACTTCCTCTGCATATCTCCCTTAAATTTCCCCCTTTCACCTTGAACCTGTCCCCCTTGTAATTGACACTTCCACCCTGGGAAAAAGCCTCTGACTATCCACCCTGTCTATGCCTCTCATAATTTTGTAGACCTCTATCAGGTCTCCCCTCAGCTCCGTCTTTCTAGTGAAAACAATCCTAGTTTATTCAACCTCGCATAGCCAGTCTTCGACAAGGGGAAATACGTAATCATTTATTATGAGTAAGGCTCTGAATTCTGAAGGAAAATGTAATGCAAAAGAAAATTGAGTGGAGTGTAAAACAGGTTACTGATTCGCTACCACCCAAGATGAAGTAAATCCCTTATATATCATAGAGTCATCATAGAATCCCTACAGTGCAAAAGGAGGCCATTCGGCCCATCAGGTCTGCACCAACCACAATCCCACCCAGGCCCTATTCCCGTAACCCCACATGTTTACCCTGCTAGTCCCCCTGACACTATGGTTAATTTAGCATGGCCAATCAACCTAACTCGCACATCTTTCACACTGGGAGGAAACTGGAGCACCCGGAGGAAACCCATGCAGACACGGGGAAAATGTGCAAACTCCACACAGACAATGACCCGAGGCCGGAATCGAACCAGGTCCCTGGTGCTGTGAGGCAGCAGTGCTAACCACTGTGCCACCGTGCTGCCCAAAGGTCATAGCGAATCCATAGAATCCCTACAATACAGAGGGAGGCTAATCGGCCCATTGAGTCTGAACCGACCACAATCCCACCCAGGCCTTATTCCCATAACCCCATACATTTACCCGAGCTAGTTCCCCTGACACTAAGGGGCAATTTAGCATGACCAATCCACCTAACCTGCACATCTTTGTTCTGTGGGAGGAAACCGGAGCACCCGGAGGAAACCCATGCAGACATGGGGAGAATGTGCAAACTCCACACAGACAGTGTGGAATTGAACCCGGGTTCTTGGCGCTGTGAGGCAGCAGTGCTAACCACTGTGCCACCGTGCCGCTCCGAACTGCTTAAAATTAAATAATTTGCATAAATTAGGTAACGTACTACTTGCTAAAAACATGCTATGTATATGGCTCCAAAATATAGTTACAGATTTAATGTAATATGTTGAATGACAAATTAAAGAGGGCTGTGTTAATTGAGAGTAGGATTTGTTTTAGCACAAAGCTTGTGAAATTTGTTTGCAGAGTTGAATGATTTTGAAAGTTGTTGGTGAATATAAAAAGTGCAACTACTGCACAAATCTTGAAACGTTATCTTCCACACAGAGATAGAAATCAAATCAGTTTTGCTGAACCAACGTTAGCTTTCATAATGTTTCCTACCTAGAATTATGTTGTTTAAAACCATTTCTGTCCTCAGGTTATCAAGAACTTTGGGTACGTAAGGATTCATAAACTGGAAACCTATTCGGAAAATACTTCAGTCCCACCCTAGTTTATCAGGTTCAAGGTAGTTTGCTGACAACATACTTTGCTCCCAGGCAAACAGATCAAAACACAATTTATAAAAGTGTGTAATGTCATATAGCATAGTATGGTTGTACAAAATAAACAACAATGATTTTAAAGTTAAGCAGTGTCAGAGAATTATACAAGGAACTGGATGTTTGAGATACACAGGGCTGCATTTTAACCAGGTTAGGGTGACGCGGGAGCCCTTTCAAAACAGCAGGCAGGTCCCGATTCCGGGATTCTCAGCCTCATTTCTGGGCTGTATGGTTTTTTGGGGTTGCATTTAAAGGGTGCGGGCTAGTTCCCATCGGCATGTGGTTGCACTGGAAAGGGTGCAGAGGAGATTCACCAGGATGTTGCCTGGGCTGGAGCGTTTCAGCAATGGAGAGAGGCTGGCCAAGTTGGGGTTGTTTTCCTTAAGAGCAGAGAAGGCTGAGGGGGGAACCAGATTGAGGTGTACAAAATTATGAAGGACAAAGATATGGTAGATCGGAAAAAGCTTTTCCCCTTAGTAGAGGGTTCAATAACCGGGGGCATCGATTTTAAAAAAGGGGCAGGAGATTTATAGGGGAGTCAAGAAAAAAACTTTTTCATCCAGAGGATCATAGAGTCATAGAGGTTTACAGCATGGAAACAGGCCCTTGACCCAACTTGTCCATGCCTTCACTTTTTTAAAAAAAACCACTAAGCTAGTCCCAATTGCCCGTATTTGGCCCATATCGCTCTGTACCCATCTTACCCATGTAACTGTCTAAACGCTTTTTAAAAGACAAAATTGTACCAACTACCTCTGGCAGCTTGTTCCAGACACTCATCACCCTCTGTGTGAAAAAATTGCCCCTCTGGACCCTTTTGTATCCCTCCCCTCTCACTTTAAACCTATGCCGTCAGTTTAAGACTTCCCTACCTTTGGGAAAAGATATTGACTATCTAACTGATCTGTGCCCCTCATTATTTTATAGACCTCTGTAAGATCACCTCTAACCCTCCTAGGCTCCAGAGAAAAAAGACCCAGTCTATTGAGCAAATCAATCAAACCATCAAGTCCCGGCAGCATCCTAGTAAATCTTTTCTGCACTCTTTCTAGTTTAATAATATTCTTTCTATAATAGGGTGACCAGAGCTGTACACAGCATTCCAAGTGTGGCCTTACCAACGTCTTGTACAACTTCAACAAGACGTCCCAACTCCTGTATTCAATGTTCTGACCAATGAAACCAAGCATGCCGAATGCCTTCTTCACCACTCTGTCCACCTGTGACTCCACTTTCAAGGAGCTATGAACCTGTATCCCTAGATCTCTTTGTTTTATAACTCTTCCCAACTCCCTACTATTAACTGAGTAAGTCCTGCCCTGGTTCAATCTACCAAAATGCATCACCTCGCATTTATCTAAATTAAACTCCATCTGCCATTCGTCAGCCCACTGGCCCAATTGATCAAGATCCCATTGCAATCTTAGATAACCTTCTTCATGGTCCACTATGCCACCAATCTTACTAACCATGCCTCCTAAATTCTCGTCCAAATCATTAATATAAATGACAAATAACATGGACCCAGCACTGAACCCTGGGGCACACCGCTGGTCACAGGCCTCCAGTTTGAAAAACAACACTCTACAGCCACCCTGTGTCTTCTGTCATCAAGCTAATTTTGTATCCATTTGGCTACCGCACCCTGGATCCCGTGAGATTTAACCTTATGCAACAACCTACCATGCGATACCTTGTCAAAGGCCTTGCTAAACTCCATGTAGGCAACATCAACTGCACTGCCCTGATCTACCTTCTTGATTTCCCCCTTCAAAAAACTAAATCAAATTTGTAAGACATGATTTTCATTCAGAAAACCATGCTGACTGTCCGAATCAGTCCTTGCCTCTCTAAATGCCTGTAGATCCTGTCTCTCAGAATACTTTTGAACAACTTAGGATGGTGAGAATCTGGAACTCACTGTTTGAAAGGGTAGTAGAGGTGAGAACCCTCACAATATTTAAGAAGTATTTAGAAGAGCACTTGAAATGCCACAGCATACAAGGCTACAGGTCAAGTGCTGGAAAACAGATTAGAATAGGTCTTTGACGGCCATCACAGACACGATGAACCAAAGGGCTTCTTGCTATGCTGTAAAACTCTATGATTATGACTGTGGCACTCCTGATCTGGCTGGCTCCATTGCCGAAATAGCCAGGTCCTACCGCTCTGCAGTTTTGATGGAAACAAGGCCAGGTTTTTAAAGAGCTGTGGTTCAGTCGTAAACCCCTTGCAAAAGATAAGTTCCAAAGGTACTTCTCATGCCCCCATGCCAAGGAAATACCCCCCCATCCCATAACCCCTCTTGTCCCGCATGCTTGGCTGAAAGTCCAGACATCTATTACTCTTGTTGAAACAGCTGCATCCCAGAGAAAAGATTGTTTGATTGACAGCTCTGGGTTTCTAATCTCTGTGGTCAATTTCATAATGTTGATCTACACATGATTAAGTGGGTTCATGGATTTGATGCTTCTGTTATTAGTTCTTTAATGGGTCTGAATAATGACAATTCTATGGCCTTGTAGTGCAAAGACCTTTTTTATAAACATTGTGGAAAGTAATGAATGAATGAATAAATTACCTCAAAAAATTTTTTTTTACACATCCAACCATCACCATAGGGGTCATTGATTCTATGCGTTATACATTGGGCCAATTGGCATTGAAGTGCCATTGCTTAACATAAGGAGCATGAGCGGTGGGTGGAATGCCATGACTTGGCATAGGGGACGATGGGGACCGTAGGGACTTGGGACTTTATATTTGATCTGGGACGAAGGCTCCAAGCTTCCTCCCAGGTCAGCAATGAAGATCTTGACTTTCCGGGCACTTCACCTCAAGTGGGAAGGCCAAGCTGGGAATTTTCCTAATTCCCAGTCCCCGCATTCCAGATGAAAATTCGTGCCATAGTTTATAGTCATTGTTGTCCTGATTGGATAAAAATGTTCCAGTTTAATACAATGACTTCGTGTGGAAGAAACAAAAATGACAATAAAGTTTAGAGCGATATTCCATCTGTAGCAATAGTAGCCGTAAGCCTTAACCCGGGGGCAGGAATTAGCGTACTGAAGGCCAAAGCAAGGGCAAACCTGAGACTTTTACTCTTAATCTATTTAAGATTTCCAAGAACTGTCTCCCACCCAAAACCAAATTTCACAGGGGCCTGGCTGCCTAGAACACAGAGAAATGGTCCCGACAAAGAATAGAAATGGAGGCAGGGAGGAGAACTGGAGAAATGCTCAAGGTTTGCATTACTGATAGAAAGCCTGGGCCAAGGGAAACCCAAGATATTCTTGTGGGGCCAATTAAAAATTGATAAATATTGAACTTACCCAGGCATCCTGTGGCCAGGATCCCAGATGCAGTCAGCTTTTTGCTGATGTGTTGGAGACAATATGACCCTTAGTTGGACCCTTGATTAAAATAGCACAATATTATTGGCATGCACATGCCAGTTAAATTAGGCCTCAGTTCTTCTGGGCAGCCTTTCTGTGTCTAGCCCCCACTAGTTAATGGTGGCAGTAACTCATGACAAATTCCTTGCCACACTGTTCTTCACTATGTAGGGAAAGGGTTGGGGAAAATGTGCCCTCTCATAAACTCAGAGTGAGGTCTCTTCCTGATTCCAGAGCGGAGTACTCTGAGACAGCCTGTGTCTCAAACTTGGGTTTGACACTACTGGGTCTGTAAGCCGAGTGCTGTGTTAAAGCAGGTTTTTAAAACTTTCTGTTAAAACGGTTACAATTAATTAGCTGGACATGGAGAAACATATGGGACTCTCCGAGCATAAATTAGATACTGCTAGGTTAGAATTAAGTCTTTTGCCAGTCTCAGATTGGTAGCTCTACATTGTAAGCACAGCCTTGAACAGTAAATACTGTTCAGTTCCAGAACGATGCTGGCCTTAAATACAGACAATTTATGTAAAACTGTAACTTTTAAATCACTTTCCTTCTATTTCAAACAGAAACCTAAATTCAAAACTGCAACAGTTTTAAACAAAATAACAAATTATTTCTGCCAATTAAAACAGAAAGTGCTGCAAAAACTCAGCAGGTCCGGCAGCATCTGTGGGGAGAAAAACAGAATTAACACTTTTGAGGGGCTCGGATGGGAGAGGGTCTCAATAATATGGTGCCCCGTAAAACCCAGCCCAATGTGACATGATGACAACTAAGAAAAGTTACAAATGCGATTGCTTTTGTGCAAGTGGGAAAATGGGCAAAAGGAAGATCTGTGAAGAGATGAAATACAGGAAGTAATAGGCGAGATTCCCGGCCTCCGTCTGGCGTGTTTATTGGTGGCGGCGTGGGCCTGCTGATCACTTGCAGTGGGATCCTCTGGTACTGCTGCTGTGAATGGGAATGCCCATTGAAGTCACTGCACGCTGCCGGAAAACCCGTGGCAGTGAGTGCCCTGCCAGCGGGACCAGAGAATCCCGCCGGCGTGAACGGCCAGAGAATTCCGGCCTAGAATTAAAAGTATATTTTACAAAAGCAGGAAGCAATTGAATTGATCACTGAAATTTTATGATTAGGTTAAGTACATGTGTTTCAGAGCAACAAAAGAAATATTGCAAATGCTGGAAATCTGAAATAAAAACAGAAAATACTAAGCAGGTGTGGCAGTACCTTTCGATTCGGCACTTTACAGCCTTCCGGACTCAATATTTGTTGAGTTCAACAATTTCAGATTATAATCTCCGCCCCAAATTGTGGTTCCTTTTCGTCGCATGTTTTGGTTTTTCTCATAACTTTGCTTTCAGACAGCAGTTACACCCGCTGTAGGCACATCTTTTGTTTCTGTTCTTTATCCATTATCATTTTCTTTGACTTTTTAAGGCTAATTCTTCTGTTACTTAATAACTCCTGTCTTCCACCCTATCACAAATCTTCCTTTCATCCCTTTTCCCACCTACCCATTGCTTAAAACATTTTTATATTTTCCCGGTTGCGATGAAAGATCATCGACCTAAAACATTGAGCTAGATTGTACGGGATGCCAATTTGTCGCCTACCCCCCACCTCGACTAAAGAGTCACTAGGGAGCCCCTCCACCAAAGAGCCAACTGCCCCACAGTCATTTTACGTTAACTGCCCACCCATCTGGGGTGGAAATCCATTTTACAGAGCTGCCGGCCAATCTGGTTACACTGTGAGTGTACCTACACATGGACTGCGGTTCAAAACGGCAGCTCACCATCACCTTCCCAAGGGCACTTAAAGTTAAAGTTTATTTATTAGTCACAAGTAACGCACAATTAACATTGCAATGAAGTTACTGTGAAATTTTCCTAGTCGCCACATTCCGGCGCCTGTTCGGGTCAATGCACCTAACCAGCACATCTTTCAGAATGTGGGAGGGAACTGGAGCACCCGGGGGAAACCCACACAGACACGGGGAAACTCCACATAGACAGTGACTCAAGCCGGGAATCGAACCCAGGTCCCTGCCGCTGTGAGGCAGCAGTGCTAACCACTGTGCTACCGTGCTGCAGTTTGGGATGTACAATAAATGCTGGCCTAGTCAGCGATGCCCACATCCCACGAAAGAATAAAAAGATGGAATTCTTTGGCATAAACTGTTCAAGCCACTCCAGCATTCCTAAACACTCACAACCACATGCCACTTTTCTATATAAAAAAAACTTACTGTGAACTAAAAAACAGAAGTCCTTCCACATTAGTAATAATGTAAGTTTGGTGAATCCTTCAGCATCATACTCCACAACACCTCTGGAAAAGAAAAGGAAAATTAGTACCACAGAATCAAAGCAATATAAAGGGTGCAAAACAGATTTACAGGAATGACATCAGAACCCTGAGATTAAACCACCAGGAAAAAAATGAGGAAGACCAAGGAGTCACCTAATAAATTACTTTAAAATTACAAAAGAGTTTGGTAGGTAGACTCAGGGTGCAGGACCTTTAGACCCTACTAATTGGTTTTGATTTATTGTCACATATTAGTATACAGTGAAAAGTATTGCTTCTTGCGCGCTATACAGACAAAGCGTACCGTACATAGGGAAGGAAAGGAGAGGGTGCAGAATGTAGTGTTACAGTCATTGCTAGGATGTAGAGAAAGATCAACTTAATATGAGGTAGGTCCATTCAAAAGTCTGATAGCAGCAGGGAAGAAGCTGTTTTTGAGTCAGTTGGTATGTGACCTCAGACTTTTGTATACTAATACATGTGACATTAATAAATCAAATCAAATCAAAGGTACCTTTTGTCACAATTGTAAAGACTTTGCTTAGATTATTCTGTGGTAACAATTGATGGAATCCAAATATAAACTTACGTTCCAAAGTGGCTCAGAAAGGCTGCAATGTACTCTCTTCGTCTGTGGTAACCCTGAATGATGTACTGCACCTTGGTTTAAATAAAGCAAAAACAAATGCAAATTAAAATAGGTAAGATATTAAGATGACAAATGAGGACAGCAATTGCAAATTTGGAGATATGGTAATTATTTGAAGAAAAATATTAACCTTAAGATTTATATCCATTCCATGATTTAATATTCTTTGTGTGTTTAAAACTTGTTGTGCTCACTGTGGTGAGAAATGTAAGGAAGGAGATTCATTTTGCACAAAATGGCAGCATCACACACTTCCAGGCTTGTTTTTAATTGGAGTCATAGAAGTTTACAGCATGGAAACAGGCCCTTCAGCCAACTTGCCCATGCCGCCCTTTTAATTGCCCACATTTGACCCATATCCCTCTATACCCATCTTACCCATGTAACTGTCTAAATGCTTTTTAAAAGACAAAATTGTACCCACCTCTACTACTACCTCTGGCAGCTTGTTCCAGGCATTCACCACTCTCTGTGAAAGAATTGTCCGTCTAGACACTTTTGTATCTCTCCCCTTAAACCTATGCCCTCTAGTTTTAGACTCCCCTACCTTTGGGAAAAGATATTGACTATCTAGCTGATCTGTGCCCCTCATTATTTTATAGATCTCTATAAGATCACCTCTCAGCCTTCTATGCTCCAGAGAAAAAGTCCCAGTCTATCCAGCCTCCCTTTATAACACAAACCGTCAAGTCCTGGCAGCATCCTAGTAAATCTTTTCTGCACTCTTTCTAGTTTAATAATATCTTTCCTATAATAGGGTGACCAGAACTGTACACAGTATTCCAAGTGTGGCCTTATCAATGTCTTGTACAACTTCAACAAGACGTCCCAACTCCTGTATTCAATGTTCTGACCAATGAAACCAAGCATGCCGAATGCCTTCTTCACCACTCTGTCCACCTGTGACTCCACTTTCAAGGAGCTATGAACATGTAGCCCTAGGTCGCTTTGTTCTGTAACTCTCCCCAACTCCCTACCATTAACTGAGTAAGTCCTGCCCTGGTTCAATCTACCAAAATGCATCACCTAGCATTTATCTAAATTAAACTCCATCTGCCATTCGTCAGCCCACTGGCCCAATTGATCAAGATCCCGTTGCAATCGGACATAACTTTCTTCACTGTCCACTATGCCACCAATCTTAGTGGCATCTGCAAACTTACTAACCATGCCTCCTATATTCTCATCCAAATCATTAATATAAATGACAGATAAAACTCAAGAGGCATGTTGTGGTGTGTTGAAGCCTATGTTTTTTTTAAACTGGGTAAAATAGTATTTCCTTAAATTTGAACTGGAAAATAAACAACAGCATACAAGTAGAAAATAAACAGTATGAAGAAAGAATAGGGCCTGTGTCTGATTGTGGTTGGTACAGACTCGATGGGCCAAATGGCCTCCTTCGGTACTATAGGGATTCTATGATTATGCCCAAATGCCACAGTATGAGGTATAGAGTCATAGAGGTTTACAGCATGAAAACAGGCCCTTCGGCCCAACTAGTCCATGCCGCCCTTTTTTAAAAAATCCCTAAGCTAGTCCCAATTGCCCGCATTTGGCCCATATCCCTCTATACCCACCTTACCCATGTAACTGTCTAACACTTTTTAAAAGACAAAATTGTATCCGCCTTCACTACTACCTCTGGTAGCTTGTTCCAGACACTCACCACCTTCTGTGTGAAAAAATTGCCCCTCTGGGCCCTTTTGTGTCTCTCCCCTCATGTGGAACAAATTCTAAGTAAAAACAGTTGAATTACTTTTTTAGAAAATGCATGGATCTGAGTTTCAAAAGGGTTGACGTTAGTGAGGTTAAGTATCGTCAAAGTGATTACATCTCCACTCATGAAGTTTCTGGCTGCTGCTACATTAACCAAGGTAAAAGTTGTAAAGTAGGTGAGCATTAGTATGATGGCTTAATTCCACAGGTTAGTAAGGTAGTAGCAAGACGACAAGTTTGTGATGAACATAAAGAAAAAGGAGTGGGATAGAGAGAAAAATCTGCACAGATGTTTGAATGTACATTTGTTAAGCAAACTACCGTCCAAGCAGAATCCATAAATTCCTTTTGAACAAAGAATTATGAGGAGTAAGCAGGAGAGTGAGATTAGACTAACAGGCTCATGTGGAGAAAAAACAACAGCATAAGACTTGATCGAACAAGTTATCTATTTTGGTGTTACTGTATGCAATGATTGCAAACAACTGGAGTAGAATTTATGATAGGCCAAATGGTATTCTGTCTGTAAATGGAGTGGGCATCATGAACCAATAGTCGTTTCTTGTTCTACCCTTTTATGACTGAAGTAACTGCCCTGCCAGAAACAAACCACATATATGAACCTGATTTAAATGTGTTTTTGTATTACTGTTCAATATTTCTTCTGTGGCAAACTAATCTTAATCATACTGTAATGACTTGCTACACCGATGAGAAGCAAATGCTTCCACTGCATTCAAAGCAAGTAATTTCTGCATACTTTTAAAAATTATTCATTTTTGGAATTTGCAAGGCTGGCATTGCCCATCCTTCATTCCCTTACAATGATGCACCTTTGTCTTGAATCGCTGCCAGTCCTTGTGGTAAATGATTTGAGTAGCAAGGTAGACCACTTCAGTTAAGAGTTAACCACATGTGGGACTGGAATCACATGTCGACCAGACTCAATAAGGTTTCCTTCCCTAAAGGAAATTAGTGAACCAATTGGATTTTTATAACAATCATGGTCACTTTTACTGGCTACCAGCTTTTTCGGAACAACAATTAATTATTTCCAGCTAATCCTTCTATTTAATTTATCCCTAGCCAGACAGAATTGATTTGAACTATTTTTTCTTTGGGCTGTATTTGAGCAAAATTACAAACAGCTTCAAAAAAAGGCTTACCTTCACTGGGACTTGATTTTAATTTAGAAAAGAGAAAAAATAAATCAGGAAAAGGATTACTTTTAGAAGGTAGATATTGGTATGGCATACTGTAGGATATGTTAACTTTAAATTTCAGTCATCTGAGGTGAGATTATCCCTTTAAGTACTTTGGGCAGAATTTTCTGTTCCAGAGATGAAGTCTGATGGTGGAAGTGAAAATTAGAGTGACTTCTGCTGGAGACTGGGGCGGCTGAGTACGTGAGATCTTGCGCTGTTCAGCTCATGAATTATGCTGCTGTGAGGAGCATTTTGTATCTCGTGGTGGGGCAGGCAGGAAGTGGCACACCCCACCATGTCTTGACTGGCTCCAACGTCTGGGCAGCAGCTTGTGTGACAGATAGCTGGTTCCATGATTCCTGCTGTTGGCGGAAGCAGAAAATTCCACCCGAACTACTGTTTAATTAGTTTTCTACTGGCGTTCATTTTGACATTTTATCTCAACTAGAAGATCTATTGTAGACAGTCTTTTATCTTATCTGCCCTGTCTGGCCTTAAACTTATATTTGTGTAGCATAAAAACATAATGATGGCACAAAGCATCTGCCAGATGCATGAGCTTAAATACCTACACATAGATTTCTAATCTTAATCACACTGTTTACTACGTGGTGCTGAACATAGACCAGATGATTGTCGGCAGAGCAACATTACTTTTGTGATTGCTTACTGACTGGTGCTAGCAGAGCCTGTTTGCCCTTAGAAAATTGCGAGGGTTTATTAACAAATGTTAAACGCAAACATCGGTGGTTAAAAGTGTACTAACATTATTACAGAAACCGTAATAATTTATTCTATGGTAGGTGTTATACATTTAGCATGTGGTTTCCAACTGGCCCACCACAGTAACATCCCTCAAAGAATAGCGGCATTAGGCTGCAATGCAGTGAGTGGAAGATCTCCCACTCACCTGATGAAGGAGCAGCGCTCCGAAAGCTAGTGGCGTTTGCTACCAAATAAACCTGTTGGACTTTAACCTGGTGTTGTTAGACTCCTTACTCTCTACTTCAAGCATACTCAATGACTGATCTTGCACTGCCCTCTGGGGTAGAGAATTCCAAAGATTCACAACCCTCTGAGTAAAACCTTTCTCCTCATCTCGGTCCTAAATGGCTTCCCCCTTATTCTAGACTTCCCAACCAGGAGAAACATCTTACCTGCATCTACCCTGTCTATCCCTTTTCAAAGTTTCAATGAGATCACCCCTCGTTATTTGAAACTAGAGAATGACAGGCGCAGTTTCCCCAATCTCACCTCATAGGACAGTTCCACTATCCTGGGAACAGATTTGGTGAACTATTAATGCACTTGCTCTATGATAATAATATCCTTCCTCAGGTAAGGGGACCAAAACTGCACAGAGTACGGTCTACAGGTGCGGTCTAACCAAGGTTACATATAATTGAATAATGAACTGAATCTTGTTTTTCTTTGTATTACCTTGTTGGTGAGTAATTGGCAAACTTGTGGCACATAATCAATGAGACAACCACCACTTGGAAATGGTGGGATATGGAGAGCGGAGGTCCCACCAAGTGCACTGTAAAGGAAAAAGAAAAATAATGCTTGAATGAAAATTTCAAAATAAACACAGCATATTATTGTGGAATAACCCATGTAAAAAGTCATCACAAACAAATCCAAATTTATGGATCGTTCACCTAAATGAAACCAAAACTTGATTGTTTCTCTGGACTCTGAAAGTAGCCAGCTAAAAGTAGCCAGCAATTATCAAAGTTAAAAGCAAACTACTGCGGATGCTGGAACCTGAAACAAAAACAGAGAATGAACAACAAAGAACAATACAGCACAGGAACAGGCCCTTCGGCCCTCCAAGCCCGCGCCGCTCCCCGGCCCAGGATTGAATCCTGAATCCAGGATCCCCGCCCAATTTTCCAGCCTATCTACATACCAATATCCTATCCACCGAGCTGTCCCTCACAGCTACGATGCTTTGTTCATCACAACCTATTAACTCACCCCCACCCCCACCCCCCCCTTCCAGACCATGTGATCTCCAGGGAGAGGCGAAAACCCAGAGTGAAAACCCCAGGGCCAATATGGGGAAAAAAAATCTGGGAAATTCCTCTCCGACCCCCTGAGGCGATCGAAACGAGTCCAGGAGATCACACTGGCCCTGATCGGAAAATGCTTCCCAACCCTATTCATTTCCACTTCCACGAACACCATATGAATTCCCTGCCCCCGAGACAGGTTCCCAACTATCCGCAGTCTCGCTCTGTACTGGCACCAGCAAGATGATCATAGAATGAAGCCTTGAAACGAGAAACAAGGAACAATTAGCCCGGATAGCTGGAACAAATAGCTGGAAAGTCTCAGCAGGTCTGACAGCAGCTGTGGGGAGAGAATAGATTGACCTGAGCAGCACTCCGAAAGCTAGTGACTTGTGCTACCAAATAAACCTGTTGGACTTTAATCTGGTGTGATGAGACTACTTACCGGGAGAGAATAGAGCCAACGTTTTGAGTCTAGATGAAACTTCGTCAGAGCCAAAGGGTCATCGAGACTCGAAACATTGGCTCTACTTATCAAAGTTACATTGATTCAAAAGTCCCTAACGCTATTAGATTTTCACAATTTGATGCAACGAATAACATATTTCTTTGCCTGCCACATAGCCTGAATTTCGTCCAACTTGGACAAGGGAGGGAATCTATGTGTAGAGCCAGAGGAAATGAGCGAGGTATTAAATGAGTACTTTGCGTCGGTATTCACCAAAGAGAAGGACTTGGTGGATGATGAGTCTGGGAAAGGATGTGTAGCTTGAGTCATGTTGAGATCAAAAAGGAGGTGGTATTGGGGTTCTTGAGAAACATTAAGGTAGACAAGTCTCCAGGGCCTGATGGGATATACCCCAGAATACTGAGAGAGGCAAGGGAGGAAATTGCTGGGGCCTTGAGAGAAATCTTTGTATCCTCACTGGCTACAGGTCCCAGAGGATTGGAGAATAGCCAATGTTGTTCCTTTGTTTAAGAAGGGTAGCAAGAATAATCCAGGTAATTACAGGCCGGTGAGCCTTACATCAGTGGTAGGGAAATTATTGGAGTGGATTCTTCAAGACAGGATTTATTCCCACTTGGAAATAAGTGGACGCATTAGTGAGAGGCAACCTAGTTTTGTGAAGGGGAGGTCGTGTCTCACGAACATGATCAAGTTTTTCGAGGAAGTGACAAAGATGATTGATGAGGGTAGGGCAGTGGATGTTGTCTACATGGACTTCAGTAAGGCCTTTGACAAGGTCCTTCATGGCAGACTGGTGCAGAAGGTCAAGTCGCATGGGATCAGAGATGAGCTGGCAAGATGGATACAAAACTGGCTTAGTCAGAGAAGGTAGTAAGAGTTTTAACAACACCAGGTTAAAGTCCAACAGGTTTATTTGGTAGCAAATGCCATTAGCTTTCGGAGCGCTGCTCCTTCGTCAGATGGAGTGGATATCTGGTAGATATCCACTCCATCTGACGAAGGAGCAGCGCTCCGAAAGCTAATGACATTTGCTACCAAATAAACCTGTTGGACTTTAACCTGGTGTTGTTAAAACTCTTACTGTGTTCACCCCAGTCCAATGCCGGCATCTCCACATCAGTCAAAGAAGACAGAGGGTAGCAGTGGAAGGGTGTGTTTCTGAATGGAGGGCTGTGACAAGTGGTGTTCTTCAGGGATCAGTGTTGGGACCTTTGCTGTTTGTAATATATATAAATGATTTGGAGGAAAATGTAACTGGATTGATTAGTAAGTTTGCGGACGACACAAAGGTTGGTGGATTTGCGGATGGCGATGAGGACCTTCAGAGGATATAGCAAGATATAGATCAGTTGGAGACTTAGGCGGAGAGATGGCAGATGGAGTTTAATCCGGACAAATGTGAGGTAATGCATTTTGGAAGGTCTAATACAGATAGGAAATATACAGTAAATGGCAGAACCCTTAAGAGTATTGATAGGCAAAGGGATCTGGGTGTACAAGTACACAGGTCACTGAAAGTGGCAATGCAGGTGGAGAAGGTAGTCAAGAAGGCATACGGCATGCTTGCCTTCATCGGCCAGGGTATTGAGTTTAAAAATTGGCACGTAATGTTGCAGCTTTATAGAGCCTTAGTTAGGCCGCACTTGGAATATAATGTTCAATTCTGGTCGCCACACTACCAGAAGGATGTGGAGGCTTTGGAGAGGGTACAGAAAAGATTTACCAGGATGTTTCCTGGTATGGAGGGCATTAGCTATGAGGAGAGGTTGGAGAAACTTGGTTTGTTCTCACTGGAGCGACGGAGATTGAGGGGAGGCCTGATAGAAGTCTACAAGATTATGAGAGGCACGGACAGAGTGGATAGTCAGAAACTTTTTTCCAGGGTGGAAGAGTCAATTACCAGGGGGCATAGGTTCAAGGTGCGAGGGGCAAGGTTTAAAAGAGATGTACAAGGCAGATCTTTTACACAGAGAGTGGTGGCTGCCTGGAACATGTTGCCGGGGGAAGGTAGTGGAAACGGATACGGTAGTGGCTTTTAAGGGGCGTCTTGATAAGTACATGAATGAGATGGGAATAGAGGGATATGGTCCCCGGAAGGGTTCGGGGTTTTAGTTAAGTCGGGTAGCATGGTCGGTGCAGGGCTTGGAGGGCCGAAGGGCCTGTTCCTGTGCTGTAATTTTCTTTGTTCGTAAAAACCAGCTGCATGGTGGCACAATGGCTAGTACTACTGCTTCACAGTGCCAGCAACTCCGGTTCAATTTCAGCCTCAGGTAATTGTCTGTGCGGAGTTTGCATGTTCTTCCCGTGTTTGCGTGGGTTCCTCTCTCAGTCCAAAGATGTGTGGGTTAGGTGGATTGGCTCTGCTAAACTGCCCCTGAGTGTCAGGAAGATTAGCAGGGTAAATACATGGGTTTACGGGAATAGGGCCTGGGTGGGATTGTTGTTGGTGCAGGCTCGATGGGCTGAATGGCCTCTTTCTGCACATTAGGGATTCTACGATGCTTCAAAGCACATTTTGTAGTGAAGAGATAAGTCACTTTTAACAATATTGAGAATTTTGTTTTATATCTCTAACAAACTTCATACTACTCAATGCATTTATCTGCTGGGTCATTAATTGTGACGTACATTGTTTTCACATTTTAATGATCTTTTGTTTCGTAAATCTAGATTATGACTTACATTTGAAGGCAATAAAAACTCTTTCCATTTTTTAAATGATGTTTTGATAAAGGTAGAGTCACATTTTGTAACAGTAAAATTGTGTGTTATTTATGCAAACAATTTCATTCTTCTAAAAGCAAAACATTCAACATGAAACTGTCACAATTCTGCTCAATACGAATTCCCTCTTGATCTAATGGAAAGTGAAATATAGTGAAACACATCTTTTAATAAACTTGTCTTGTAACAACTGGAAACTGAAACTGATACAGATAGCTGAAGAAACAAAAAAAAAGGCCTCCCAATAAATTATGAGCAGCAAAATGGAAAGAAATCCCCAAACCTTTGAAGAAAAATACCCCAAAAATATGAAGGAACACAAAACAAAGGCATAAAAGTACTGCTATTCAACGGCGTATGAGAAATGTTAAGGAAATTAGCTGCAATGGAGCCAATGGCAGTTCTCCCCAAGAGAACATGGTGACAAACAAATGCGTTCTAAATGAAGCTGTATGTGCAAACTCACACTGCCTTATTCAAGAATACTATCATCTATGTGCCCTTCAAGCTGTGCAGCCTTTTGGACATGTAAACTACACATCAACCTGAAAACTTCCGCAAAGGCCACGCACAAGTCAATCTCCTTATCTTATTGTTAACATGTGTCCTAACAAAAAAAGTTTAGGGATGGGAACGTTTGTGAAACCACCTCCTTTGGTTATAACTGGATGTGGTAGGGCTGCAAAACTTTGATCTGATTCATTGGTTGTGGGAGATTAACTTTTTAAACATTATCCCAGTTTTTAAACCGAGTGAATCAATTTGTTTCACTCATCTTCCAATTTTGCTATTTTTCCACTTCCTGTTACAAGCTTTACTTAAGATAGTCAAGAAAGCATACAGCATGCTTGCCTTCATTGGCCGAGGCATTGAGTTTAAAAATTGGAAGTCATGTTGCAGCTTTATAGAATCTTAGTTAGGCCGCACTTGGAATATAGTGTTCAATTCTGGTCGCCTCACTACCAGAAGGATGTGGAGGCTTTGGAGAGGGTACAGAAAAGATTTACCAGGATGTTGCCTGGTATGGAGGGCATTAGCTATGAGGAGAGGTTGGAGAAACTTGGTTTGTTCTCACTGGAATGACGGAGGTTGAGGGGCAACCTAATAGAAGTCTACAACATTATGAGGGGCAAGGACAGAGTGGATAGTCAGAAGCTTTTTCCCAAGGTGGAAGAGTCAATTACTAGGGGGCACAGGTTTAAGGTGCGAGGGGCAAGGTTTAAAGAAGATGTAAGAGGCAAGTTTTTTTTAAAAAAGGGTGGTGGGCACCTGGAATTCGCTGCTGGGGGAGGTAATGGAAGCAGATACGATAGTGACTTTTAAGGAGCGCCTGGATAAATACATGAATAGAATGGGAATAGAGGGATATGGTCCCTGGAAGGATAGGGGGTTTTAGTTCAGATGGGCAGCATGGTCAGTGCAGGCTTGGAGGGCCAAAGGGCCTGTTCCTGTGCTGTAATTTTCTTTGTACTTTGTTCCCATCTGAGCTGCCTCTCAGGTTCCCACCCCCCTGACAAGTTAGTTTAAATCCTCTCTCCCAACAGCACTCGCAAACCTCCCTGCAAGGATATTAGTCCTGTTAAGGTGTAACCCATCTCACCTGCTCCAGAATCAGTCCCAATGCCTCAAAAATCTGATGTCCTTCCTCTTACACCAATTTTCCAGCCAGGTGTTCAATCCTCCTTTTCCTATGTTCACTAGCACATGGCACTGAGAGTGATCCTGAGGTTACTGCTTTTGAGGTTCTGCTTTTTAATTTCCTTCCTGACTCCCTAAAATTTGCCTTCAGAACCTCATCCTGCTTCCTACCTATGTCGACCATTATCTCTGGCTGTTCACCCTGTAAGAAGTCTCACAACACCAGGTTAAAGTCCAACAGGTTTATTTGGTAGCACAAGCCACTAGCTTTCAGAGTGCTGCCCCTTCATCAGGTTCACCCTGTCCCAGAAGAATATCGTGCAGCCGCTCCATGACATCCTTGATCCTGGTACCAAGGAGACAACATACCATCTTGGAGTCTTGTTTACAGCTGCAGAAAAACCTGTCTGATCCCCTGACCATCAAATCCCCTATCAGTATTGCTATTTCACTCTCTTTTCTCCCCTCCTGTGAAGCTGAGCTACCCTTGGTACCACAGACTTGGCTCTGCCTGCACACTCCCTTTAGGAACCATTTCCCTCATCCGTATCCAGAATGGAAAATCAATTAGCAAGCAAGGTAGACTCAGGGGATTCCTGCACTACTTGCCTGATTCTAACACTAAAATGACACATTTAGCCCCAGTCTACTGGACACTATACTTTTGAAGTGCAATAAGTGTCAGGAAATGTACAAAGTGAGGCCTTGCAAGCAACTTTAATGATTTTGGGTGAGGGATAAATGTTAGCTCGGATAGCAAACAACTTTGCTTTTCTTCAAATAGTGTTGTGGGATCTTACGGAAATGCAGCACCCCATTTGTGACTGCAATTTCAGCCTAAATTAGGTGCTCAATGTTCTTCTGTGGAGCTTGCACCAATTACTTAGTGACACAAGTGTGCGCCCATTGAGTCAAGGTTAACACACTCACCAGCTTAACAAATACTTAGCCACCCAAAAGATAAACACAGCTTGCTTATGAAATTGGGTGTGTGACGTCTTTAACCTTATTGTACAGATGTAAAGAGCTTGTCATGGAGAATGCTGAATTACTTTGTTAAGTGTCAATGGGCAGTGAGGGGGGCTACATTTGATAATCCTGGAAATTGTCAAGGGCATTGCAATGTACATTTAACTTGTGCCCAGTGACTGCAATTTTGGGAACATGCCAACTTCAATTATTTCACCATCTAGCCAGCAGAAACTGTGCTGTTGATTAACTAGGAGGCTAATATCGTGAGTGATTAGAACAAGTTAAAGCATGCTTACAATTCTTAAAGCTGGCCTGCACCTTAAGGGGGAAGTGCATTGAGGCTGGAGCAGGTATTGGCAGTCATACAGAAAGCAAACCTCTGAAGAAGAATCACACGGACTGAAAACGTTAACTGTTTTTCTCCACAGATACTGCCAAACCTGCTGAGTCTTTCTAGTATATTCCGTTTCTAACACAGAAAGTGAAACTGACCTGGAGAACATTGAATAATGACACAGCAGAGAAGACAGCAGGCTCGCAGTACTGGAGGCCATGTTGGAAGAAGTGAGAGCAGAAGAGACTTAGAGGGCCAGAAGGCTCTACAGACATGCATTTAGAAGGCAGTGGGAGCAGAACTCGCAAGACCTCACGAGTGGTCAAAGTATCTTCAAATGCCTTCACTTCACCTTAATTGTACTCTTCTGCTTTTTTTCAGATGCCCAAAAATGCAACCTGGCCAGACAGCAGAGGAACAGCAAGATGACAGTGATGATGAAGATGTATCATTACTAAATTTCGCACTCGCAGCCATCAGTTGAGACACTCAGATTCTAAAAGGAAAGCACAGTGACGGGATCTTCAACTAGAAAAACACTGGTCATTGCTGCCAAGGCAGGAGGCAAAGATTGCACAGATGCCAGCTTGTCAGAGAGAGATGTTGCACAAGTTCTTCTGCGAAGAACTATGCACAACAAAATGTTTGGTGTATTGGAAAGCCTGTCAGAAGGCCTGCAGTCAATGTCAAGGAGCATGGAACATAGAGGAATCTGCACTAACTTGGCACAGATCTTGGCGCTGAGCTTTAAGCCCACTTTTTTCAAATTGCAAATGGTGGTCAAATACATTTGTGCGCATGTGAACTCATCAATGACGCAGCAGCTGATGGCCGATGTTGCAGCCTCTGCTGCAGCACAAACAGAAACCACCCAACAGTGGAATGCTGCAGTGGAAACTCACCAGACTGCTGTCATGCAAGGTCAGCGTGTTGCCAGGAAAGCTCAGACAGCTGCTATCATGGCTATGGATTACATTGTGTTAAAGGGCTTGCAGGGTGTCAAGGCAGCCACTCATCTGGACTCCAAAAGATTACTAGGATTGCTGGGGCACCACCCAAAGTGAGTAGCAGTAGTTCCATGAACCAAGAACCTGTTACCGCCTCTGAGGGAGACAGAATTCATCCCCTCACCCTTGTCTTTGTCAGTCAACCAGTCAGTCCAGACTGTTACCACGTATGCCTCGAGCTGTTCCAGATCATCCTCTAAGGCCATCTTAGTCTATTCTACTGAAAATCAGTCACCTTCCACCAGTTTTACTGCATTTATTGGGGCGGCAATGCATAGAAGCAATAAGGCAGGCCCTAAAGGACTGCAAAATGTTATCAGTTAACTTTTGTATTCAATATGGAATGATTTCATTTATTTCGCAATGTTTATTTAGTGGCTTTTATACTTGCATTGAGACCAAGAGGACACTGTGATGATCTGTAACAAAGAGAAGGCAAGCTGTTGGATTGTTGGTGAATGTTTAAGTGAACTTAAGTTCGGTTAAATGATTGTGCAAAGATTTGGCAAATGGAGCATAATGTGGGAAAATGTGAAATTGTTCATTTTGACAGGAAGAATAAAAAAAGAATCAAATTATTTAAATGGTGACTGGTTTCAGATCTCTGAGATGCAGAGGGATCTGGTTGTCCTCGTGCATGAATCGCAAAAGGTTAGTATGCAGGTACAGCAAGTAATTAGAAAAGCTAATAGAATGTTATCATTTACTGCAAGGGAAATTGAATGCAAAAGTAGGGAGGTTGTGCTTCACTTATACAGAGCATTGGTGAGTACTGCAGTACTATGTACAGTATTGGTTTCCTTATTTAAGGAAGGATGTAACGGAGTTAGAAGCAGTTCAGGTTTATTTACTGGACTAATACCTGGAATGGGTGGGTTGTTTTACGAGAAAAGGTTGGACAGGTTTGTATCTGCTGGAGTTTGGAAGAGTTAGAGGTGACTTGTAAGACCTTAAGGAGTCATGACAGGGTGGATGTGGAGAGTATGTTTCCTCTTGTGGGAGAATCAAGAACTAGGGGTCACTGTTTAAAAATAAGGGGTTTCCTATTTCAGACAGAGGTGAGGAAACATTCCTTCTCTCCGAGGATCGTAAGTGTTTGGAACTCTCTCCCTGAAAAAGGTAGTGGAAGCAGAGTTTTTGAATATTTGTAAGGCAGAGATAGATACATTCTTGATAAGCAAGGGTGGGGGGTAAAAGGTTATTGATGGTAGGTGGGAATGTGGAGTTGAAGTTACAATTAAATCCGCCATGATGTTATTGAATGGCAGAGCAAGGTCAAAGGGTCAAGTGTATTACTCCTGCACCTAATTTGTATTTTCGAATGTATTTAATGGGAAACTGGGGTTATGGTTACTTGTGGGTTATGCAACAGAGCCACGTTATTATGGTGCCTAGTTTTCCGTGATGGCCCAAATGTGAGTTAGGGAATGAGCAGCATTTTCGGATGACTTCAAATTTACTGAAGGTGGTAACTGGGATAGTCAAGCTTAGAGGTTACAAAGGTTGGTTGAGGGTGTCAGCATATGTGCTGAGGCATTTTGATCTGTTCAGCTCTTTAGGACAATCACATGAAAGCACAGATCACTGCAACGTTTTCATCTGTAATTTCAGCAAAGGACACAATGAAATAAATGAACAGATATCTTACTTGGCAATCTCGCCCGTACAGAGTACACTTAAAGAGACATATCAGTGTGAAAAGAAGAGGCCTTTCAAGGCTTTTATAATCAGGTGTTATTAACTACAGAGTCAGTACATTTGAGAAAGGAAAGACAGGTTACATTGTTTCAGCTCTAGTACTACAGGAAACCACATCAAACAATGTGACCACACAACCACCTCAAAAATCTCCTTCCTGTTTAATTCTGCCTGATGTTGAAAGTTTGATCATCTAGTAACTGAATGCTCTCAATCAAATTAAATGTGGTAAGACGTTAATATGAATGGAATCCTTTCCTGCACGCAAAGCCAAGCTTTAAACAATCCAGGTGGATCCTGTTTAACCCTTTTGAGAAAGAAGAGGATTCGTAATTTAAACCAGCAACAAGCTGAACATGGGCTTTAGATCACATGGTTTAGAATTGCATATTCAAATTGCCAGAACCAGAAGTCCAATGTATTTGAATAATTTGAATGTAAAAGGGAGATTCTCAATGGTCAGGATGAGGGACTGTAGATGAGGAAGAACTTTTTCACTCAGAGTTGTGAACTTGTGAAATTCACTACCACAGAAAGCTGTTGGGGCCAGTTCATTAGATATCATAGAATCATAGAATCCTACAGTGCAGAAAGAGGCCATTCGGCCCATCGAGTCTGCACCAACCACAATCCCACCCAGGCCCTATCCACATATCCCTACATATTTACCCACTAACCCTTCTAACCTATGCATCCCGGGACACTAAGGGGCAATTTAGAATGGCCAATCAACCTAGCCCGCACATCTTTGGACTGTGGGAGGAAACCGGAGCACCCGGAGGAAACCCACGCAGACACAGGGAGAATGTGCAAACTCCACACAGACAGCAACCCGAGCCGGGATTCGAACCCAGGTCCCTGGAGCTGTGAAGCAGCAGTGCTAACCACTGTGCTACCGTGCCGCCCGGTAGCCTGGTATGTTCAAGAGGGAGCTGGACATGGCCCTTGTGGCTAAAGGGATCAACGGGAATGGAGAGAAAGCGGGAGTGGGATACTGAGAGTGCATGATCTGCCAGAATCACATTGAATGGTGGTGCAGGCTCAAAGGGCTGAATGGCCTACTCCTGCATCTATTTTCTATGTTTCTATAGAGAAATTAAGAAGAAGGCATTAAGGCATCAATTAGTCCAAGCATGTCTTTATACCCTTTTGGCGATAAATCCTCACCACAGTTTGTAGGCTAAAGTCATTCCACAATAGATCTGTTTCTGTACATATCTAATGTTCAATTCTACAATGTCTTCTGGGACCTTATCAAGAGTCGACATAAATTTGAATACCATATTCGTGGACTGGAGGCCTGTTGCCCAGCCTATTGAAAACCAAGGAATAGAAGCTGCCTAATAGGGTGTGCCCGTATGTTTGCTGAAGGAAACATGGAAATACTCCAGAAGTGCAGCAAAAGGAATTTAGGAATGAGTGTTTAGGAAAGCCTCTTCCTCTGCACAAATAGTGTAGCAAAGAGGTGGTGCTGGTGGGGTTGGGAAGGGACACACCTTCCACTGGAAAAGCGATGATGATTATGTTTCCATTGGAAAACAAACTTCTGCCACATTTGTGACATCGCATGGTGGGTAATCTGGCAAACGCCCCAAATGGTGCCTTTGAAACATCAATTCAATTAGAAACCCAATCCTAAATGAAAAAGAGATTTTGAGCACAAATTTTTATAAATGGCAGTACTCAAGCAGTAATTTTCCATACCCCTTTAAACTTATTTTTCCAAGTATTTATTTACTTTCTGTTTACTTGTAACATTGAACGAACGCAAAACAGATCTCAATGGTTAAACTCACTGTTGAAATTGTCTAAACTGTATGGAACTCATTGGAGGCAGAGGTTAACAGTGTCTCGGTCCCAGAGTGTTGTAGTTTAAAACACTGCAGATGGAGGGTTTCTAGGCCCGATCACTGTAACCCCACGTATTTACCCTGCTAATCCCCCTGACATTAAGAGACAATTTTGCATGGCCAATCTACCTAACCCTCACATCTTTCGGGAGTCAATGGAAGGTATTAAGTTTTAAGTTTATTTATTAGTGTCACAAGGAAGCTTACATTAACACTGGGATGACGTTACTGTGAAAATCCCCTAGTCGACACACTCCTGCACCTGTTCGGGTACACTGAGGGAGAATTTAGCATGGCTAATGCAGCTAATCAGCACATCTTTCGGACTGTGGGAGGAAACCCACGCAGACACGGGGAGAATGTGCAGACTCTGCACAGACAGTGACCCGACCCGGGAATTGAACCCAGGTCCTTGGTGCTATGAGGCAGCAGTGCTAACCACTGTGCCACCATGCCGCTCCCTGTTAGGTTAGGGCTAAGGACGCTGACTGGAGGGGTGGGGGGGGGGGGGGGGGGGCGAGGACCTTGACTGGAGGGGTGGGGGAGGACCCTGACTGGAGGGGTGGGGGTGAGGATCCTGACTGGAGGGGTGGGGGGTGAGGACACTGACTGGAAAGGGGGTGGGGGTGAAGCCCCCGAATGGAGGGGTGAGGGTGAGGATCCTGACTGGAGGGGTGGGGGGGTGAGCACCCTGACTGGAGGATTGGGGGTGAGCACCTTGACTGGAGGGTGGGGGTGAGGACCCTGACTAGAGGGTTGCGGGTGACAACCCTGACTGGAGGGGTGGGGGTGAAGACCCTGACTGGAGTGGGGGGGGGGGTGAGGACCCTGACTGGAGGAGTGGGGGTGAGGACCTTGACTGGAGGGGTGGGGGATGAGGACCTTGACTGGAGGGTGGGGGCGAGGACCCTGACTGGAGGAGTGGGGGTGAGGACCCTGACTGGAGGGGTGGGGGATGAGGACCTTGACTGGACGGGGGAGAGGGGGGGGGGGGGGGCGGAGGGGAGTGAGGACCCTGACTGGAAAGGCGGGGGTAAAGACTCTGACTGGAGGGGTGGGGGTGAAGACCCTGACTGGAGGGGTGGGGGTGAAGACCCTGACTGGAGGGGTGGGGGGGGGGGGGGGTGAGGATCCTGACTGGAAAGGGGGTGGGGGTGAAGACCTTGAATGGAGGGGTGAGGGTCAGGACCCTGACTGGAGGGGTGGGGGAGTGAGGACCTTGACTGGAGGGTGGGGCGAGGACCCTGACTGGAGGGGCGGGGGTGAGGACCCCGACTGGAGGAGGGGCGGGGAGGGGTGGGGGGGTGTGAAGAACCTTAACAGAAAGGGGGTGGGGGTGAAGACCCTGAATGGAGGGGTGAGGGTGAGGACCCTGACTGGAGGGGTGGGGCAGTGAGGACCTTGACTGGAGGGTGGGGGCGAGGACCCTGACTGGAGGGTTGGGGGTGAGGACCCTGACTGGAGGGGTGGGGGGAGGGGGCGAGGACCCTGACTGGAGGTACCCCGACCCTGACTGGAGGGATGGTCGGTGTTTCCCATTGGGGCTTTTTTCCCAACAAAAGGTGGTTGCAAACCAACTGGCAAGTGCATCCAACGTCACTAGGAAACACTCCAGTCTTTCTGCTGGCAGTAGCACTGAGCTCTTTTCTGGAGAATCACAGCCATAGTAGCAAGCTTATTGCAGTCTTTGTTTTTGTTAAAAGCTAAATTCATAACAGAATGAAAGTGGCAATGTCACACAAACATGAGGTGTTCCTGGTAGTTGAGAATTCATTTGCTTACAAGCAAATACGTTTACACAGGAGATATGCAGATGCCTGAAGTACACATGCTCTAGTGTCAAAAGCTGTTGTATTTTGTCTCTGAGACCTGATTAAATCTCTACAAGGAAGAAATCATCACAGATTAAGTCTCAGAGCACATGGTGTGCTCCTTGAAATTTCTGTGAGCATATGGATTGATTAATGCAGAGCTCAGAAATGCTACATCAGTGATTTCTGCTTGCCTGGTGCCAATTAGAAATGTTACACAACCCATTTGTTCATCAAAAGAAACAAGCCTGGGAAAGACTTTATTACTTGCAACAGGCCATATCGAAGGGAGAATAGATTCTAAAAACACAAGATCAAGTGTGCCCAATGCAGCATGTCACCTCACTTTGAAGGAAGCGTGAGTCATTCCAAAGGTGGCACCCAAGTAATTCTGTTATGTGTAAAAGCGGTGCAACTGAATGCCCCATCTAATGTTAAGAGTATAATTGTCAGGTTCCAATACTGAATATTATATAACATAATCTGAGAAAAGGAATTGTTTCTTTCTTGTAGTATTTTCCAAGTAACAATGGAAATTGATAGCTTGTTAATGCCTCACCTCAAAAAAGGTTCAAAAATGTTGTTATAGAATCATTTCTGTGCAATAGAGCTACAAGCCCTAGATTCTCAGCTATTACCAAGCAATTGAGTGGTTGTTTGCAGGAGATAGATTCCCACCAGAACTGGAACAGGTTTTGCATCTTGATGCATCTTCATATGGGTGGGACCAAAGTTGGTAGGAATGTATATTTTAATACGCATTTGGGTTCCAATAAAATATTTAAGCAGTTATAGCATGCAGGATGCCAGACATTAATTATTTACTGCAAGTATTTATTGCTCACTAGCAACCTTGGATGTTCATTTATAATTTGCATAATATATTTCATGTTCCCTTTTAGAAGTGAATTTGCAAGCCATCAATTTTGGCATACACCGAATTCTGACATAAAATTTAAGCGTGGTGATAATTTGAAGAATACATTTCAAGATAAGTAATTAGTACCTTTTTAATGGGCTATTTATTTATTTTTGCACATCCAGTACAAATGTCCTGAAGAACGGCACGGTGGCACAGTGGCTAGGGTGGCACAGTGGCTAGGGTGGCAGTGGCATGGCGGCACGGTGATTAGCACTGCTGCCTCACAGTGCCAGGGACCCAGGTTTGATTCCCGGCTGGGTCAGTCTGTGTGGAGTTTGCACATTCTCCCCGTGTCTATGTGGGTTTCCTCCCGTTGCTCTGGTTTCCTACCACAGTCCAAAGATGTGCGGGTTCGGTGGATTGGCCATGCTAAATTGACCCTTAGTATTAGGGGGAGTAGCTAGGGTAAATGCATGGGGTTATGGAGATAGGGCCTGGGTGGGATTGTGGTCGGTGCAAACTCGATGGGCCGAATGGTCTCCTTCTGCACTGTAGGGTTTCTATGATTCTATGAACTGAGATCATGCTAGTTTCTTTTCATGTTTTGTTTGCATTGTCTGCTACAGAATGCCACATTTGAAATACGATTATCATTCTTATGAAAATATAATGGAATCCATGCTGCAAATCAACTCTTAAGTTTTGAGAAAATGCATTTTACTTGACTGTTTTAGCCTCTATTGATGGAAAGTTAAACAAGAAGGAATGAGGAAAAGGTTTTAAAGATTATTTATTAGTGTCACAAGAAGGCTTACATTAACACTGCAATGAAGTTACTGTGAAAATCGAAAACAAAGCAAAGAACAGATATGGAGTCAAAGTCAACAGAACATAATTCTTTTGAACAAAATATATCAATCAACGAACACCACAAAAACACATTTTGAGTCTGAATGTGCTTTAGGGTCTTGACTTAAACTTGGTAGAAGTTGGCAGATATCTAAAAATACACTAATAATTTTCAACACAATATTTAACAACTCAAAACAAAATTAAAGACTAAAAGTTAAGAGTATGCACTATGGAGAATTCCTGCCTGTCACTGTTTTTGTGGAAACTTATTCATCATGGGTGGTGCAAATAATGACAACCATTGCACCTTTCCCAAGTACAAACCACAATTATGCCAGCTTCCAATTAATAAAAATACTAACAATGCTGTGAACCACATTAACCTGGGAGTAGTTTTTGCTGGTTTTGTATTCCAAAGGGGGCAGGATAGGGTGAGCTAGCACACACGAACTGTAGGATAGGTGACATTTGTACCCAGTGTAACTTGTTTTGAGCTCATTCCTAGGGCTGCTTGACAGCTGCCCTATTAAAAAAAAGTCTATTCAGCAAAGCCAGTTCTGATTATGGATACTGAAATATGTATACATTCAATTTAACACCAGGAGAACCTTTATCATAGAATCTCAACAGTGTAGAAGGATGCCATTTGGCTCACTGACTCTCCAACAGAGCACATTCAGACTCAAAATGTGTTTTTGTGGTGTTCGTTGATTGATATATTTTGTTCAAAAGAATTATGTTCTGTTGACTTTGACTCCTTCCATATCTGTTCTTTGCTTTGTTTTCGATTTTCACAGTAACTTCATTGCAGTGTTAATGTAAGCCTTCTTGTGACACTAATAAATAATCTTTAAAACCTTTTCCTCATTCCTTCTTGTTTAACTTTCCATCAATAGAGGCTAAAACAGTCAAGTAAAATGCATTTTCTCAAAACTTAAAAGTTGATTTGCAGCATGGATCAATCCACTTAACCTGCACATCCTTGAACTGTGGGAGGAAACCAGAGCACCCAGAGGAAACCCACGCAGACACTGAGAGAATGCACAAACTCTACACAGACAGTGACCCAAGGCAGGAATTGAACCTAGGCCCCTGGCGGTGTGAGGCAGCAATGCTAACCTTTATGCCACCTGCCAACATATTATGAAATTGTGTTGGTCAATATCTCCTCCATTATCTCTCTTGGAAGGCAGTAAGAAAATCTAGCTGGATGTTTTAATATCAAGAGCGAATCTAAGCAGTCATTTTATATTGCTTTTATACAACAGCCAATGTCACCAGGGATAAAGAGTTGGTGTTACTTTGTATTGAGATGCTAGGGCAGAAATCAGACTGCTTGAGAAACTCGCAAGAATCAGGATTTTAATGTACCTTCTGTTATTGAATCAGAACATGCAAGAGTTAAACCTCAAGAGGCATAAAACTATAGTGAACTTAAACTGAGTCACCCTAGTGCACTTATCACACCCTCCCTTGCAGCACAGAAACACAGCTGCCCTCTGCCAACTTTGATCAGTACTGCTTAGTTGACATTTTTCCCCCATGGTTACGCAAGTATTGGCACAAGCATCAGTATGGAACTCTTCCATCATAATCCTTTAGAATAACTATGGAGCTCCACTAATTCTCCTGCATGGACTGTACATTATTATGGATTGCTACAGCCATGCTGTTAACCTGTGTGTGACAGACACACATATTTCATGAATTTTTGTACCAAAATCTTTTACTGATTCCTGGTCTTCATGTGAACTCAGTACTACTGTAATTCTGTTCATCACGTGATTTATTCTTCCCTAGCCAGCCATCAAGACTTGTTAAAATTATTAACTTAAAAAATATATGATTATAAAAAACTTGAAACTTTTTTCTGTTCGGAATTCAATGGTTTTGAGGTATTTGCATACAAATATTTAGTAAGCAGTAAATAAATGACACATATGAAGGGTGCAGGTTCACCATTACTGCTCAGTTAAATCTGAATAATTAACCTGGAGCTTTCCTTGAACAAATTAAAATAAACTTGCAATGTGGAAATTGTCAAGTTTGAAATCAACACTTTTCTTTCTGTTGCTTGACTTTGTCCATGTCAGGTAGATGTGAGTGATTTGATTTGATTTATTATTGTCATATGTATTGGGATACAGTGAAAAGTATTGTTTCTTGCGCACCATACAGATAAAACCTACCGTACATAGAGAGGAAAGGAGAGAGTGCAAAATGTAGTGTTACAGTTTTGTAACTGTACTGGAACAGTTTGGCAAGAGGTATACTTTTCCTGGAAGTCTTCAAGTATTATAAACAGGATGTTGTCAGAAGCCATTGTGTTTTCAATACTCAGTGCCTTCAGCTTTTTCTTGCTATCACATGAAGTGCATCAAACTGGTTGAAGACAAGCTTTGAATATCTGTGACCTTTAGAATATTAGAATTCCTACAGTGCAGAAGGCCATTTGGCCCATCTGCACTGACTCTCCAACAGTATCTTACCCAGGCCCACCGCCCACCCTATCCCCGTAACCTCATGCATTTATCCCGCCAATCCCCCTAACCTACACATTTTTGGACGCACTAAGGAGCAATTTGAAAAAGTAATGTAAATATTACTTTAACCTTGTTATTAAAGAAGTTGTTACAGTTTATTTATTAGTGTCACAAGTAGGCTTACATTAACACTGTAATGAAATTACTGTGAAAATCCCCTAGTTGCCACACTCCGGTGCCTGTTCAGGTACACTGAGGGAGAATTAAGAATGGCCAATGCACCTAACCTGCATGTCTTTTGGATTGTGGGGGGAAACCGAAGCACCCGGAGGAAACCCACACAGACACGGGGAAAAACATGCAGACTTCGCACAGACAGTGACCCAAGTCAAGAATCTAGCGCTAAGAGGCAGCTGCGCTAACCATTATACCTGGGAGGAGATGTAGCATAATAGGTTACTAGTTACAGTAATGAGATATTGATGTGTGTCATAACGTTACTGACATCTGCAGTCATGTGCCAGGGATTCTGTACAGAAGATGAAACACTTTGTACACAGGAGAGATGTACTTACCTAGTATCTTCTCATGTATACAGTGTAAATAAAGTTGTTTTGAAGTAAGTTACCCGAGTCAGACCGAAGTCACTCATGAGTAGGAAGATGTTTATTAATTCTAATGAATTCTCAATCCCCCTCCCTACCTCATCTGTGATTTGTGTGTATGTACTTGTCACATAGAGTCATAGAGGTTTACAGCATGGAGACAGGCCCTTCGGCCCAACTTGTCCATGCCGCCCTTTTTTTTAAACCCCTAAGCTAGTCCCAATTGCCTGCATTTGGCCCATATCCCTCTATATCCATCTTACCCATGTAACTGTCTAAATGCTTTTTAAAAGACAAAATTGTACCCGCCTCTACTATTACCTCTGGCAGCTTGTTCCAGACACACACCACCCTCTGTGTGGTGAGTGTCTGGACACTTTTGTATCTCTCCCCTCCCACCTTAAACCTGTGCCCTCTAGTTTTAGACTCCCCTACCTTTGGGAAAAGATATTGACTATCTAGCTGATCTATGCCCCTCATTCTTTCATAGATCTCTATAAGATCACCCCTCAGCCTTCTACACTCCAGAGAAAAAGGTCCCAGTCTATCCAGCCTCTCCTTATAACTCAAACCATCAAGTCCCGGTAGCATCCTAATAAATCTTTTCTGCACTCTTTCTAGTTTAATAATATCCTTTCTATAATAGGATGGCCAGAACTGTGCACAGTATTCCAAGTGTGGCCTTACCAACGTCTTGTACAACTTCAACAAGACATTCCAACTCCTGTATTCAATGTTCTGACCGATGAAACCAAGCATGCTGAATGCCTTCTTCACCACTCTGTCCACCTGTGACTCCACTTTCAAGGAGCTATGAACCCCTAGGTCTCTTTGTTCTGTAACGCTCCCCAATGCCCTACCAGGGTAAGTCCTGCCCTGATTCAATCTACCAGAATGCATCACCTTGCATTTATCGAAATTAAACTCCATCTGCCATTCGTCAGCCCACTGGCCCAATTGATCAAGATCCTGTTGCATTCCGAGACAACTTTCTTCACTGTCCACTATGCCACCAATCTTGGTGTCATCTGCAAACTTACTAACCATGCCTACTAAATTCTCATCCAAATCATTAATATAAATGACAAATAACAATGGACCCAGCACTGATCTCTGAGGCACACTGCTGGTCACAGGTCTCCAGTTTGAAAAACATCCCTCTACAACCACCCTCTGGCTTCTGTCATCAAGCCAATTTTGTATCCATTTAGCTACCTCACCCTGGATCCCGTGAGATTTAACCTTATGCAACAACCTACCATGCGGTATCTTGTCAAAGGCCTTGCTAAAGTCCATGTAGACAACATCAACTGCACTGCCCTCATCTACCTTCTTGGTTACCCCTTCAAAAAACTCAATCAAATTTGTGAGATATGATTTTCCACTCACAAAGTCATGCTGACTGACCCTAATCAGTCCTTGCATCTCTAAATGCGTGTAGATCCTGTCTCTCAAAAGACCTTCCAATAACTTACCCACCACAGATGTGAGGCTCACTGGCCTGTAGTTCCCAGGCTTTTTCCTGCAACCCTTTTTAAACAAAGGCACAACATTTGACACCCTCCAATCTTCAGGTATCTCACCTGTGACAATCGATGATTCAAATATCTCTGCTAGGGGACCCGCAATTTCCTCCCAGCCTCCCACAATGTCCTGGGATACACTTCATCAGGTCATCAAGATTTACACTGATTTTTTTTAAAAGCAAAACAGTAATAATTTAGATTTAAACCTGCAGTACAGAACATAGAACAGTACAGCACAGGAACAGTCCCTTTGGCCCACTATGCTGTGCCGAATATGACGCCAAATTAAACTAACCCTTTGCCTGCCCTTGGTCTGTATTCCTCTATTCCTTGCATATTCATGTGCTTATCTAAAAGTCCCTTAAACACCCCTATTGTATCTGCATGCACCACCACCCCTGGCAGCGCATTCCAGATACCAACCACTCTGTAAAAAAACTTGCCCCTCACATCTTCTTGGAACTTTCCTCTTTTCACCTTAAGTGCATGCCACCTAGTATTAGACATTTTAACTCTGGAAAAAATATTCTGACTTGTCAATTCTATCTGTGCCTCTCGTAATTTTACAGACATCTATCAGAACTCCCCTCAACCTCCATCGCTCCAGAGAAAACAAACCTAGTTTGTCCAGCCTCTCCTTATAACTCATACCCTCTAATCCAGGTAGCATCCTGGTAAGTCTCCTCTTTCCAAAGAAGAGACTTTGGAAAAGTCCCTCTAAATGAGAATGTATCAAATTATACTACTTATTAATTTATTCAGACTGAGTTGCTTTAACATGACTTTATAGCAAGGACTTTTATATACTGTTTTAACTATAGGAAATCAAAAACCCAAAGCCATAGCTCCAACAGATTTTGATATTGACTGTCTACTCTATTGTTTGTCTAGATTGTCATCGACTTCAGGAAGTGTAGTGGAGGACATGCCCCTGTCTACATCAATGGGGACGAAGTAGAAATGGTCAAGAGCTTTAAGTTCTTAGGTGTCCAGATCACCAACAACCTGTCCTGGTCCCGCCATGCCAACACTATAGTTAAGAAAGCCCACCAACACCTCTATTTTCTCAGAAGACTAAGGGAATTTGGCATGTCAGTTACGACTCTCATCAACATTTACAGATGCACCATAGAAAGCATTCTTTCTGGTTGTATCACAGCTTGGTATGGTTCCTGCTCTGCCAAGACCACAAGAAGCTACAAAGGGTCGTGCATAAAGCCCAGTACATCGCATAAACCAGCCTCCCATCCATTGACACTGTCTACACTTCCCGCTGCCTCTGAAAAGCAGCCAGCATAATTAAGGACCCCACGCACCCCGGACATACTCTCTTCTACCTTCTTCCATCGGGGAAAAGATTCAAAAGTCTGAGGTCACTTACCAACTGACTCAAGAACTGCTTCTTCCCTGCTGCCATCAGACTTCTGAATGGACTTACCTCGCACTAAGTTGACCTTTCTCTACACCCTAGCTATGACTGTAACACTATATTCTGCACTCTCTTCTTTCCTTCTCTATGAATGGTATGCTTTGAGTGTATAGCATGCAAGAAACAATACTTTTCACTGTACACTAATATACGTGACAATAATAAATCAAATCAAAAATCAAAGTCTATAAGCAATGAAACACTTTTTCCTATGGTTATTTAGAGGAGCATGATTAACATGCTAGGACCATGCTTGGTCCCTTGTCAAGTTATCCACATACTCAAAATGCATTTAGAACGCCTTTATGACATATGCCAATGTAGTAAAATAATGCAAAGTTACTGGCAGGGCAATATTTAAAAAAATCAATTTGTAATATAATATTTAGCCATTATATTTACATAAAATGGCTTCTGTATGAAGAATGAAGTTTCAAAGTGAGAAAAAACGTAAAATCAGGCTACTACACCCTTCTATGTGAAAGGAAGTTCTGCTAAACAGTAAGGCATAATCATTAACCACAGTAAATATTTAAACGAACTGATCAGAAGTACTCTGCTCTCACTATCCCAGGGTGTGCTAGAAACACTTAATACAGCAGGGTCATTAAAAATATTTAATTTCAACCTACTTATGCCAAAACATGGAATGAGAAAATAGCTCGGTCTGTTCTGACACAAACTAAAAATAAGTTGAATGTTGCTACTTTAAAAGCTGGTATATCTGTTTACTTAAAACTGTGGATATAGGAACGGCTAGCTACTTTGATCACTTTGTTGTCTCTCTCAATTTGCATGTCCCTCCGAACTCCACTTCCTTCTTTGATCGCTCCTTGAAAAATCCATCCCCAAAGTAATTCCCAAGTTACAACTTTCAAATTCCCAACTGCCTGGCCACTGGCCATCCATTTAACTGTATTCACACTCCTCAGCTCCATCATTGGTGCCTTGTCCCAATAAAAAGGTTATCCCATTATATTGCCTGTAGCTGCTCCATTAATGCAGGCTTGAATGTTTATGGCAGACAACTAGTTTAGCAATTCATTGTCAAATCTGACTGGACCACATTTGATCCAGCTGAGGCCTGACCATGGTTTTGTAAAGGTTTACCATAAATTCCTCATTTTTGTTCTCTATGCCTCTATTTATAAGGTCCAGGATTCCACATGCCCTAGAAACCCCTTTCTCAATCTGCTCTGCCAACTCCTTTGTGCATAGATTTCAAATGAGTGATCTTCAATTTGCATACATAAAAAATTCCCATTTGGATGATGTCCTCAATATGGCATTAAAGTTGCGTTAGTTTAACTGTGTTATGATCTTGGCCAGGACACCAAGGTTTTGATAAGATTCAGTTCGGGACCAAAGACGTTTAGTCTAAAGTAAACAAAGTTTGAGATTTAATACACTTGTTCAGGTGAATAAAATATGATTCCATGAGTTTTGAACAAACAAACATAAACTTTACGATACAATGTCAGAAAAATAAAACAACTGACAACATCATATATTCTAACATTAAGGGTAAAGAATGAGGTACATGTGAATTAACAAGCCAAACCATATTACACAATAAATGGCAGATGTGACCAAGACAGAGTCTACGCATTTCTCAATTCACCCGCCGTCAGTAAACACCAAGTCAATCGATGTCACTGAAACTCTGCCTCTCTCAGGAGGGATTCCAGTCTTCACCGTCGAAGATCTAACCTTGGAATTATCTCCAAAGGTTGCTCCAACTTGGACAGCATCAACAATGGGCCACCTTGCAGAGTTTCAATGCTGTCCCCGGAGATTCCATTTACCAGGATTCTCGAGCATCAAGTCACATGCGTTCAGGTCTTTGGCTGTGCTAAGCAGAACGCTACAGCTCCAAAGGGGTACCTTTGCTCCAACATGGAGTCAGCAATCTTTTGGCTGCCTTTTTCATTCAAATTCTGCTCCCTGTAGCTCTTTTCCTGTTTGGAGCCTGTTTCTTTGCTCCTCTTTTTTTAAACCAAAACTGGGACCTTTTTCTGTTCCTGTCCCCTCTCTGGGACTCTTCTGTCAGGGCGTCTCCCTGTCCCCTGCTCCTGGTCACCTGCCCTGGGTTTTCGTGCTTTTTTTTATATTGCAGGACCACTGAGCCAAAAGAATGCAATAATGCAGATCTGCGCACGTGCAAAAGCTCCAAAGTCCATTGGGAGTTGAAGTTCCCAACCTCTGCTCTCAACATTAAGTATAGAATCATAGAACATTTGTATAATGGACAGTGAATATATTCCAGTTGTGACTGACTTCATTCATAATAACTATGCTTATTATCTTTCTGATTGCAGATTCCATTTCCCAAATTCCACATTCTGCAGCTTTCCATTGAACGCCATTGCTTGATTCAATCATTCATGAGCGATATAAAGCTGCATCAGCCACACTGGGGTCTCCAGAGACGTGGTGCAGATTACCATGATCAACCATGCAGAAATTCACTTAGTCTGTTAGTAACTTACTTAAATTGCTTCTTATGTCTGTCTAATTTCTGTTCCATTATGTCAAATAGTTAGAATTTGAAGTGAAGTTGACATTGGTTTAATATTGCAAATTGAGAATTGTATTTAGAATCCAAGTTTGAGAGAAAAGATCAAGGAACCAATGAAGAATGGTACCCTAAACCAACGCCCTTACTTTCTCAGGAGGCTAAGGAAATTTGGCAAGTCCGCTATGACTCTCACCAATGTCAACAAAACGAAGGAGATTGTCATCGACTTCAGGAAGCGTAAAGGAGAACATGCCCCTGTCTACATCAATGGGGAAGTAGAAAGGGTCGAGAGCTTCAAATTTTTAGGTATCCAGCTCACCAACATCCTGTCCTGGTCCCTCCATGCTGACACTATAGTTAAGAAAGCCCATCAACGCCTCTACTTTCTCAGAAGACAAAGGAAATTTGGCATGTCAGTTACGACTCTCACCAACTTTTACAGATGCACCATAGAAAGCATTCATTCTGGTTGTATCACAGCTTGGTATGGCTCCTGCTCTGCCCAAGACTGCAAGAAAGGGTTGTGAACATAGCGCAGTCCATCAGGCAATCCAGCTTCCCATCCATTGGCTCCATCGATACTACCAGCTGCCTTGGAAAAGCAGCCAACATAATCAAGGACCCCACACAACGTGGAACTACAAAAGGTCGTGAATGTAGCCCAATCCATCACGCAAACCAGCCTCCCATCCATTGACTCTGTCTACACTTCCCGCTGCCTCGGCAAAGCAGCCAGCATAATTAAGGACCCCACGTACCCTGGACATTCTCTCTTTCACTTTCTTCTGCCAGGAAAAAGATACAAAAGTCTGAGGTCATGTACCAACCGAATCAAGAATAGCTTTTTCCCTATTGCCAACAGACTTTTGAATGGACTATATATTAAGCTGATCTTGCTCTATGACTGTAGTACTATATTCTGAATCCTCTCCTTTCCTTCTCCCCTATGTACTCTATGAATGTTATGGTTTGTTTGTAAAGCGCGCATAAAACAATACTTCTCACTGTATCTCAATACGTGACAATAATAAATCAAATCAAATCATGTGAAAATGAAGAAGCAGCCCTTGACAAAATTAAGCTAGACACACTTTTCTCAAAAAGACTCATTGAAAAAGAAATTATTTTGACCTTTGTGCGCTCACCATTTACAAGGCAACCATTTCTGTTGACAATGAGGGTCTTTCAATTTTTCTCTGTCACACACGCCAACAGGCTAGAATTTAGTGCTCCGAAACACCCATTAGCCCTCATCATAGAACTTGAGCCAAGCAATGATTTACTCCATGCCTGCAGTTGCACTTCACTTTAAGGCCTCTTCAGCAAGAATAATTTATAATATGTAACTTTGTGGTTTAAAGTTTAAAAAACAATGCTGGGGCAAGATATTGAAGGACTGTTTATGTCCAATGAATGGTGCTCCAGCATGAATCTCTATCTCCAAAAGATTGGAAGGAAAAAGAAAATCCAAGTAAAAATAGAATAGTGAAACATACGGAATTTGAGAGCTTTTTGGCTGTTCAACTGGGGCTACAGAGAAGTACTATACTTACTGTTCAATCCTTGGAGACAGGTACAGTTTAGGAAACACTTGAGTAGCTTCAGTATCTTCAAAACTGACAGAAAGGAGAGCAACATCTTCTCCCGGGTCTACTACTGTATCCTGGGGAAGGGAGAGAGGAAACAACAAATATTGTGAATGTAGGATGTATTATTTCATTGAACTGCTTTAGAATTGTCCCTCATAAAATATTTGGCATTTTTCTTTGTAGTCGGAGATATTTTAGTTGGGGGAGTTAATTTTGTACTTCCAAATGAGCCATGAAAGGTGGACAGTTGATAAGTAGTAGGAAGTTCTCCTTCTTCAACGAGAAACATGGTTGACATCTCACTGCACTTGTGGCTAATTATACATGACACTAGGATTCAAACCAAGCAAGCATCTTATAGGAAAGCTGCCTGTAATTCCTTGAGCTTTGTGGAATTTCTCAATCTGAGACTATTTTAATTGCTCTTCAGTAAGGAATAGATTAAGTTAGTTGAATGGAAAGGTCTTCTATGGTTTACAAGAAGGTACCTTGGTCCAACCTCAGTAATGAGTTTCTCTGGCCTCCTGTACAATTCACATCGTTTTTATGAAGAAGCTCGTTGACTTCTAAATCTGAAAATCATCATGCCGACTCTTCCAAGCTAATGCAGACATTTTAGTCCTGTAAGTCTCCTAGTATTCTGCACACCTACAGACAAGCTTCATATCAAGGCACTTTATTCCTGGAAATCACCAGCTAGGTTGACCCAGAGTTTTTAAACAGGTGAACTGGGTGCTTGTGCCACAGATGTGACCAAAAACTTACTCTAGTACTTTCACACAAGGAGAGGAGCTCATTGAGCAGCTGTGAATGACTGGCCACGGAGCTCTTCTGGCCAAAGCTGCCTTGACCTCTAGGTTCGTCAATGATGAGCAACATGGAAATTGGTGGATGCAACAAACAGGCAGGAAAGGTTATACATTAGCAATATGAACAACTTTATTCATATTCTGAAATGATGAGATCAGGGACACTCCACATTTAATCATAGAATGCCTGTAGTGCAGACGGGGACCATTTGGCCCATCATGCTTGCACCGACAACAATCCCACCCAGGCCCCGCACATTTGCGCCGCTAATCTCCCCGACACCAAGGGGCAATTTAGCATGGCTAATGCATCTAATCCACACATTTTTGGGAGGAAACTGGAGGAAATCCACGCAGACATGGGGAGAATGTGCAAACTCCACACTGACAGTGACCCAAGGCCAGAACTGAACTGAGGTCCCTGGCACTGTGAGGCCATGCAAAGGTATGACCATAATCAGCCAATGAATAAAGTATTACAAGTCAGAGTGATACTAATACAAGTTTTCAATACTAAATCAGGTAAAAGGGGAGTCAGAAAGCTGAATCAAGAATTGTCCACGGTTATATTTAGTGGCTGTCAAATACATCAGAATGTATTCTTTTCAGATCGAAAGCAACAAAAACGAGGTTATTGATTTTAGACTGTCAGATTCATAATGCGGATAACTATTTTGGGCAGGTCAAACTTTACTCAACCTGGAAGAACTATAACAGACTTTAAGATCTAAAGCACAAACATAAATAATCAATTAGTCTAAAATTCAATTTTCACACATACCAGTGATAATTAACCACTTTGGACCATGTACAGCTAATGTGGTAAAGGAACTGGATCTTCGGTATTTGGATTGAAGGAGGTAGTGTTGAAACTAAAGGTGAGGTCTTGATGATGACTAATTAAAAAGGAACTTGCCTGGCAATTAACAGTAAGAACTCTGTACATCCAGCACATCATGTGCAATTCTGGTTCTAGTTTATTATGGTGCAGGAAGTTCCAACTTTGTGTTGTAGGTGGTATTTGGTTAAACAAATGTTGCAGACAGATTGTTTGCCAGCAAGAACTGATTAGTTGCTTTTTTTTATTCATTCAAGACTTGTGGCTGTCAAAGGGAAGGCCAGTATTTATTCCCCTTGAGATGGTGAGCTGCTTACTTGAATACTGAGCTGCTTGCTGGGCTATTTCAGAGGGCAGTTAAAGGTTAACCATATTGCTGTGGGTCTTGAGTCCTAAATAGGTTGTACTGGGTAAGGTTTCCTTCCCTAAAGGACATCATGAACCAGAGGGTTTTTACAACAATCTGAGTGTTATATGGTCTCATTGTTGATACAACCTTCTTATTTTAATTTATTTAATTTAGCAAATCCATCTGCAATGGTGGAAACTGAACTCACACCTTTGGACAGCCACTACGCTCCTGTTCCCAGAAGAAACTTGGCCTGGAAAGAATAGTTGTAGCCAACATGCAAATACAAAATTTGTCAGTCAGCTGTACCTTCGATTTACCTCTTTCCTTATCATTATTTCAGGGTGGATAGTCAGAGGCTTTTTCCAAGGGTGGAAGTGTCAACTACAAGAGAAGGGGGGGGGGGGGGGGGCGGGGGGGCAGGTTTAAGGTGAGAGGGGGGAAGTTTAAGGGAGATGTGCAGGAAAAGTTTTTCATGCAGAGAGTGGTGGGTGCCTGGAACCCGCTGCCAGAGGAGGTGGTGGAAGCAGGAACATCAGCAACTTTTAAGAGGCATCTGGATGGGTACATGAATAGGGAGGGAATAGAAGGATAAGGACCGAGTAAGGGCAGAAGATTTCTTTCTTTAGTTTAATTAGGTCATCATGATCGGCACAGGCTTGGAGGGTCAAAGGGCCTGTTCCTATGCTGTACTTTTCTTTGTTCTTTTGTACCGTATAGCTATCCTACAAGGAAAGTACCCTGGAGTGGCTACACAATCACTCTCTTTGCAAACATCTCATTCAGCACAACACTATTTCATCCGCCATGAGACAGGAGTAGAGTACTTGGAGGTCCAGTTACTTGCTTGCAGAGTGCATTTTGTGCTTTCACGTTGAATTTTATTTGCATTGGAATGCAAGAACAAGAGAAAGTCGCTATCACATTGTTGTTCGTAGGAGTTTGCTGTGCGCATACTGACTGTTCATTTTCTACATTACAACAGTGACCACACTTCAAAAGTACTTGAGATGGAAGGTATTACATGAATGCAAGTTAGTCCATTTGTCTTTGCTTTTTCCCACCACTTCTTCCACTACTTGATATCAATTCTTTCTTTGTGAAGAAGCTCAGGACCCCGTACAGTGTTAAAGGTGCTACATAAATGGAAGTTGGTTCTCGCTCTGATCAAGGTCCTTTTGCAGTGCCAATGGGGCTATAGATATCTATCTATTAGTCAGTGAATGACAGCTCAACTGCACATCTTTAGTTTATTGGATGCAGTATCCAATTCACTTGAAAGATCCTGAAAAACATGGGAGGCGATTAGGAGAGGATTTCATTCGTTTAATCAGTATATTTAATCATCATGTCTTCAATTGTGTGGGTTGCATTGAATTTCTTGCCAGTCACTTTGTTCATTTGGGTTTGCTTGTAGTTGAATCCTTGCCAAAAGACACACAAAACACAGCAAGTATGATTACATAGCTCTAATCTATTACAAATCAAATGGTATATAAATGAAAAGCAAAGCTTGAGATGTTCATGCAACATCTGAACGCCAACATGCCTATCCATGGTTACCTATAAAATACACAAAAAAAGCAAAATACTGCAAATGCTGGAAATCTGAAATAAAACAGAAAATGTTGTTTAAACTGAGCAGGCCTGGCAGCATCTGTGGAGAGAGAAACAGAGATAACGGTTTGAGTCCATATGTCTCTATAGGAGAGGCAGGTGGAAGAGGTGGGGCAGAATACAAGAACAGTGATAGATTGGAACAAAGGAGAGACTGACAATGATGTCATGACAATACACATCTTTTTAGCCTGTCTTGATGCTCTCTCCACTCCCATTGTTTTGTTTCTTAAAGACTTGATTAGTTGTAAGTATTCGCATTCCAACCATTATTCATGTAAATTGAGTCTGTGTCTTTATAAGCTCTGTTTGTGAACAGAATTCCCACTCACCTGAAGAAGGGGCTTAGAGCTTCGAAAGCTTGTGTGGCTTTTGCTACCAAATAAACCTGTTGGACTTTAACCTGGTGTTGTTAAACTTCTTAATGGTGTCATGGACATAAGACAAAGGGGGATGTCCCCTTTCCTCCAACCTGTTCTGTGGAAGGGTCATGTGGACTCGAAACGTTAACTCTGTTTTCCTCTCTAGAGTTGCTGACAGATCTGTTGAGTTTATTCTGCATTTTCTGTTTTTATATCTATAACACATGCTTGGCCAGTCTTTGCTGTTCATGTGGACTGTACCTGCATGCTTTGTGATGGAAGAATTCTGCAAGATACTTTAACATTGACATCATTATTCCTTAAATTATTTTTAATATATGCCGTTTTGTTGTCTGTAATTTTACTTCTCAACAACAAAGGCAATTAAATGTGAAGGTCAATAGGAGCAGAGGATTTAAAAAAACGTACATGCCAAAAATGTAAATTTAAACAACTACTGCAGGACCATATGGAATTGTATGATAAACTGGCAATTTCAATCAGTACAGCACTGTTTTGCAGCAAGGTACATTACTGCAGATGCAAATAGAAATAACATGAAGTTGATTACATAGAATGTACTGGAGGTAAAGTACTACCATTAAACTGCTGGTGACATTTGTTAAACATAACAAAGAACATCTTGGATTTTAGAATGTAAAGGTAAAAGTATTGTCATGGTTGCTGTGTGGAACTAGTTCTGACAAGCTCTATGGTTGTCCTCAATAAGCTTTCTACAGACTTTGAAAATTTATTTGCTTGTTGACAGCAGTTCAATTCCTCACAGCTAAAGGGTGAAGTGCTGGACTTCCAATTTTTGGGTTTAACCAACATTAATATAATTTTCACTCCAAAGCATTAATTTTTAAAACTCAGGTTAAACCTTATTAAATTTATTGGGCAGGTTTCCACTGCTCATTATATAAGTCACAAAGGTTTATTTAATGAATGCATTTACTATTAACTGGAAAACAACAGGAATTTCCACTCATAATAGTGTCCTATACACAAGCAATTTTAGCTGCTTCATCAAAGACCCTTGCTCCATCATAAGTGAGGATGTCCATGGATGATTGCACAATATGCAACTCCATTCAGCAACTCCTCAGGTACAAAAACGATCTGTGACCGTATACAGCCAGACTCCGACAATATTCAGGCTTGGGCTGATAAGTGACAGACAACATTCACACCATACAAGTGCAATCTAGAAACCCATCAATCTCTGTCTTTAACATACTCAGACCAAGCCTCCACAGCCTTCTGGGGTGGGGGAATTCAAAGATTTATCACCCTCTTGATCTCAATCGTAAATGGTCTTCTCTCTTACTCTGAGACTGTGCCCTCTGGTTCTAAGAATAAGAGGAAGGCCATGTGACGCAAGAGCTTTACAAGTTCTTTCAAAAACGGGGGTGGATTTATATGACAGGTATCAAATGTGAACTGCTGGTGTTAAACAAAGAGAACAAAGAAAAGTACAGCACAGTAATAGACCCTTTGGCCATCCAAGCCCATGCTGGTCATAATGCCCTAACTAAAATAAAAAAAACCTTCTGCCCTTACTCGGTCTGTATCCCTCTATTCACGTGCCCATCCAGATGTCTCTTAAATGTTGCTAATATGCCTACTTCCACCATCTCCTCTGACAGCACTTTCCAGACACCCAACACTCTGCACCAAAAACTTTCTCTGCACATCTCTCTTAAACTTTCCCCCTCTCCCCTTGAATCTTTGCCCCTTTGTAATTGACACTTCTACCCTGGGAAAAAGACTCTGACTATCCACCCTGTCTATGCCATAATTTTTTACACCTCTATCCGGCCTCCCCTCAGCTTCTGTCTTTCCAGTGAAAACAATCCTAGTTTATTCAACCTCTCCTCATAGCCAACACCCTCGAGATCAGGAAACATCCTGATGAACCTTCTTTGCACTCTCTCCAAAGCTTCCACGTCCTTCTGGCATTGTGATGACCAAAACTGCACGCAATACTCCAAACGCAGCCTAACCAGGTTTTATATAGCTACAACATGATCTGCCAACTCTTGCACTCAATTCCCTGGCTGATGAAGGCAAGCATGCCATATGTCTTCTTACTGGGGCAGGAGGGCCGATTTCTGTTTATGCATTTGATGTGAGGGCATGTCTTAAATCTCTTATTTATCCTTTTGGCAATCCTGTATCGCCTGCTTGATCCCCATGCACTGACTTATAAGTGGAGTATAACCCTCTTCCTGAAAAAGCTATGGGAACAGAGTCTTTGAATATTTTTAAGGCAGAGGAGGATAGATTACTGTTAACAAGGTGGTGATAGGTTATTGGCGGTAGGTGAGGTGAGGTTATTACCTGACCAGCAATCACCTTATTAAATGCCGGAGCAGGTTTGAGGGGCCAAGTGGCCAACTGCCGCTCCTTGTTTGTATATAAACCTAAACATGAACCTCTGAGCTAAAAGGTTGAAGCCAACTCCTAATGCGAGTATGGCCCTAAACATGCATTAGGTGAAAAATAGGGGTGCTGAAAAAATGGGAGCATCTTATATGCTGGGCTGCTTTATGTGCCATGATCCACGGTATTGGGCAGGAAGCTGGGGAAAAAAAAGCTCTGCTTTTGTTCAAATAGCACCATCTACAAGGGCCTTGGTCCAAAGTCTCATCTAAAAGGTGGCACCTCCAACAGTGCGCACTCCCTTAATAGAGTACTGACTATTAAGTCTAGCTAATAGTGTGAATCTATGACTCAGATGGGAGATTATTAGCAATGAGTCAAGGCTGGCATCTTCCCTCTCTTACTTCTCTTCTGAATTTGACACTTTTTGGCACACAGTCCCATGGATTTTAACACTTCTTGTGTCTCACTAAAGTGGTTATTTTGAATTATGAACCGAGATACAGAGCACCAACAAGTTATTAAACAGACAGAGATAAGGTTGGGGAAAAAGATGGTAGGTTAAAATGGCAAACCAAGCTTGATCCCACCCTAATCTGATGCACCCAGATATACTTCCCAGGAGGGGTGGTCAGATAAGAAGCAGTAATAGGAACTGTGTCAATTTTTTCTCCTCCCTAATTTACAGGCATTGGGATTAACTGAAGCATGAAAATTGCCACTGAAGTTAAAGGCCTGGTACAGGTCAAAAAATGAACACAAAAATTTTCAGCTCAGGGTATTGCTGGTAGGGCAGCATGCTGGCACAGTGGTTAGCACTGTTGCCTCACAGAACCAGAGACCCAGATTCGATTCCCGGCTTGGGTCGCTGTCTGTGTGAAGTTTGTATGTTCTCCGCATGTCTGCGTGGGTTTCCTCCGGGTGCTCTGGTTTTCTTCCACAGTCCAAAAATGTGCAGATTACATTGATTGGCCATGCTAAATTGCCGCTTCGTGTCAAGGAGACTAACAGGGTAAATGCATGGGGTTACAGGGATAGGGCCTGGGTGGGATTGTCCGTGCAGGCTCGATGGGCCGAATGGTCTCCTTCTGCACTGTAGGGATTCTGTGATTCTATGAGCCTTCCTTTAGCTTTCAAGTTTATCTTCTCTTGTATATTGGAACAAAATGTCATGACAGTACATATCACATTTAGTTATAAAGCAATCTCATTTATCGAAGTTACCAGTTTATGAGGTGTAATCAGAAGGAGAGAGATCTGTACATGGAAACATTCCAGAAGGGGTATACATATTTACTATATTTTGTTGGTCAAACTGACTTAGCATTTAGCCTAACAGAGAAAAATAAATTGCCACAAAAAAGCTATTGACATTTGTCAGAAAAATGTGTTATGGTTGCAGGGTTAAATAGCATTTTTCACATATTTATATATTCATTTCAAAACTTCAGATACTTTTCAAACCGATTTTAAAATAAGTATGGGACATGGGTTGGGGCCTACTTTGGTGAGTACTGCCTTCATGATTCCACCACTTTCCTTTATTTTTTAAAAAGTTAATCCACATCTACTGCAGTTTCTTGCAAAAAAAGTTCATTGCTATTCTTGCCAATTTGACTGTTCTTCATGTGTATGCAAGTAACATAGAAGTGCTTTCAAAAACAGTAATACATCACCAACAAGTTTGTTTTTTTAATTCCAGAAATCTTTGCCAACATACTTATCTCCCTTTATTACTTGTATTTAACATGGGTGTGGAATAATAGTTGCAACACTCATGATAATGGCTTGGATTATTCAGAAAGAATCTCTCACGAACTCACTCACCTCAAAGTTTGCATTTTGAATAGGCCAATGTGCCAAATGTACTAATAGGTTAAATCCTTGATAAACATTTTTTCCATTGCACTAATTGCAAACTACAATAACGTCAAATGTATTTCAATTTGTGTGATGACAAATATGCAAGGCATATTCTTTCGTAACAAAGCACAAAATAAATAAACAGTAAGAGTGGGATGTATTACAACCCTGAAATTCAATTTAAATTATTGCTTCATGCAGTATCTTATAGCTCTGCTGTTATATTGCTTTACCTTTGAATCATAGAATAGAATCATAGAATCCCTACAGAGCAGGAGACGGCCGTTTGGCCCATCGAGCCTGCACCAACAACAATCCCACCCAGGCACTGTCCTCATAACCCCACGTATTCACCCTGCTAATCCCCCAACACTGTGGGAAGAAACCTGGAGGAAATCCACTCGGACATGGGGAGAAAGTACAAACTCCACACAGACAGTCATCCGAGGCCGGAATTGAACCCGGGTCCCTGGCACTATGAGGCAGCAGTGCTAACCACTGTGCTGCCCACGGTGATTTGTGTCTACTATGACAACTTTTTCAAAGATAATGATGGGATAGAGACATAGCATGAATTTTAAAAAAACAGTTGCATTTATATAGTACCATTTTAGAAATATCCGAGTATATTTCACCAATTAATCTGAAGGGCAGTAACTGTTGGTGCTTAAGAAAAAACAGATTTTGCATGCAACAAGATTACTCAGATAATACAATGACCATTTAATCTGTTTTATGGTATTCATTAAGAGAGGATACCAAGAGGATTCTCCGTCCTTCAAGTACTGGCATAGCATCTTCATTGTTCACCAAAAGCGCAGTCCAACACCTCTGAAGGATGACACCTCCTTTATTTGACCTCAAGTCAAACTTGAGCCACAATCTGCTGCCAAGTATGTCAGTTATAAGATCAAGGAATACCAGACGATAAAAGGAAAGATCCAGTGACATCTGAATTTGTTTTTTTTAAAACTAAATTTGCTGTGAAACATAATCAGTCATTATATTTTACAAATCTGTGTTATCTTTATTTAACTTGCACAGTCTATCATCATTGAAATTACAATCCACACAACTGTTCAATACTCAAGTTGTTATCAGCACTTTTTCTATGCACGACCGCCTTCACTGGATAATTAATTTCCCAAAGACTACAAAAACTGGCTCAACAAACAAAATATCTTCGAGGGAAAAATTATTAATTTTGACATATTGTCATAATCATAGGGAATCAAAACTCAGGGAGTGTGGGGTGGTGCAATGCACTGAAGTACCAGCATGCAGTGTTTATACATACTGTCATCTAGTGGTTAGGATAATGGGCCAGTAACCAAGAATATGTCACAGCAAGTCAAGAAACTGACTTCATGAAACAAAGGAGAAAACATCAAGGTTTAGATAACCTGTTCTACCAGGGACATAATGCTTGCTTCGACGGGTGTTGGTTGGAATTTGTGTTGGGTTCAAATCCTGAATGAGTTCTTCTCTGAGAGTTATAATGACCTGAAATGCACTATCAAATAAGGAGATGCAGGCAAATCTGACTGGGAAATTTCAAAAAGAAATTGGATATGTACTGAAAAGGAAAAGAACCTGATATTAAACATATTCAAGTGGCCTAATGTCTAATTTAGGCATTCACTAACCCACCAATGGTGGTCGATAACTACCTCACTTGGAGTGAAGTTGACACCCTCCTATGGCCAAATCTGTAATGCCCGGTCTAAAGGTGTGAATGCCTCCTGGAACAAAGTATTTGGGTAACTTCCCCCTCCATGATGTATTGCAGTGTCTGAAGTTCAGACTTCAGCTCATCAACTCTTGAGTTGAAGCTCCTTGAGGTGAAGACACTTACTGCAGATGTAGTTGTCATGAATCACACAGGAGTGTCTTAAAGGAGGAGAGTGATGTGATAAGTGGAAAGGTTTAGGAAGACAATTTCATAGCTTAGAATCCAAGTAAATCCAAGGCACAGCGACTAATGATGGAGGGTTAAAATAAGAGACTCAGGAGGCTGAAATTAGAGGAGTGCAATTATCATAGAGGTTTGTAATATTGGAGATTACAGATATGAGGAAAGATCAGGCCATGGAAGGATTTGAAAACAAGGATGGGAATTTAAAATCAAGGCACTGTGTAACAGTGTACATCAGTGAGCACAGGAGCAGTGATCGAACTGGATGTGATACGAGTGGGACAATTTTGGATGACCTCAAGTTTAGAGGTTAGAGACTTGGAGGCTGGCCAAGAGAACATAAGAATAATCAGCAGAGATAATAACCAATTTTTGTAATTTTACAACAGTAAATAGCAATGACTACCCCATGCATAACAAAAAGCAATGTGCCCTGAGGAATTCATTCTGGACCGCAGTCCAAAGATATAAAAGTGCATTTAGGAAATCAAAGTAAATTCCATAATTTTAGTTAGTATGCTCTCGTTCTATGACATAAACAACATTTTGGGATGAAAGTATGACTGTGTGAACATACAAATTAGGAAGAGTAGGCCATTCGACCCCTGCAGCCTGCTCCACCATTCAAGAAGATTATGGCTGATCTGATTGCAGCCTCAATTCCACTTCCCGCCTACTCCCAATAACTTTTGACTTTGTGTTAGTCAAGAATCCATCTATTTCTGCCTTAAAAACATTCAATGACACTGCCTCTACTGCTCTCTGGGGAAAGGAGTTCCAAAGATTCTCAAATCTCTCAGAAAAAAATTCTCCTTTCTTCATCTTAATGGGAGAGCCCTTATTTTTAAACTGCGTCTCTACGTTTGAATCTCTCTCACAAGGGGAAACATCTTTTCATCATCCATCTTGTCAAGCCCCCTAGTATCTTATATGTTTCAATAGGTCACCTCTCATTATTCTAAACTCCAGTGAATACAGGGCCAACCTGTCCAATCTTTCCTCACAAGGTAACTCCACATCCCAGACACCAGTCAAATGAAACTTCTCTGAACTGCTTCTAATGCATTTATATTTTTTCTTAAATAAGGAGATAAGAACTGTACACAGTACTACAGGTCAGAATATCTGAAATTCTTTTCATGGAATTGAATTATCAAAACTAGGACACAGACTGCACTGGTGTCATCTTCTGGCATTAAAAGTTAACCAAAGTAAGCCACTGTTCGCCTCCAATGGCAAATATTTTAGGAATTGATTGATTTGGGCCTTGCCTCTTTTCTTAATGTTAAATTTGTTGAACCATCTCATGGTGAGATTTGGTCTTTCAACCAAGTGAAGTTAAATCAAAACTCCAAAGATTCCAATTTAATGGTCACCAAAGATGACTAACACTCAAACAAGCACTAGTCTCTTCAATGTAAGAAAAACCTTGCTGTGCTAATACAATGGATAAGTCAGCTTAAGATGCCTGGGCTGACCATATCCCATGAGGACAAGTGGTAATTTAAATGAGAGTAACTAGGCTTATATTAAGGATTTATTTCCTCAAAGTCCATGTTTTCTGAGTACTTACCGGATGCATTATCGGGTTTGAGAATAAGTAGTTTTAGATGTTTGCACTCAGTCCAATGCCATTTATTTCTACTGGCTGGTTTCCATTGTGGATGTGAGGAGGAAGACTTGTGCCGGAACAAGATATACTTCACTCAGTGAAATACAATTTAAACTCTCGTGTACTTGAGTAAATTTCTCGGGTTCTCATGCAGTGTCTCCAAGATTCCCTGGAATCTTTAACAGACAATAACAAGGCTTTTCCTGCTGTTGATGCCGATTTTAAAAATACAATTTGGAACAGATAAAAGATACCAAGCTAATCTTAAAAAAGTTACATTACATCTTGAGTTCCGTAGGTCAAATATGGATACGGGGTTGTCTCTACCATAGATTTTTTTCTCTATTGTGGTATCAATACTAAAATCAGCAGATCCCAAAAAAATGAAGACAGCTGTTTGCTCGCACCGCCAGGAGTAGATTGAGCTCTGATGAAAGGTTATGGCTTGCATCGTTAACTCCATTTTCCTCTCCACAAATGCTGCCAGATCTTTTGGATATTTCCAGCATTTTCTGTTGTTATTTGTAGGGTAGGGCGGCACGGCGGCACAGTAGTTAGCACTGCTGCCTCACGGCTCTAGGGACCCGGGTTTGATCCCCGGCTTGGGTCACTGTCTGTGCGGAGTCTGCACGTTCTTCCCTTATCTGCGTGGGTTTCCTTCGGGTGCTCCGGTTTCCTCCCACAGTCCAAAAGGTGTGCTGGTTAGGTGCATTGGCCATGCTAAAGTCTCCCTCAGTGTACCCGAACAGGCGCTGCAAGGTGGCGACTAAGGGATTTTCACAGTAACTTAATTGCAGAGTTAATGTAAGCCTACTTGTGACACTAATAAATAAACTTAAACTTAAAGAGTAGATCATATTGTTCTAGATGAAAAAAGTTTTAAAGGGCTTGATATCTTTAACAGCATCCCTGCTAGGATGCTGACTTTGACCCATAGGATTCTCAGGTATCAGCCCACTCAGTTGGTAGCATTCTCGTCCCTGAGTCAGAGACCATCTTAGATCAGGATTTAAGCAAATAACCTTAGTTTAGATTTCAATACAATACTGATGGAATTGTAATTGCTGATGGCACCAACTTTCAGAAACATTAAACAGAGGTCACCTGCCTGGTCAAGTCGACACAAAAGATCTCATAGCACTATTTGAAGAAAAGCAGAAAATTCTGATCACCCATTGTTGCTATAGTGATGGAAGTCTTTCTTGCTGTTAGTTTTAGCACTGACAGCTTTACTTATTTCCAGTTTGCCCCTGACCCCTCTAAGTAACCTTCTGAGAAGCTGAAGTTTTTTTCTAGACCTTGCCTTTTTCTTTCAGCAGGCTTTGCAAAGCAAATTTTTCTTTCATATTTCGCTTCTGATTATCGCATGTTTTCTGTATGCCTACTTGTTAATCTTAGGCATGTATTTGTCCGGCATGTTCTTTGATCTGCCTTTGATGTTATTTTCAGTATGGTGTTCAGTTCACTGATGATTAGCACACAAAGCTAAGAATCTCTTGGAAGATGTCCACATAATGGTTTGATTGAAATTAGGAATTCACTTTACATGGCTAAACAATGTTTTAATCAATAAATTTAAGTCATTCCTTTGAATACGTGAAAGAAAAACAGAAAGAAAACTGAGGTGAGTGTTTATGCAGGAATCACCAAATACATGCTGCTCTTAATGTATATTTTAAATCTACATTTGTATAAATCAAATATTTACAGGAAAAATAGGATAGTCATAGAAGAGCTTCAAGGTTCAGATGGAATGCTTGTTTTGCAGAACTAGGCTAAACTAGAGTCTGAAAAACATTCATCATGATGCAATAACCTGCAATTATTATATAGCACTGACATTCCAATGCTCTTACTCAATGTTTACAGCAGTGCAATCTCAATCCCACTAATTGGGAGAAGTTAGCTGTGCAACAAAACGAGTCACGCAATACGTGTTTATCTGACCATGACCTAACTTATTTAGATTACATATTAATATCAAACTTATTGTAATAAATTGTTAATTTGTATGGCAGCTTGCACCAGTGGTCCCAAAATGGGTACAAGTCAGTAACCTTTAACTATTCTCAGCTCAGTTTTTAAAAAATCTTGCATTTAAACATCCTTAAATCTATTTTATGAACCCACAGCACTTAAGAAAAATTAAGTCCAGACTGATGAACAACGAGGTCCACTTTAGTTTCATAGCATTTGAAAGCAGAAGTCTTCGAGAGTCATAGAAGTGTCATAGAATTCCTACAGTGTGGAAGGAGGCCATTCGGCTCATTGAGACTGGACCGACCACAATCCCACCCAGGCCCTATTCCCATAACCCCACATATTTATCCTGCTAATCCCCCTGACACTAGGGTCAATTTACCATGGCCAATAAACCTAACCCGCATATCTTTGGAGTGTGGGAGGAAACCGGAGTCATAGTCAAGAGTCATAGAGGTTTATAGCAAGGAAACAGGCCCTGAGGCCCAACTTGTCCATGACACCCCTTTTTTTAATCCCTAAGCTCGTCCCAATTGCCCACGTTTGGCCCATATCCCTCTATACACACCTAATCCATGTAACTGAGTAAATCCATTTTAAAAGACAAAATTGTACCCGTCTCTCCAACTGCCTCTGGCAGCTTGTTCCAGATACTCACCACCCTGTGTGTGAAAAAAATGGACACTTTTGTATCACCTTGAACCTATGCCCTCTAGTTTTAGACTCCCCTACCTTTGGGAAAAGATATTGACTATCTAGCTGAACTATGCCCCTCATTGTTTTATAGGCCTCTATAAGATCACCTCGAAGCCTCCTATGCTCCAGAGAAAAAAGTCTCAGTCTATCCTTATAACTCAAATCAAGTCCCGGTAGCATCCTAATAAATCTTTTCTGTACTCTTTCCAGTTTAATACTATCCTTTCTATAATAGGGTGACCAGAACTGTACACAGTATTCCAAGTGTGCCCTTACCAACATCTTGTACAACTTCAACAAGACGTCCCAACTCTTGTATTCAGTGTTCTGACCGATGAAACCAAGCATGCCGAATGCCTTCTTCACCACTCTGTCCACCTATGACTCCACTTTCAAGGAGCTATGAACCTGTACCCTTAGATCTCTTTGTTCTGTAACTCTCCCAAATGCCCTACCATTAACTGAGTAAGCCCTGCCCTGATTCGACCGACCAAAATGCATCACCTCACATTTATCTACATTAAACTCCATCTGCCATTCGTCAGCCCACTTGCCCAATTGATCAAGATCCCGTTGCAATCCTAGATAACCTTCTTCACTGTCCACTATGCCAATCTTGGTGTCATCTGCAAAATTACTAACCATGTCTACTAAATTCTCATCCAAATCATTAATATAAATGACAAATAACAGTGGATCCAGCACCAATCCCTGAGGCATACCACTGGTTACAGGTCTCCAGTTTGAAAAACAACCCTCCACAACCACCATCTGTCTTCTGTCATCAAGCCAATTTTGTATCCATTTAGCTACATGACACTGGATCCTGTGAGATTTAACCTTATGCAACAACCTACCATGCGGTACCTTGTCAAAGGCCTTGCTAAAGTCCATGTAGGCAACATCAACTGCACTGCCCTCTTCTTGATCACCCCTTCAAAAAACTCAATCAAATTTGAGAGACATGATTTTCCACTCACAAAGCATGCTGGCTGTCCCTAATCAGTCCTTGCCTTTCTAAATGCCTGTAGATCCTGTCTCTCAATTTGCCCACTACAGATGTGAGGCTCACCGGCCTGCAATTCCCAGGCTTTTCCTTGCAGCCCTTCTTAAACAAAGGCACATTTGCCACTCTCCAATCTTCAGGCACCTCACCTGTGACTATTGATGATTCAAATATCTCTGCTAGGGGACCCGCAATTTCCTCCCTAGCCTCCCACAGTGCCCTGGGATACACTTCATCAGGTCCCGGAGATTTATCCACCTTGATGAACTTTAAGACTTCCAGCACCTCCTTTTCTGTTATATGTACACTCCTGAAGACATCACTATTTATTTCCCCAAGTTCCCTAACGTGCATGCTTTTCTCAACTGTGAATACTGATGAGAAATATTCATTTAGGATCTCACCCATCCCTTGTGGATCTGCACATAGATGACCTTGTTGATCCATAAGAGGTCCTACTCTCTCCCTAGTTACGGAGCACCCGGATGAAACCCACGCAGATACGGGGAGAATGTGCAAACTCCACACAGATAATGACCCGAGGCCCGAATCAAACCCGGGTCCCTGGCGCTGTGAGGCAGCAGTGCTAACCACTGTGCCACCATGCCACCTAAATTAGACAGCTCAAAAATCTGGAGATTGTTAATGTTAACTGGGAATCTCATTTTGTCCCAATTTAGGGGAAGTGACCCTTCAAGGGCTGTTCACCCTTTATTTCAAATCTGGTTTCAAATGCTGGTCATCATAAATCTGTTGGGCTATGTAAGACAGAAACCCAGTTTCACAAGGCTGCATTCTATCTTGGAAGGCAACCTGAAACCTTAATATTGTTACTTTCTCCATAGGGAGGTTTGCTAAGTACCTGTAGCGTTTTCTTTATTTCAGATTTCCACCATCTACACTATTTTGCTTTTGCACAATTTTATGGGTCAGTTTTTATGGGCATTACACTTCAAATGCAACCATGAATAAAATTGTGTGTATGCACAGCTCTGATTTTATATAAATGTTGTGTGCAACTCATTAATTAGAGAGAAAAGCAAATATATCTCAATTTTTTTTACATGTAATATCACTTATACTGTTAAGCTTTTATGTTAGTGCTTGTCGTTAGTGTTTTAAACTGATTTTCACAGTAATGATTTTCACCGTAACTTCATTGCAGTGTGAATGTTAGCCTACTTGTGACTAATGAATAAACTTGACTTTACTAGGTTTTATCAATACTAATAAGTAATTAACATTTCCCAGAGCATAATGGAATTTACTGCGTTAACTGAAACATGCCATGTAATAGAACGCACCATTAGTCTACTGCCCAATCTTTTCTTTTGAGCGCTCAATATAGTTATGTTTCTTTAGTTGGAAGAGTCAGCAAGTGAATGATAGATTTGAATTTTAGAAGTGAAAAGGAATGCTAGTTGATGGACAAAAGCCATTTAATTTTCTTCTTTCCTGAAGGGAAGAACTCGCTTGTTCTTTGTTTATAGAAATGAGAGCTGTGCTGAGTGAAGTCCTAGTTGTTATATTTAAGAGCTTGCTACTGTCTAGGATTGACTCTATGGCCTGGAGGGAAGGTCTTGCTATATACTACTACTCACAATGGGCAACAAGTTAGAACTGGAAAATTATAAGCTCATCAAGTTTAACATCAGTTATAGTTGTTAGAAGGCATCATTAGGGATATTGGGTGGGATTTTACCGCTGCTTTCTGCCCGTTTTGCAGTGGGAAAATGCCGTAAAATCAGGCGTAAAGCAGCTAGCACGAATGGTGCCGGTTTTCGCGACTGGCGCGATTTTACGACACGGTCAGCTTCTCGCTGTAAATGTTCTATATTTGGCCATTGCACCTTTTTTCTTTGGGGGAACATGTTTACTATGAGCCCCATGAATGCCTCCCATTGGTCTGTTACCAATTTTTCTTCAAGTAGCTTTTTCCAGTCCACTATTCTAAATCACTTCTCAATTTAGTAAAATTGGCCTTACCCCCAATTTAAAACTTTAAGTCCTGTTCTTTCTTTGTCCTTTTCCACAGTTGTGTTCAAAGTAACTGAATTATGATCAGTACCACTAAAATGCACCCCACTGTCAATTCTTCCAATTGCCCTAAAATGGAGTCCAGAACTGCGCCCTCTCATGTTGGGATTTTGCAGCTGAAGAATTGTTCATTTCCATCCCTTTCACAATAAATCTATCCCAGTTAATATTGGGGTGGTTAAAATCCCCTACCATTAACTGTTTTTGCACTTCAGAGATTTGTCTACACATTCTATCTTCCTCTGAATGTTTGGGAGTTTATGGTACACTGCCAGTACTGTGACTGCCCGTTTTTCATTCCTCAGCTCAATCCATATGCATGACTAAATGGGATAGACTCAATGGTCCAGTTGGTGTTTTCTGATTTTGTTTGTCTGTTCATACTTACAAGTTAAGTATTTCACATGTTCTTCTGTATTAAAGGTCTAACGGTAGCATAAATGCAAGTTCCTGAGCTGATCAAGTGATAACAAAATTAAGTTGTCATAAGTAATTTGCCTTAAGAATGGTTGAGGGTATTTTAATTTTGTAATCTACGCTGTCTCAGACGCACTGAAAACTATGTATTATCCTCTGTATTTACTCCAAGTCTCCCAGTGTTTTGGGTATTACATTATTTAAGCAAATGCACCTTTGAAACCGGTGTGTTTTTTTTAAAGGATGAGTGAGGTCATGACCACATAGGTATCTGATCTCATGTCTAGACAAGGATACTAATAATGTCTGTGCACTTAAGGTCTATAACATCAATCCCAACAGCAAACCATGTCTGGACAAACTATTCCTACAGGCAATACTACTTCATATTGATTTTTTCAATGAAACACTCAGCCTAACTTTTCTAAACAAAATAAACAGCAATCAGGCAATATTCCTTAAAGCCATGCCTGTCAGACAGCATGTATACTTCTAGTCTGTAACATGCTAACACAGAAGTCATGAGATGAACCCAACAACAGCAACTCTGAATCACTACAAGTACTATTTCAGTACAATATTCATAAACAATCAAAGCTTGGAAAATTCTATTTTCTACAACTGGGTTATAAATAGAAGCGTGTTTTTCCATGATTAATTCACACTGCATTCAGCATTGTGTCTGCCTCTGTGGTGAATATTATACAGAATCAGTTAAAATCTTTAGCCAATTCTTACCACAATCACTCGTATTTCATTGCAACAGTCCCCAACACTTCGTTGTTAGAAAATGATTCTTTTCCAAAACAAATGGCTCCTTGTTACTCATTGATTGTAATGAGGGTTGAAATGAATATGTACTGCCAGAAGCTCTCCATTATTTAATTATCTGAGTACTATGTGAGTTTGTAATCTTCATCATGCAGTTAATCTATAATCTTTGGCATAAAGTTACCAATTTATGTTCTTCCATAAATATAAAAGCAAAATACCGCAGATGCTGGAATGTGAAACTGAAACAGAACATGCTGGAAAATATCAGCAGCATCTGTGGAGAGAGAACAGAGCCAACGTTTTGAGTCAGGATGACCTAATTCCAATTCAAAACGTTGGCTCAGTTTTCCCTCCACAGATGCTGTCAGACCTGCGGTGATTTTTCCAGCATTTTCTGTTTTTGTTTTGTTCTTCCATGCCATTCTACTGTTGTTAATATCAAATGCAATTATGAAACAAAATGCATGTTAAGATTTCATCAAAATCAGAAAAAAACAAAGCCGTAAGCCTGAAAATTAACGTTCAATAGTTCACATTAGATACTCACTTTTGGTTCAACCATCCAAAGCCCATAACACACTGCCTACAAAATAGCCCCCATTCCATTGTTATATCTTCTTATCAAGTTTACTTGTTGAAGCAGTAAGTTCTCAAATGCCATTGAAATTCTGGCAGCCAAAGCTTGTTGGTTAACAGGATAGGAAACAAAGTAAATACTGGAAGTGAAGCTATGTTCTTACATGGTAGAAAAATAAATTAGCAAGGAATTTTTGCTTTAGACGCAATTGGTGATCAGGGTAATCACAGCTAGGAGGTCAGGTTCGCGTCTCAGTCTTAGAGCCAAGGCAGTGCAGAAACCTTTGTGAAGGCAGCTTAAGTATCTTTTACTGGACCAGTGAAAAGACGTTTCCTAAATTTGATCCACAGCCTTGTATTGTGTGCTAATTATAAGCTGAATTTGGCTTATAGATTTATTTAACTTGGATGCTATTTGGGAAGGGGGAAGTCTTAATGAGTTCAGGGATTTGTAGCTATGTTTTGGAACAAGGGAATAATTTCTATATAAACTGCGTATGGTTATTGATTCATATACTTAATTGTCTTAGCATGTTGTAATCCTGTTCATGTGTATGTGTCTTTTCTTTAATTTAGTAAATAGTCTTTAATAATTGTTATAGGACAACTGGACTGGTTCTTTTCACTTGGGTTTCATGTGACTCCTCACAACATTCCAAAAACAAAATTATACACCACCAGGAACCGATGTTTCAAGTTGGGACAACTTCGTAGATAACATCAGCGTGGTTCGTGACATCAGTCATTGCAAACAGGCAGAAACAGATTAATGTAGAAAATTTAAAATTCTGCATGAATAAGGAGAATAATGGACAATTGGTGAGTTGCTGAGTGCATCGTATAAGTAACATATACTGCTGCCACTGTGTGTCTGTGGAAGAAGGAGTGAATAGTTAAGATGGTGGATAGCGTGCCTCTCAAATGGGCTGCTTTATTCTGGACACTGTTGGCACAGCAGTAACATCTTACAGAGGTTCTTGCAAACATCTGCCATAATTTTGGTGAGAGTTGTGCATGCCATGTAAAAATAGCATTCACACTGTTTTCCTATGTGTGTGACTCTTGCTGAAGTTACAGCAGAAAAGCAAAAGAACCACAATGGAAATTAAATTCTACATTTTCCCAGACATTCAGAGACTGGGTATTAGTTACTGCAAAACTACTGATGGAAATTCAGAACTTTAAAATCTGAATTCTAAATGACACATACAAATTCCTCATACTATTTATTTTTTCTTGGTGGGAACACAGAAATTTTGCCCCAAATTCCTGTAAATGGAAACTTACCCAATAATTCTGATCTATCTAATATAGATAGCTTAAATATTTTTTCATGTCACATATTAGCTTAAGTCATATATAAATGGGAATAAGGCCTGGATGGGATTGTGGTCGGTGGGCTGAATGGCCTCCTTCTGCACTGTAGGAATCCTATGATTCTATTTACGTATAGTGGTATGAAACAGTGAGTGGTAGAAATACAGCAACAAATAGAATAGAAAAGAGAACTGGAGAGAAACAATAGTGGTCCAAGTTTCTGCTTAGGGCATAAGGATGCAGCAGCAGGAAAGCAATTGGGTCACGTGGGTTTAAATATGAGATGCAAGCTGGTTCTGTTGTTGTTTCAAAGGCAGCGGATTGCTGTTAGGAAAATGGGCAACCTAATAATGCTTTTACTCTCCACTGCAGTGAAATACCACTCGGAAATTCATGTTTTTCTCATACAACCTGAAAGACAGGCATTCTGGACAAACTGAAAAATGGGCAATACACTTGCCAGCCCAAAGCAAACAGTCTTGATCCTAGGATTTGAGGGTAATCTTGTCTTTCTGCAGATCCAGTTGCAGGCAAGAATCTTGGGTTTAGATGATTTAAAATGCAGATTATATTGTACTACTGTACAATAATCAAATCAATAGCTGATATTGTATTTTACTGTCATTTATTGTAAAATGCTGATATGTATTTTAGAACTACTACAGCCATGAAACAAACTTTGTTGCCTGAAGTGCCATTGTGTCAGAACCAGATCTTTGCCACAGCAATCCATAATCATTATTCTGCATCAACTGCAATCAATTATTTCCTTTTACACTGAATAACCCTGCATAAAGCTTTGTCTCCTCATTCAATATTAAATTGAAGCTTCCTGATCATCAACTCACTAACCAGGGGAAATATTTAACTTCTATTCAGAGTAGCAAAACGCTTCATAATTAATACTATGAATTATGTGAACAAATAGAGTTTCTGACCATTGGTACTATTGTAGTGAATCTATACTGCATTATCCTTCTATCACTTCCTAATTGATTTGTTTTATTAGTCATCCTTCAGCCCTCTGTCACAATTTCTATATCTAAGGAGACCTGAATAATTGTGGATTAAGATTACTATTTCCTATCTGATTTTCTTCAAAGTTCTGGGAGGGCGTGGACACATCAGGATCAGTGACTTAAAATTTAGAAAAACACAAAATTGATAAGAACCAATTTCTTTTCTGTTAAACCTTATAGAGTCATAGAGGCACACAGCACAGAAAAAAGGCCCTTCAGCCCAACGTGCCTGCGATATAATCCTTCAAATCCTAATATTCTTTCATTAATTTTTATCGTTCAAAAGACTATTTACTTCCAACTCTATTTGCTTCCACTCCTTTGTCAGTCCGCCAGCTGCTGAAATCCCCATGCATTTCTTTCTTGCCTCCAGACAGACTATTTCAATAAACTAGCCTCCCATTCTCCACCTGCCATAAACTACAGCTGACCGTTAACCTTCATACCCAGTATATGGAATGAGCTGCCAGAGGTAGGGGTTGAGGCAGGTTCAATAGCAACATTTAGAAAGCATTTAGAAAGGTACACGGATGGGAGGGGATTAGAGAGACATGGGCCAAACATGGGCAATTGGGACTATCTGGGAAGGCATCATGGTCGGCATGGACCGGTTGGGTCAAAGGGCCTGTTTCTGTGCTATATTACTCTATGACTCTATTATGCGTATAAAACCCCTACAACTTCCTTTGTTGTACTGGCCTTTCTCATAGTCCTTTCCAATCTCCCTCATTATATTATAATACAATTTTCTTTTGTATAATTTTATAAGACCTCTAATTTTCAGTTTTGTTTCAATTTTTTGATTTACCCACAGAAGTTCATTGTTTGAAATGTTCTTTTTCATCTAGGAATATATCAATTTGGTACCCTCCATCTAATGTTTGAAGATTCCCTACTTACTGTTAATCCATTGGTGCCAACTTCCGCCTCCCTTCTCCCCTCAGTTATTTTACACAACTCTTCTTAGCTATCTGAACACTACACTTTTCCAGAGGAGCACCTCTATCTTTGCCTTTTCATTATCTTCCAATTTTGACTACAAACTCAACAAAGCTATGGAGTTGTAAATCAACCAAGATGTGGTTGCTATTTTCCAATTGTTCTACTTTCAGTTCTGCTATTTGTCACATTTCATGCGCAGGAACTAAAAGCCAGCAATGCTCTTTTCCTTCTTGACAAGCAGACTGGGTGGGTTTTAAAGAAAAACCTGCAGACAGCTTTGATCACATCCTTTATCACAATCTATTTGATAATACTTAAAATTACTTTTTTTTTTCAAAACGTTTTGAACTGGAAGCACATTTTCCCAATTTTATCTCTATATCTACTCACAATCGTACCTTTTCCCTTTGCAAACCTTAACTGTAGCCATATGGATATTCATTACCAACACCCTAGACATTATTTTATCGCTATGATAGAATATTTTACTGATACCAGCACACTGCTGAATTCTTTCCTTTTCTCATGAAAATGTTATAATCGGAAATATGAAATTCTCAGTCCTGGTCAAAATAAGCTGTCTCCATTATAGCTACTGTATCATACCGTAGTTATGATCATTTTTAACATTGCCATTTGCTTTGAAACATTTTGGTCAGGTATTCATCCACATACCACATAACAGTGATCTTAACTTAGTGACTCATTTGTTTTTTTCCATAGGCTGCTCTTTACGACTTTCATTTTCTTTTTGTTGCCTTCCTTACCTCTTTTTTAAAAAAAACTTTTCCTTTTGGTTTCCTCTTTTTTCTATCTCCCCACAGTACAACTCACCTAAGGTATAAATTGGTACCAGACACCACAACAAGAGTCCATCCAAAATGTGTTTTCTTGCAAAACATATACTTAACTACGTAACGATGTTTGGGCTGATCAAGGGTAAAGCTGAAGCATATGGCATATGAAGCATTTATCCAAAGAGAGTGCCAGTTTTGTACACAATTTGATTTTGTCCTGAACATGTAGAGGATTTTACCTTGAGAAGGTACGTTGGGATATTGCTGAAATCCACCGGGAGCTTCAAAAGGAAACGAGCGGAAAATTCACCAGTCTGTGGAATTGACAGGAAAAAATATCATATCACCTTCAATTGTAGCTTTATGTGTCCATTACCATTCAAAGAAAGGCTGTGAAATACAGTAGCATGCATCAAGTGGCTATGCATTCATTGCATATAATAACTTATTATATGCAATGAATGTATAGCCACTTGATGCATGCTGCTGTGAGAGCACAACTTGAGAGCATAACTTTCATTCCAAATATATGGAAAACATTCCAAACAAATTGAATGGATAAAGTATAAATAATGTACACTTTTACTCATTTCATCAACACATTAAGGAAATGATTTATTATGAAAATACAAAACAAAGACAACCTACAGATAATTTTATGCAAACTTAAGCAACATTCAACACCTAAATGGACAGTTGGTTTCAGAAGCTGGAATCCAATACTTGGGACACCCACTGAATAATGCTGACTGTAACCAAGTTGAGCCTGTTACCGCCTCTTACAAGTGCACATACCTTTTTAAAACAAAAGTTCTCTTTAGTCGGCTGGATTCAAATCCATATCCCAGAGATGAATAAGTAATTTCATAACCAAGTCCTGGTGTCCTGGCCAATATTCCTGCCTCAACCTATACCACCATAGCCATCTTCATTTGCAATTACCAAAAACTGTACATCTAAACCCTGGATTCCATTCCATGGCTGATCACCTCCGCGAATCACAGGGGACAATCTTTGTAGATCTTTTGAGCTTTAATCCCATATCTTATCAGGGCAGTTACTACCTTAAAGATGCTATACAAATGCAAATTATTGTTCAGTTACTCCAATCATCAGACTGTAATTTCTCTATTTATTGCAATGAAGCATAACTACAATTTGTAGCTATTTGAAATGGCTTTGGCAATATTAATTAATCACTTACTACACTTTGACAATTTTCATAGGAATAAATTTAACAGTGTTTTCAGATCACAAAGTACAGCAGAATCTAACAAAATGTTTAAATCATAGGAATAAATTACATCCATTACTGTAGAAACATCCTTGCAAAGGGGATCATTAAAGGAATCTCAATTATTACTGGATTGGTGCCAATGGGAGTCTAACTAAATCCCACAATCACAGAATTGTTAAGGTGCAGAATGGGGCCATTCGGCCATTGTATCTGCATCAGCTCTCCAAAAGAATTTTATGATATCGTGCCATTCTCCTGCTTTTTTCTTGGACCCTTACAAATTGTTTCTATTCATATAATTATCTAATGCCCTCTTGAATGCCTTGATTGAACCTGCCTCCACTACACTTCCACTGCATTCCAGCGTTGGGTATTAAGGGAGTTAAGGAATATGGAGATATGGTGGCGTTCAGGTGGAAAATCATTTGTTGAATGGTGTAGCAGGCTTGAATAACCAAATGGCCTACTCCAACTTATGTTCTTAAGGATAAAGAAAAATCAGTAAATCAATGCCAATTGGTGGTGAATTTGAAAGCTATTTTGTTTCTTGAACTTGCTTCTACATGAAACGGTCCAAGCTTCTTTCACTTAAAATAACAGATTGTTATGAGAAAAAGAAAACTGTAGCTGGTCAGATTTCCAAGGTGGAAAACAATTTTATCTCTTATTCCCACACGCACAGACTGGCAATCACCATTTCATGAAAAACACTGTCAAAGGCACCAATGAGATGTAAGGGACCAAATATATATATATACATATATATATATATATTTTCTAAATATATATACATATATATATATATTTCTAAATATATATACATATATATATATTTTCTAAAACAATATTGATCTTATTTTTACTTCAGAAAACTTGGAACGAGGAGGGTCAGCTGTAAGATAGGCACAAAGAAGAAACACAAATGAAGTGGGTTTTCTTGGACTGTCTGCTATAACTTCAACCAAAAGCCAGAATAAACACCACCAGAGCAGATGGATAAACCCTACAGAAATTGAGTCTTGAGTTTAAAGTTTATTTATTAGTGTCACAAGTAGGCTTACATTAATACTGCAATGAAGTTACTGTGAAAATCCTCTAGTCACCACACTCCGGCACCTGTTTGGGTCCACAGAGGGAGAATTTAGCATGGCCAATGCATCTACCCAGCACATCTTTTGGACCGTGGGAGGAAACCGGAGCACCCAGAGGAAACCCATGCAGACACGGGGAGAACGTGCACAGGCAGTGATCCAAGGCAGTAATCGAACCCGGGTCCCTGGCGCTGTGAGGCAGCAGTACTAACCACTGTGCCGCCATGCCACCCACATAGCAGAACATGGCGCCTTACTTCATCTTCAGGATAACCAAATTGTTGCCGAACCACAGTCATACAATCATTTATAGCACAGGAGGCCATTTGGCCGCCTAATTATTTACTTTTAAAAGGCAGTTGCTCTCATTAATGAAATAGAGCAGACAACATTTGCTAGAAGTCCCACAATTAAATATAAAACTAGAAATGCAACCCTTCCGGCTGCATCTAGAATAATATATCTACAGCAGATCAGTCTGTATTTGTAAAGATAAAAAGACAGGTTCTGCTGTCTCAGGTGTGCGCTCTTCTTCAGATGCAAACACCTGACTTATGCAAAGCCTAGAAATATTTAATATCGAAAAATGCGTCCTTCTCTTCCTTTATGGCTCAGGTTAATTGAGGATATAAAGATCCTGGAAAAGGTTCAGAGGAGGGCTTCTTGATTAATTACATAGCTTAAAGAAGCTTTGATTGTCAGGACAAACGTAGATGTTTAATCTTAGATATTTTTACCATAGAAAAGGGTAGATTTCAAAAGGATATGCTTGAAATATTTAAAATAATGAAATGAGAAGATTCCATCCAAATTGAATAGGTTAGTTGAGCAAGCAAAGCATAAGTTACAAGAGTCAAGGTAAGGTTTGAGGAAGTACTTTCTGCAGAGTTGCTAACTTCAAGAATAGGTCGAGAGCACATGCCATGAGTTAAGGCCCAACCCAGGACTTGATGGCTAAGGAAGGTGTATCCATAACACAGCCAACGAGTATCAATCTGGAAAATCCTTCCAACACACGCCAATAGCAGGCAGTAAGAATAGAGAGACTCCTGGTCAGCCATGCTTGATCAGAATGGCGCCTTCAAACATTAAGCCTCTGGCAACAGGCTAACCACATGTTTCAGGAAAAAGGAGCTGTGGAAACAGATTGAAGTATGCCTTATACACCAACAGACGTGGGGAGAGAAACAACAGCATGCCATGATTTACTGGAACAATTCAAAAGGGAGCTGGAGGGCTCTTTTGAACGGACATAATGTTAAGTTATAATGCATAGATGGTTAAAAAGGCTTAACAAAACCAGTCATGTGATCTCCTGTGGTATGCCCGATTGGTTTTGAGGTTGAGTGGAATTTTATTGGTCAATTAAGGTAAATACTGAAAGATTGTTGTGGGGGCTGGAATGGAGATAGGGATGATGCTGTATGTAGGTGAAACTGCATTGGCCTCATGGACTTTTCCTATCATTGCTTTTCTAAACACCAAATAAGGCTGTTTAATAGCAGATTTTAAATAATCCATTGAGCTAGTCTTAGCTGACAGGAATGTTGTCAATCATAGAAATCATAGAAACCCTACAGTGCAGAAGGAGGCCATTCGGCCCATCGAGTCTGCACCGACCACAATCCCACCCAGGCCCTACCCCCACATATTTACCCGCTAATCCCTCTAACCTACGCATCTCAGGGGCAATTTTAACCTGGCCAATCAACCTAACCCACACATCTTTGGACAGGAGGTACAGGAGATCTCCCTGATTTTCTTTAAAGAGTTCTCTGGAAATTTGAAGCAGTTTTTTAGTACTGCATTACATTCACTGTTAACTTACATTATGTATTCAAGTTTGAGAAAGGACCTTGAATCCACAGCCTTCTCTCGCAGAGGGAAGAATGCTATCAACTAATGCAAGCTGAGACTTTGGAAAAGTGCTGAGTGGTAGCGGTACTGTTCTATCTCACCCCCACCATTCATACCTCCCCTTAATCCAATAGAGGGAAAGGTTGGAAGCAGGTCACTCTTTAGGTATCTTTTTATCCAAAGAGACTTTAACAGGGGATGGGCAGAAGGCATTCTGTACATTATCAACGTTGCTTAAAAAGTCCGAGTAAGGTACGTGCTTTTGAAGTTATATCTATAAGGAAGCACCGTTAATGTAGAGAACACATCCCATGGCACTTTGTGAATGTGTGTCATGAGAAAAAAGGATGTGCAGCTAAGATATTATGTGCAGCTAAGGAAGATATTAGGAAACGTGCAAAAACTTTGGTTAAAGAGGTGGATATCATAGAACCATAGAAAATTACAGCTCAGAAACAGGCCTTTTGGCCCTTCTTGTCTGTGCCGAACCATTTTATGCCTAGTCCCACTGACCTGCACTTGGACCATATCCCTCCACACCCCTCTCATCCATGAACCCGTCCAAGTTTTTCTTAAATGTTAAAAGTGACCCCGCATTTACCACTTTATCCGGCAGCTCATTCCACACTCCCACCACTCTCTGCGTGAAGAAGCCCCCGCTAATATTCCCTTTAAACTTTTCTCCTTTCACCCTTAACCCATGCCCTCTGGTTTTTTTCTCTCCTAGCCTCAGCGGAAAAAGCCTGCTTGCATTCACTCTATCTATACCCATCAAAATCTTATACACCTCTATCAAATCTCCCCTCAATCTTCTACGCTCCAGGGAATAAAGTCCCAACCTATTCAATCTCTCTCTGTAACTCAGCTTCTCAAGTCCCGGCAACATCCTTGTGAACCTTCTCTGCACTCTTTCAACCTTATTTACATCCTTCCTGTAACTAGGTGACCAAAACTGTACACAATACTCCAAATTCGGCCTCACCAATGCCTTATATAACCTTACCATAACACTCCAACTTTTATACTCGATACTCCGATTTATAAAGGCCAATGTACCAAAGGCACTCTTTACGACCCTATCCACCTGTGACGTCACTTTTAGGGAATTCTGTACCTGTATTCCCAGATCCCTCTGTTCAACTGCACTCTTCAGAGTCCTACCATTTACCCTGTACGTTCTTCTTTGGTTTGTCCTTCCAAAGTGCAATATCTCACACTTGTCTGCGTTAAATTCCATTTGCCATTTTTCAGCCCATTTTTCTAGTTGGTCCAAATCCCTCTGCAAGCTTTGAAAACCTTCCTCACGGTCCACTACACCTCCAATCTTTGTATCATCAGCAAACTTGCTGATCCAATTTACCACATTATCATCCAGATCATTGATATAGATGACAAACAACAATGGACCCAACACCGATCCCTGCGGCACACCACTAGTCACAGGCCTCCACTCAGAGAAGCAATCCTCCACAACCACTCTCTGGCTTCTTCCATTGAGCCAGTGTCTAATCCAATTTACTACCTCCCCATGTATACCTAGCGACTGAACCTTCCTAACTAACCTCCCATGAGGGATCCTTGTCAAAGGCCTTGCTGAAATCCAGGTAGACAACATCCACCACCTTCCCTTCATCCACTTTCCTGGTAACCTCCTCGAAAAACTCTAATAGATTGGTCAATATCAATAGGGAGAGAGTTAGAGAGGCAGAAGTGCTTGGGAGGGGGTTTTGTGGTCAAGGTAGAAGAAGATAATAGCTTTGGTCTTATTGATATTTACCCATGGGAAATCAAGACTGAAATCCAGATAATGAAAAATGGCTTAAAGGAATATGGGGAACAGGTAGGGAGGTGGATTTGAGACCAGGGAGAGATCAGCCATGATCTGATTGAATGGCGGAGCAGGCTCGAAGGACTGAATTTGCCTACTTCTGCTCCTAATTCCAATGTTCCTATAAGCAGTACGACAGTATAGACATATTGAAACTACACAGCAAGATGATAGAGAAGTAGAACTAAGTGTCAGAGGTGTACATGGAGAAACCGACCCCATTCTTCACGGTTATATCATCAAGGGGCAGTTTGTTAATAAACTACCACTAAAGTTTCTATTCAGAATTGATTTGTGTGGCTATTAGTAACGTTGTAGTATAATCCTGTTGCTTATTGCTCTGAACTGCTTCTGAATTTATCAATTTCCTTTTTCTATTAGGGATTGAAGGAAACATGTGGCTCAAAGGAAACACAACGGATGTGAAAAAGTACATGCCCGTTTCAGAAGACTTGCAGGGAATTTGAAACATTTACGACCAGAAACATATTTTATAATTTTCAAAGAACATTATGTTGCTGGCAACTCAACAAAGGAAGTAATCTGGCATTCGGCAAGAGTCTGAACAGAAGGAAGTAGCATGTTTTTTTTTCTGGATTTTGTTTTACTTCTCCAAGACTACAAATCTAAACAGGCTACAACAAAACTTCTCCAACACGGCATGTAAAATTTATACGTTGCCTCTAATGTGCCTCAGAAATGTCTCAAAATACTTAACTTAAAATTAATTTTAAATACAGTGACTGTTATGGACAATGCAGTATTCCCTCAGTTGCAATAGACTGTCAACTTAGATAACATGATTAAGCATAGAATAACAAAAAGCGAAGGGTTTTTTTCTGTCTCACATGTATCGTACTAAAAACATGACAAGTTTCATATTTTCCCTGGTATGCAGAAAAATTACCAAACTGTTAATGCCTTTCAGCAGTACAAGGCAATCTATACAAACCGCCTGTCTAAAACAGTGACATTAATAACTAAACAGCTAAAACATCAATAATGCATCAATCCTGCACATACGGCAAACCTACGATAACTTCTATTTTTAGGATACCCCAATAGCACTGTGATGAGATTTTTAATGTTAGAAGTGTCACGCCCTACTTGCCACAGAGCGCATAGGTGTAACATGAAGGATACAGCCTCTCCTAAAAACCAGTAATGTAGAACTGAAATGCACGGAGGTTACGCTAAATCAAACCTTATGAAATGTACGGAGGTTACGCTAAATCAAACCTTAGTTAGACCATATTTAGAGTACTCTGTGCAGTTCTGGTCATCATATCTTAAATTGAACATATAGGAACTGGACAGGGTGCAGAGGAGATTTACAAGGATGATATCAGAAATGCATGGGTCCGCACAAGGATTGATGGGGTAGAACATAGAACATAGAACAGTACAGCACAGAACAGGCCCTTCGGCCCACGATGTTGTGCCGAGCTTTATCTGAAACCAAGATCAAGCTATCCCACTCCCTATCATCCTGGTGTGCTCCATGTGCCTATCCAATAACCGCTTAAATGTTTCTAAAGTGTCTGACTCCACTATCACTGCAGGCAGTCCATTCCACACCCCAACCACTCTCTGCGTAAAGAACCTACCTCTGATATCCGTCCTGTATCTCCCACCACGAACCCTATAGTTATGCCCCCTTGTAATAGCTCCATCCACCCGAGGAAATAGTCTTTGAACGTTCACTCTATCTATCCCCTTCATCATTTTATACACCTCTATTAAGTCTCCCCTCAGCCTCCTCCGCTCCAGAGAGAACAGCCCCAGCTCCCTCAACCTTTCCTCATATGACCTACCCTCCAAACCAGGCAGCATCCTGGTAAATCTCCTCTGCACTCTTCCACATCCTTCTTATAGTGAGGTGACCAGAACTGCACACAATATTCCAAATGTGGTCTCACCAAGGTCCTGTACAGTTGCAGCATAACCCCACGGCTCTTAAACTCCAACCCCCTGTTAATAAAAGCTAACACACTATAGGCCTTCTTCACAGCTCTATCCACTTGAGTGGCAACCTTTAGAGATCTGTGGATATGGACCCCAAGATCTCTCTGTTCCTCCACAGTCTTCAGAACCCTACCTTTGACCCTGTAATCCACATTTAAATTTGTCCTACCAAAATGAATCACCTCACATTTAGAACATAGAACATAGAACATTACAGCGCAGAACAGGCCCTTTGGCCCACGATGTTGCACCGACCAGTTAAAAAAAAACTGTGACCCTCCAACCTAAACCAATTTCTTTTCGTCCATGAACCTATCTACGGATCTCTTAAACGCCCCCAAACTAGGCGCATTTACTACTGATGCTGGCAGGGCATTCCAATCCCTCACCACCCTCTGGGTAAAGAACCTACCCCTGACATCGGTTCTATAACTACCCCCCCTCAATTTAAAGCCATGCCCCCTCGTGCTGGATTTCTCCATCAGAGGAAAAAGGCTATCACTATCCACCCTATCTAAACCTCTAATCATCTTATATGTTTCAATAAGATCCCCTCTTAGCCGCCGCCTTTCCAGCGAAAACAATCCCAAATCCCTCAGCCTCTCCTCATAGGATCTCCCCTCCATACCAGGCAACATCCTGGTAAACCTCCTCTGCACCCTCTCCAAAGCCTCCACATCCTTCCTGTAATGTGGGGACCAGAACTGCACACAGTACTCCAAGTGCGGCCGCACCAGAGTTGTGTACAGTTGCAACATAACGCTACGACTCCTAAATTCAATCCCCCTACCAATAAACGCCAAGACACCATATGCCTTCTTAACAACCTTATCTACTTGATTCCCAACTTTCAGGGATCTATGCACACATACACCTAGATCCCTCTGCTCCTCCACACTATTCAAAGTCCTCCCGTTAGCCCTATACTCAACACATCTGTTATTCCTACCAAAGTGAATTACCTCACACTTCTCCGCATTAAACTCCATCCGCCACCTCTCGGCCCAACTTTGCAACCTGTCTAAGTCTTCCTGCAAACTACGACACCCTTCCTCACTGTCTACCACACCACCGACTTTGGTGTCATCAGCAAATTTGCTAATCCACCCAACTATACCCTCATCCAGATCATTAATAAATATTACAAACAGCAGTGGCCCCAAAACAGATCCCTGAGGTACACCACTTGTAACCGCACTCCATGATGAATATTTACTATCAACCACCACCCTCTGTTTCCTATCCGCTAGCCAATTCCTGATCCAATTTCCTAGATCACCCCCAATCCCATACATCTGCATTTTCTGCAGAAGCCTACCATGGTGAACCTTATCAAACGCCTTACTAAAATCCATATATACCACGTCCACTGCCTTGCCCCCATCCACCTCCTTGGTCACTTTCTCAAAAAACTCAATAAGGTTAGTAAGGCACGACCTACCTGCCACAAAACCATGCTGACTATCACCTATCAATTCATTACTCTCCAAATAACTATAAATCCTATCCCTTATAATTTTTTCCAACATCTTGCCGACAACAGAAGTGAGACTCACCGGTCTATAATTCCCGGGGAAGTCTCTGTTCCCCTTCTTAAACAATGGGACAACATTCGCTAACCTCCAATCTTCTGGTACTATACCAGAGGCCAACGACGACCTGAAGATCAGAGCCAGAGGCTCTGCAATCACTTCTCTTGCCTCCCAGAGAATCCTTGGATAAATCCCATCCGGACCAGGGGATTTATCTATTTTCAGACCCTCCAGAATATCCTGCACATCCTCCTTATCAACTGTAATACTGTCTATTTTACTCCCTTGCAACTCAGGGTTAAACTCCATTTGCCATTTTTCAGCCCAGCTTTGCATCCTATCTATGTCTCTTTGCAGCCTACAACAGCCCTCCACCTCATCCACTACTCCACCAATCTTGGTGTCATCAGCAAATTTACTGATCCACCCTTCAGCCCCCTCCTCTAAGTCATTAATAAAAATCACAAAGAGCAGAGGACCAAGCACTGATCCCTGCGGCACTCCGCTAGCAACCTGCCTCCAATCCGAAAATTTTCCATCGACCACCACCCTCTGTCTTCGGTCAGACAGCCAGTTACCTATCGAATCGGCCAACTTTCCCTCTATCCCACACCTCCTCACTTTCATCATAAGCCGACCATGGGTGGGCCTCTTTTTCTCTTAAAAAGAGGCAGGATAGAGACCAAGTAGGTTTTTTAAATTATAAATGATTTTCATCGAGTGGAGAGAGAGAGAATGCTGTCGCGCGAGGAAGTGCATAACTAAAGGCCATCTAGTTAAGAGGTCACCAAGAAATCTAATGGAGAATTCAGCAGAAAATTCTTCACCCAAAGGAAGTGGAAAGCGGTACCACAGGAAGGGGGTGAAGTGAAAAGTCTCGATGCATTAAACAGGGAGCAAGTATACATATAATATATATAAAATATATATGTACATATAAAATATATATGTATTTGAAATTTTCATCCTTCCAGTGTGATCAAGAAATGCTGGAGAGAAACAACTCTCCTTTGATCAATACATTTTCTGTTTCTTTTCAGACACTAAAGGTGAAAAGCTCATAGGCCTTTTCACACCAAAATTAAGGACATCTTCTCTGCTGCCCTGCCCATACTCGTACATAAGTGTGACACATGCTAAAATTCCTTGCATCTGGACACTGATAATGGATTTGGTATTGAAGTACCACAGAAAGCCTGGCAAAATTGTGGTACCCTTGACTATATCTGATGCACCTTACAAAATATACTTTTGAATGCCAAACTCTGTTTTAATACAATTGCCTGTAAGTTCCAGCTGTAACCCATGTTGTAAATGATAAGGTCTTAGTGTGTGCTTCTTTCTGGTGTTTGTGTTATTATTAGGTATGCCCATGTAATAGCATTTTCCTGTATCAGAAACAAAACACCCTTCAAGATCAAATACAAATGAAATAGTAATGTACAGGAATTCTCACTTATTTTGTTTCAACATTCAGTTACCTTTCGAGAGAGGAGACAGCCAGACCTGCGAGAGACACCTATACTGGGGAAACAGGCTGACTATGAAAAAGAAATCCAGGAGTGATGTGACAGGAAAACGGTAAATTAATTGTTTGGTGAGAAGCTGCAGTTAGGGATTGTCTTTAAATAGCTTAAGCTGGAAAAATGTGTCATTTATAAAGAATTTACACAAAAATAGCTGCTTGAATTAAGTTAAATCAGGTCAAAGTGAAATAAAGTGATAAAATAAACAAAGTAAGATAAAGTTAGAGTGCAGCCGGGATTTAAAAAAGTGCAAGAAAGAGCGACTCTCAGAACAGAACCGGAAGGGAAAAGGTGCACGAGAAAGAGCAAGACTGAGAGCAGTCAGGAAGGCAGGACCAATTCTGCTCCTATGTCTTGTGGTCTTATGGATAGAAAACTGGTTGGCAGACAGGAAAAGGACTTGTGTAGCACAGTGGGGCGGGAGACTCGAGCCGAGGCCATTTTGCGGGCTCCCCGCTGGACGCCACAGCCTTCGTGTGTCTCTGGCAGCCAGATTTCTGGCGCCGTCAGCTCCGTAGTGCGTAGCTGCAAAAATTATGTAGATGCGTACCTCCATCTCTTTTAAATCTTATTAGTGGGCCCGGGACTGAAATCTCCAGGCCCGCTAGCATCTCCCCCCTATCCCCACCAGGAGTGGTTCACTCCAGCAGGGTTTAGTATAGCTTCCCACTTGCGGGCAGCTGGCGGCCGGATCCCACTGGAGTGAGAGGGTCGGGCGCCGGGGGAGCCTCCGGGCACTACCCAAGAGGCAAAGTACCAGTGCCCAGGGGCACTTTGGCACTGCTCACCAGGCATCAGGCAGTGCCAAGGGGTTGGGGCCCAAAGTGGGGGGGCGGGGCCTGATGGAGAGTAGGGCCGCTGGGATATGATCGGTGGGGGTTCCCACTGCCACTCTGCATTTGGGCTGAGTGACAGAGGGAGGGAGGCCAGCGATTGGGGTTGGCCAGCGACTGAGCTGGCCAGCTATTGGGAGGCCGGCAGGGCCACTGCACATGCGCCGATCTCGGCACTGACAGATCGATGCATGCACAGTGGCCCACTCAGCACTATGCTGCCAGTCTCTCCAGCAGGAATAGGCCCTACCCCCAGGTTTTTGGACTAATTTACACTAGTGCACTCTCCAGTACACACAGTGTGGGAGATTCATTTTGAAACTCCCACTGAAAAAACCAGCGTGATTTATTCCAGTTTTCCCATGAATCCGACACTTAAAATGTTTTGGGGAGAATCGCTTCCAAAGAATAAGAATAAATGCATCTTTTTCCAAATGGCAGTCAGTGACTAGTGGGGTGCCAGAGATTAGTGCTAGGACCCTAGCTCTTCACAACATATACTAGTGATTTAGATGAGGGAACTAAATGTGATACCTCCAATTTACAGATGACACAAAGCTGGGTGCAAGGGTGAGCCGTGAGGAGGATGCAGAGATCCTTCAGTATGATTTGGACAAGTTGAGTGAGTGGGAAATGCATGTCAAATGCAGTATAATGCGGATAAATGTAAGGTTATCCACTTTGAAAGCAAAAACAGGAAAGCAGATGAATGGTTATAGATTGAGAGAGGGGAATGTGCAACAAGACCTAGGTGTTCTTGTACACCAGTCACTGAAAGCAAGTATGCAGGTGCAGCAGGCGATAAAGAAGGCAAATCAGCCAGCAAATTTAAGGAATTAAGACATAGAACACAAGTTGTGAATCTCATGAACGCGTTGTCCCATTTATGCTGCTGTTTGCTTTGAGCAAAAGCAGATCGCTTTTAGCCTCCCCGTTATTAAGAACTTGCTAGATTCACACATTATTTGCTCATTAAGCTCACCACAGAAAGTTAGGTCTTGTAATTAAGAGAACAAGTAGCAGAGTGGTTAGCACTGCTGCTTCACAGTACCAGGGACCCAAGTTCGACTGGGTCACTGTCTGTGTGGAGTTTACACATTCTCCCCGTATCTGCATGGGTTTCCTCCCACATTCTGAAAGATGTGCTGGTTAGGTGCATTGACCCAAACAGGTGCCGGACTGTGGCGATTCAGGGAATTTCACAGTAACTTAATTGCAGTGTTAATGTAAGCTTTACTTGTGATTAATAAACTTTTAACTTTAACTACCCTATGATAATAGTTAATACAACACAAATCAGAATGAGAACAATTTAAGTTGCTCAACTCATTTCTGCAAGTAATAAAGTATTGCTAGAGATTTTAAAAATATCAAATTTTAATTTATTTTTCTTATTTTCCCTTCCTGACTTTTCACTCTTAAGTCAATTTCATTCCGGCTCTTCATTTCTTTCTTTACCCGGTCCTTCTCAAATGCCTATTTCTTTCTCTATCTTTAAACCTAGAACAAGGGAGCTCAGTTTCAGGATAAGGGATTGATCATTTAGGATGAGGAGCTATTTCTTCACTCAAAGCATTGTGGATCTCTGGAATTCTCTACACCAGTGGGTTATGGATGCAGCAGCATTGAATATAGGTCTAGCTGGAATAGCCAGATACTTGGTCTCTCAGGGAATCCAAGGATATGGGGAGTGGAAAGCGGAGTTGAAGCCCAAGATCAGCCATGATCGTACTGAATGGCAGAGCAGATTCAAAGGACCTTCTCCTGCTCCTGTTCCTTATACTCTCACTGATAAAGGATATACATTGTTGGTTCCATGGTTTACGAAGGTCCCAGGTGCCCGTTTTCCTTATAACACTGGTATCAGCTTGCATTTCCAGCAAGTTATGATGAGCTGAAGGATTCAGGAAAAAGTCGAACAAATGGGCCACAGCATGACATGGCTCTGTTTCAGCAACATCCAGTCATGGATCTTTCACCATGAGGAATACAGGTTTCACATTAAAATAGTCAAAAAGAATCAGGACTCTTGAGATGGAGAAGACAAAGACATAAAGAGCTCTGGAGCAATGATATTCTTCACACCTGAAATTAAAATCGAAAAGTACTTGAATTAATCACTCTTTTAGTACCCATTGAACAACAAATTTACCCAGTTATTCTTTCTTCCTGCATAGATTTCCATGTTGTCTCCAAATTCAGGCCCCTCCTGTAGTGCTGTGTACTCAAACATAAGTCGTGAGCTTTCGTGGAGTCGATCACATTGGTATTTGTGGTACTGCTGCACCAGTTCTTTAATTACAAGCAGAAGACAGTCTGGATTCTGGGAGTTCCAGTCGTTCAGATGCTGCATATTGTGGCAAAAACAGAGACAGAAAAAATATTTGGATTAGTGTTCTGAAGCTCTCTGCAGACTTCAACACAAACGTATTTAGATTAGATTTAGACCACACCATGCTTTTCCATCCACAGGTGCTTTTACTTTACTAAATATTTTTGTTGTTGGCATGATAGATGTAGTTCACATTTGTATTCAATGGCAGAGCTGGGTTCCACTGTGCAATACAGAGACTGCGGCACAATTGTACAAACAAAAAGGCCTCATTCAGAGCTGATTTGTCAACCCAAATTTTGATTGTCATTTCCATGAAAGATTAGTTTATACTTAGGAAAACCCAATACCTGAAGCTGGCTGCACACTTCTATTGTAAAATACCACAGAGAATTGCAAACTCTTACAGCACAGAGGGAACCATTCAGCCCATCATGCTAATAACTCTTTGAAAGAAACGCGCTCTGGACATGTTCCCTTCCACATTCTTCCATCGGAAAAAAGACATTAAAGTCTGAAAACATGTGCCAACTGACTGAAGAACAGCTTCTCTGCTGCCATCAGACTTTTGAATGAACCTACCATATATTAAGTTGATCTTTCTCCACACCCTAGCTATGACTGTAACATCATAGAATCCTACAGTGCAGAAAGAGGCCATTCAGCCCATCGAGTCTGCACCAACCACAATCCCACCCAGGCCCTATCCACATATCCACCCACTAACCCCTCTAACCTATGCATCCCGGGACACTGAGGGGCAATTTAGAATGGCCAATCAACCTAGCCCATACATCTTTGGTGTGGGAGGAAACCGGAGCGCACCCGGAGGAAACCCACGCAGACACAGGGAGAATGTGCAAACTCCACACAGACAGCAACCCAAGCTGGGATTCGAACCCAGGTCCCTGGAGCTGTGAAGCAGCAGTGCTAACCACTGTGCTACCGTGCGTCCATAATCTGCACCCTCTCCTTTCCTTCTCGCCTATGTACTCTATGAATGGTATGCTTTGTCTGTATAGCGTGCAAGAAACAATACTTTTCACTGTATCCCAATACATGTGACAATAATAAATCAAATCAAATCTACACCCCCGCTCTTTCTCCATAATCTTACAAGAATTTTCCTTTTCAGGTATATATCCAATTCCCTTTGAACGCTATGATAGAATCTGCTTCCACACCACTTTTCAAACACGGATAAACAAAGTGGAATGTGCAGTGGGCAACGTTTTCAAAGGAGATATGTTTGCAGAATGATTTATGAGCATTTATTAGCAGAAAGAAATAACTCTTTCAATTCAAACCTTTCAGAGGCATTTCAACAAAAGTCATTTGAACTATCATTTGAATGTGCAGGAACTATGGTAAATCTCATCACAATCAGCAGACATGATTTTGGCCTCATTAATCAGTACCTGTGCAAAAGAAATTGCTAATATCATTACTCCTATAAAATTATACTAAAATAAAGCTTTCAGACTGTGATTAGTCATACGAATGATATTCAGTTGTTTGAAGATTAACATCACTATCTTGTTCAAGGATGTACTTACACAGATTTGGCCGAGTTAAAATTATCAGCCTATAAATACTTGGCAGAGCCCACTTTGAACTACCTGCATTAGCTCCTGCAGTGATTATGACTGTAATATACGCAATTACTCTTTCAATTCCATTCATGATTTCAGCAACAGCTGATGCAGCTTCTGCTGACCAAACTGGATGTGCCCAGTGAGCTTGCAAGTTACTAGTTCCCATATCAAGAAAGACCATTTCTCAACATTAGAGATTTCTTTCAATTAAAACCTTTAATGAAGGGCGACACGGTGGCACAGTGGTTAGCACTGCTGCCTCACAGCGCCAGGGACCTGGGTTCAATTCCAGCCTCAGGTGACTGTGTGGAGTTTGCACGTTCACCCCATGTCTGCGTGGGTTTCCTCCGGGTGCTCTGGTTTCCTTCCACACTCCAAAGATGTGCAGACTGGGTTGATTGGCTATGCTAAATTGCCCCCTAGTGTCAGGTGGATTAATAGGATAAACATGTGGGATTACAGGCCTGGGTGGGATTGCTGTCGATGCAGGTGCAATGGGCCGAATGGCCTCTGTGATGACTTCAGCCAGGCTAATGAGGTTGGCTTGCTAGAGTACGAACTACCTGATGAGTCTTCCCTTATGAAAAGAAATACCTGATGAGTCTTCCCTAAGTTAATTTGAGTTTGTTTATTTGGTTGGTATGAAAAGAGATACCTGATGAGTCTTACTGGGAGAGGCGATGGCCTAATGGTATCACTGCTAGACTATTAATCCAGAAACTCAGCCAATGTTCCGGGGACCCGGGTTTGAATCCCGCCCAGACAGATGGTGGAATTTGAATGCAGTAAAAAAAATGGAGATTGGTTTAGCTCAGTTGACTGGACAACTGGTTAGTGATGGAGAGTGATGCCAACAACGCGGGTTCAATTCCCGTACTAGCCAGGTTATTCATGAAGGCCCCACCTTCTCAATCTTGCCCCTCGCCTGAGGTGTGGTGACCCTTGGGTTAAATCACCACCAGTCAGCTCTCTCCCCCTCGAAGGGGTCATCTGGGGCTATAGCAACTTCCCAGAAAAGAAGTACCTGATGAGTCTTAATTGATGGTTAAATCAGGGAGCCTCATGCTCCCTATTTAAAGCAGGTGTGTCAGACTCCCAGCCTGCATTCAGCGGAGAGCAACTGGAGAGCTGGCTGTGTACAGATGTATGGTGTAAATAAAGTAACGTGGTGACGGGACTTCACCTCCGTGGAGTTATTACAGCCTCTTTCTGCACTGTAGAGGTTCCTTGATTCTATGAAAATTATAGCGAAGAAATATCTGCTATATCTGTGCATCGACAGAAACTGTTTACAAACATCTACCATTACTTTAAAAATCAATTCTTTTGGTTACCAAATGGCAGTGGTATTGAATTTGATCATATAGAACAATAAGGCATCTTCCAGAAATTACATGCTGGGGCTTTCCATGCAAGCTGTGGAGAGAACTGCAAGGGACAATGGGCTAGAGTTTCATCTTTGAGGTGAATACTGGGAGTCGAGAAATTTCCCATCTCTGCCCACCTCAGGATTAAGTGCCAAGAAAGTTCATTCATTTGGGTGGTGGGGGGCAGAGTTGTGCGCTGCAGTTGGGCCAGCCAACCCAGGGAAAAAGTTTACAGGTGCCGAGGTGAACTATTTGAAAGGCCCAGCTCGTTGCTGTGGGACTCCATAGAATCATAGAATCCCTACAGTGCAGAAGGAGGCCTTTCGACCTATTAAGTCTGCACTGACCACAATCCCACCCAGGCCCTATTCCCTTAACCCTACACATTTACACTGCTAATCCCCCTGACACTCGGGTCAATTTAGCATGGCCAATCAACCTAACCCGCACATCTTTGGAGTGTGGGAGGAAACCAGAGCACCCAGAGGAAACCCACGCAGATCCCATCCCATTTAAAATGAAAACAGTAAGGCCCTCTAGCTCTCACCCTTTCTCATGCCCCACATTCGTGCCACCATGGCTTGATGAGTAGGAAGGTATGTATTTAGTGCACTGAAGATGCTTCAATTTGAAGAAAATTTGAAGGCCTTTCACGATAGCTAATCGTATTTCTTTGTTCTCCACACAAGATAGGAGATTGACAAACAAGATGGAAAGTGAGATTTTTTTTAAAGTGGACAAATGAAATGATAGAAGAAATGAAAATTAAAAATATTAATAATATAAAATAATAAAAATAAATTAATAATATAAAAACTGAAATAAAATAAATGGAAATGGGGAGAAGGTGGAGGAGAGAGGTCATGCTCTGAAGTTGCTGAGCTCAACATTCGGTGCAGAAAGCTGCAAAGTGCCCAATCAGAAGATCAAGTGCTGTTCCAAGAGTATACGTTAGCTCACTTCACAGATGCTGTCAGACCTGCTGAGATTTTCCAACATTTTCTGTTTTTGTTTCAGATTCCAGCATCTTCAGTAATTTGCTTTTATTGTAGGAGATGACTCAGTTCAGGCATAAAGAAAATGAAAAAGCTCTCGGCAGTCAATCAAAATTCAGCGACTAACAGACTTGTCAAAAGCATAGCTACCTCACAGATGAGAACCGGTTAATATGTGTCCATGAAGCAAAGATACGCTCTTAACAGAATTTGAACATTCTAACACTTGTGAAATTTGTTTAGATCGTACAATGATAAAGTGGGTCTCAATGTCTACAGAAAAAACACTTCCAAACAATAATAAATTTTATTACGCATTAACTAGTTTGTTTTGAAAATTGTCATTTATAGATCCAGAGCATTATAGGGTACAAAAAACTAATTTCATTTGAATATAATCTACAAAAAGTACCAAGCTTTGCAAGACCTACACAACAACAAAAAATGTTCAGTTGGTGACAGGAAGAAGTTAAAAGAAAACCACGTAATGACTATTCGCTTCTGAAAGTAGAAAATGTTAACAGCAGAAAACGAGAGTGAAATTTTAGGATTATTTCATCACTGTGCTGAAGTAAATAAGGCTGTCCAGTGATTAGCAACTGAAGTTACTTACTGGCCCAACAAAGCATTCCGTGAGGGGGTGGGGGGAAAGATTCCCTCCCAGGTCGTACCCAGGTGGTGTCCAAAAAGATGCACAGGTGAACCTTCCCACACAAGAACAGCAACAAGGGATTTGCCTGGAAGTTTAAACTTTCCATGAGCAATTTGCATGTGCCTGGAACGATCTGATACTTTGACCTAAATCGGGGACTTTGAATAGTTTCGACTCTCCTACCCATGAAAAGTTAGAAAGATTAAAACTATTTCTAACTCCGGGGTAACTATACTGCCTGAACCTCCCCGCAACACTGCCCCCCCATCCCCCCGCAAACAACTCACCAAACCCTTGAGCATTGTCGGGCAATACAGCAGGATATAGATAGGCTGGAAAATTGGGCGGAGAGGTGGCAGATGGAGTTTAATCCGGATAAATGCGAAGTGATGCATTTTGGAAGAAATAATGTAGGGAGGAGTTATACAATAAATGGCAGAGTCATCAGGAGTATAGAAACACAGAGGGACCTAGGTGTGCAAGTCCACAAATCCTTGAAGGTGGCAACACAGGTGGAGAAGGTGGTGAAGAAGGCATATGGTATGCTTGCCTTTATAGGACGGGGTATAGAGTATAAAAGCTGGAGTCTGATGATGCAGCTGTATAGAACGCTGGTTAGGCCACATTTGGAGTACTGCGTCCAGTTCTGGTCGCCGCACTACCAGAAGGACGTGGAGGCATTGGAGAGAGTGCAGAGAAGGTTTACCAGGATGTTTCCTGGTATGGAGGGTCTTAGCTATGAGGAGAGATTGGGTAGTCTGGGGTTGTTCTCCTTGGAAAGACGGAGAATGAGGGGAGATCTAATAGAGGTGTACAAGATTATGAAGGGTATAGATAGGGTGAACAGTGGGAAGCTTTTTCCCAGGTCGGAGGTGACGATCACGAGGGGTCACGGGCTCAAGGTGAGAGGGGCGAAGTATAACTCAGACATCAGAGGGATGTTTTTTACACAGAGGGTGGTGGGGGCCTGGAATGCGCTGCCAAGTAGGGCGGTGGAGGCAGGCACGCTGACATTGTTTAAGACTTACCTGGATAGTCACATGAGCAGCCTGGGAATGGAGGGATACAAACGATTGGTCTAGTTGGACCAAGGAGCGGCACAGGCTTGGAGGGCCAAAGGGCCTGTTTCCTGTGCTGTACTGTTCTTTGTTCCCACTCCCTCCAAATAATCAAATTTGCTGAGCCCCTCTGCCGCCCCCCCATATGCCCAGACTATCCTCCCCACTACCTTTCCAACCACCTGACTACCCGCCTGACCCCCCCCACCTCCAAATACCCTCCTGTCCCCTCAACCCCACAAACTACCCACCCACATTCCGACCACTAAACCCCCTCATCACCTGACCCCCAGACCATCTGACCCGTCACCCACCTGACTCCCGTCCCCCCGACCTGCCAACACTCTCTGACCACACTCCCAACTCCTCCAACTATGCTCCGACCCTCCAACCACCATCAACCTTAGTTCAGATGGAGCAATTACCTCTGAGTCAGAGGGTTGCGGATTCACATCATGTTTCACAAATTTAAGAATATAATCTAGGTTGGCACTTTAGTACAGTCTTGAAAGAGCGCTGAGCTGTCAGAGATGACCTTTTCGAAAAGAGAAGTTAAGGCCCTATCTGCCCACTGAGGTAAATACAAAAGATCTCATAACATTATCCAAAGGAAAAGCAACATGATCAACATTTGTCCCACAAACAAAAATTGATCATCTTTTTTTATCTCGTTGCTGCTTTTACAACCTTGCTGTGCCCAAATTTGCAGCTGTATTTCTCCACAGTTATAATGGTTATTACACTTCACAGTACGTCAGTGCCTTTGGCATTGAGGTCATAAAGATAATGGAATACAACATCCATGCAGTAGAGGTACAATTCTCAGCTGTTGATTAAAATGGTAAGAAGTCTCACAACACCAGGTTAAAGTCCAACAGGTTTATTTGGTAGCAAAAGCCACTAGCTTTCGGAGCGCTGTTCCTTCGTCAGGTGGGTGGAATTTCAGTTCACAAACAGGGCATATAAAGACACAAACTCAATTTACAAAATAATGGTAGGAATGCGAGTCTTTACAGGTGATCAAGTCTTAAAGGTACAGACTTCTGACTCTCACCTCGTTTGATTTGATTTCATTTATTATTGTCACATGTATTAGCATACATTGAAAAGTATTGCTTCTGGTGTGTTATACAGACAGAGCACACCGTTCATAGAAAAGGAAACGAGAGAGCGCAGAATGTAGTGTTACAGTCATAGCTAGGGTGCAGAGAAAGATCAACTTAATGCAAGGTAAGTCCATTCAAAAGTCTGACGGCAGCAGGGAAGAAGCTGTTCTTGAGTCGGTTGGTACGCGAGCCCAGACTTTTGTATCTTTTTCCCGGCGGAAGGTGGTGGAAGGAATAATGTCCGAGGTGCGTGAGGACCTTAGTTATGCTGGCTGCTTTGCTGAGGCAGCGGGAAGTGGAGACAGAGTCAATGGATGGGAGGCTGGTTTGCGTGATGGGTTTGCGGTTGACAGGCTCTCAAGGTAACCAAACAGCAGGTAAACAAGGATCGACAGAAACAAAAACTTTTCATATGCCTGAATTTCTTGATCTTTCTCAAGTTAGATTGCATTGTAGGCACTGTATGAGCACAGGCACTGTATGAGCACTTCTTTTGGGCAATCAGACAGTTTCATGATAGTCCATTGATACTTGTTTTCTGATGACTAAACTGGAAAGACTTAATTCCAGTGTTAAGTCTATTATTAGCTCTGCTGATCTTTAGCTTGATTAAACAATGATTTGTATAACATCATGTCTCAATTTGACGATTAAATGTCATAATTACCATGAATCTAAAAATATGTGTGTAAAATTTGGCATCAGAAAAATTCTTTGTTTAATTTTACCAGTCTGTATTTCTAAATGTTTCAACAGTACAAACAGGAAAGAATGGATTTGACTGGCACATTCCCAGATTTGGCTTAATTGTCTATTGTTCCTGTATGGATTCAACTGAGCCAGGCTAAATGCACAAAAGTCTGGACTGAATTACATTTGACGAATGACAGGAATAACTGTTGTCTCTAGCAAATTGCTCACCATGGAATATATATATTGTAGTTACTGGAAGTCAGCACCAAGCACAGTATGGGGAGGCAATGGCCTATTGGTATTATCACTCGACTGTTAATCCAGAAACTCAGTATTTATTGTCCATCCCTCGTTGTTCAAGGGCAGTTGAGAGTCAACCACATCGCTGTGGCTCTGGAATCACATGTAGATCAGACCAGGTAAGGACGACAGATTTCCTTCCGTAAGGGCATTAGTGAAGCAGATAGGTTTTTCCGACAATTGACAATGATTTCATGGTCATCAGTAGATTCTTAATTCCAGATATTATTTTTACTGAATTCAAATTCCACCTCTACCATGGTAGGAATTGAATCTGTGTCCGCAGAGCATTAGCTGAGTTTCTGGATTAATAGTCTAGTGATAATACCACTAGGCTGTCGCCTACCCTTATCTTCTGGGGATTCGGGTTCGAATCCTGTCATGGCAGATGGTGGAAACAATTCCGGCCTCGCAGATTGCCTAAATCCACGACAGTATGCCTACCACCGCAACAGGTCCACAGTGGATGGCATCTCCTTGGCCCTGCACTCAACCTGGAATACCTAGATAACAAAGACACTTATGTCAGACTCCTACTTATTGATCACAGCTCAGCCTTCATCTCCAAACTCCCAGGTCTGAGGCTCGGCTCCTCCCTCTGTGACTGGATCCTGAACTTACTAACCCACAGACCGCAATCAGAAAGATAGGCAACAACACCTCCTCAATGATCATCCTCAGCACCGGTGCCCCACAAGGCTGTGTTCTCAGCCCCCTACTATACTCCTTATACACCCATGACTGTGTGGCCAAATTCCCTCCAACTCAATTTTCAAGTTTGCTGATGACACCACTGTAGTGAGTCGGATCTCAAACAATGATGAGACAGAGTACAGGAATGAGATAGAGAATCTGGTGAACTGGTGCAGCAACAATAATCTCTCCCTCAATGTGAACAAAATGAAGGAGATGGTCATGGACTTCAGGAAGCGTAGTGGAGAACGTACCCCTGTCTACATCAATGGGGATGACGTAGAAATGGTTGACAGCTTCAAGTTTCTAGATGTCCAGATCACCAACAACCTGTCTTGGTCCCTCCACGGTGACACTATAGTTAAGAAAGCCCACCAATGCCTCTACTTTCTCAGAAGTCTAATGAAATTTGGCACGCCCGCTACAATTTTTACAGATGCACCATAGAAAGCATTCTTTCAGGTTGTATCTCAGCTTGGTATGCCTCCTGCTCTGCCCAAGACTGCAAAAAACTACAAAGGGTCATAAAAGAAGCCCAGTCCATCTCAAACCAGCCTCCCACCCATTGACTCTGTCTACACTTCCCACTGCCTTGGAAAAGCAGCCAGCATAATTAAGGACCCCACGCAGCCTGGACATTCTCTCTTTCACCTTCTTCTGTCGTGAAAAAGATACAAAAGTCTGAGGACATACACCAACCGACTCAAGAACAGCTTCTTCCCCGCTGCCATCAGACTTTTGAAAGGATCTACCTCGCATTAAGTGGATCTTTATCTACACCCTAGCTATGACTGTAACACGACATTCTGCACTCTCTCGTTTCCTTCTCTATGAACGGCATGCTTAGTTTGTATAGCACGCAAGAAACAATATTTTTCACTGTATACTAATATATGTGACAATAATAAATCAAATCAAACTATCCATCTACGATTGGTTATTTTCATAATAGTTTCAAATTGACAGTTTCCTAAATGTTTCCTCACCTCATTTATTTCCAACCTTGAGTTTGGATTTCCTGCAAGTTTATTTTCAGCCAAACAACAAAAAGTAAAAGCAAAACCGTGACCAATAGGAAGCATTCATTGAAGACAAGACTTTCAATATTCTTGTAAATTACTCAAAAAAGTAAACACAATGAACTTTCTATTTATTCAAGTTATTTTTATGCAGGATACTCTGATTTTCTGGAAACAACTTAATTGTTGAGAAAAGGCATTCAATCCATTCTCTTTTGATGGTATCAAAAGCAGATCCCATGAGGTGAAAGGGCAGTGGCGTTGTATACTGTAACACTCAGCTTACTTGCACCAGCCAACGTCTGTCTTCACATGACCTCCAAAGACTGCTCAATTAATCTGCACATCTAGAGGAACAAAAGGGGCATTGTCTCTTTCGGGGAAAAACAGTCAACTCTATTCCTGGAAGATTACATCATCGTAAATTATCTGCATCTTGTCTACCACTAATTCATCCAACCAAAAAAACCAACTGAACACCATTATATAGCACCACTCAACAGATTACAGAAAGGAATTCCATTGTTTTCTTTGACTGGAAGAGAAACAATTGCTGCTGTGCTCATTGACTAATCTCAGTAATATAAAGCCTTACTGCTGTGTCGAGATTTAATTATGTTGCATCTCCCACCCACATTGTTTGGTAAAATCTGTCTGTCTTTGTAAAGTCTTACTTGTGCATTGAGATGTTTTATGAATACATTATTTCAATTATCAGGAAAGAAACAATCAAAGCTGCTGGTGCTTCCCCCCTGCCCCATTTTATCTACCAACATTGAGATACAGATCCCTATCTTATTGAGTTATTCAACAACTTTTTTAATATAGCATCTTCAACATTCATGAAATGCCCTAAGGCACTTCACCGGAGCATTACAAAACACACAACAAGCCTTTTAAGTTTATAAATTTAAGTTTATTTATTAGTGTCACAAGTAGGCTTATATTAGCACTGCAATGAAGTTACTGTGAAAATCTCCTAGTCGCTACATTCCGGCGCCTGTTTGGATACACCTGTTCGGTGAGGGAGAATTTAGCATGGCCAATGCATCTAACCAGTACAACTTTCAAACTGTGGAAGGAAACCGGAGCACTGGAGGAAACCCACACAGACACCGGGAGAATGCGCAGACTCCGCACAGTGACCCAAGCTGGGAATTGAACCGGATCCCTGGTGCTGTGAGGCACAGTGCTAACCAATGTGCTCTGGTATGAGACATCAGTCAGACGTGAGTTGGAATAGTTGAGTCTAGAGGTATCAAGGCACAAATGAAAATTTCAACAGCAGCATGAGCTGAGACAGGGGCTAAATCAAAATGTTACAGAGCTGGAAATAGCTGAAAGCTCGACAATGTCAGTAACCAAATCTTCATTTATACTCCACATGCTTAATGGAGAGATGGAATCCAAACTGCTTTAAGCAGACACTAATAAACAGGGGAACCAAGGTTAGTTGTTAATCAGAATTGATTCTGAAGTGAAATGAAATAGGATGTTATCTCCCAGAAGGATCTAAATTTGTTCCAGTGTCAAATTGGGGTCAGGTATTGGGTACAGGCTACCTCTATACTATAAATCCAGCATCGGGGCAAAAGCAAAATTACCACAGTCAACCTTGTGTGCTTTAAAGTACCCCAGATACAAATACTTTCTGTTGAATTGACTTGAATCTTTAATTTCCCAGGATGAAATGAAAGGAAAGTACAACTTTTGGGCAGCTTGAAGGATAAGTACAGGATTGAAATGCAAGTTTAGTTACATTTTATGCATTCATTGTGACGTGTTTGGCATGAAGGCCTTAATTCCTTGGATACAAAGGATTTGCCATAATATAAAAATTGCACCAGTGCATAACTAATGTCTAATAATAAATCAACTTTATCAGGGGCCCTATGGATGAAGGCAGAGGTCTTGGCCATGATGTTAAACAAGTACCGCCATGGTGAATGAGAAGGTAGCTGAAATGCCGGATGGGTGAAAAACTGATAAAGGAGGCATTAGAAAAGCTGAGCGTACTTGAAGCGAACAAGTCATCAGGACCCCCAGAGGGAATGCATCAGAGGATGCTGGGGAAAGTAAGATTGGCCATAATCTTCCAAAACCTTCAGAGAGGACTAGAGAATTGTTCAAAAAAATAGACCCAGTAACTGCAGGTGAATCAGTTTAGTCTCAAGAGGTGACAAAGTTTTCAGAAAGGATAATCCACAAATAAACTAACAGTCACTTCCATTAAGAATTCAGGAAATGAAGACAAATCTATTTAACCAACTTCATTTGAGCTTTTGATGGGGTAAGAGGGTTGATGTGGCGTATATATACTTCCAAAAGGCATTTAATACAGTACCACAAGTACAATCCAATAGAATAAAAAGGACAGTATTCTTAATACATAGCAATAACTTAAGACTTGAGTGCACAGCAAACAATTGTATAACTTACTGGTGACACAAAACTCTGAAGTATTCTGAATATTGCTAAAAGAGACACACTGTCAAAGCAGGAAGAGAGACCGGGGGGCAGATATTGCTGAAAGTGGCAGGACAGGTTGAGAAAGTGGTTAAAAAGGCATATGGGATCCTGGATTTAGCAAGAAAATTGTAATGAATCTCTTTAAGGTATTTGTTTGGCCTCAACTGGATTAGTGGGTCTAATTCTGGGCACAATACTGTGGGAAGGATGCAAAGGCTTTAAAGAGGGTGGAGAAATGATTCATGAGAATGGTTCCAGGATGAGGAACTTCAGTTACATGGATAAATTGGAGTTATTCTCTAAGAGAAGGTGGAAGGTGATTTGAAAGAGTTGTTCAAAATCATGAGAAGTCTAGACAGAGTATATAGAGAGAAATTGTTCTCATTAGTGGAAGGGTCAAGAACTATAATTCTGCAGAAGAACCAAAAGTGACATGCTGAAAAGTTAATGATGTAGCAATTGGGTAGGATCTGGAATGCATTGCCAGAGAGGGCAGTGAAGACAGATTCAATCATGGTTTTCATAAGGCAACTGGAATAAATTCCTTTATGGAAGGAAATATGCTCTCCTTACCTGGTCTAGCCTACACGTGACCAATGTACCAAAATGCCCTCTGAAATGGAGGGCAGTTCAGGATGGACAATAAATGCTGGCCCAGCCAGCAACACCCATATCCCAGAAAATGAAGGAAAAAAAGGACAAGCACTTGAGGAGAAAGATTTACAGGGTTACAGAGAAAGGCTGAGGAGATGGAACTAGCTGAATTGCTCTTGCAGAGAGCTGACATGGATACAACAGGCCAAATGGCCTCCTCTTGTGTTATAATAATCTATGATTCTAGGAAATTACGCATTGATTGCCCAGACTGCATAATGACCTATTGTTCCATTGCTTTCAGCCATTGGGTTGTTAAACATACTGTGTAAAACTCAGCAGAACTAAAAACATTTATTGCACAACGAGGTCCTGCCGCCTATTTTCTGGCTCTTTGCCAGAACAATCCAAAATAAAGGTACTATCCTGCTTTCCTCCCCGATTCCTGCACTTCAACTGTTCTCCAGAAGTATTTGAAGCATATTAATGTGGTTCTGCTATTTAAGAAGGGTTGTAGAGATAAACACAGTAAGAAGTTTAACAACACCAGGTTAAAGTCCAACAGGTTTATTTGGTAGCAAAAGCCACAATACCCCAGTCCAACGCCGGCATCTCCACATCATTGTAGAGATAAGCCAGGGAACTACAGATCGGTGAGGCTCATGTCAGTGGTAGGGAAACGACTGGAGAAAATTCTGAAGGAGAGCATCTAGCTCCACTTGGAGAGGCAAGGTTTGATCAGGGATAGTCAACATGGCTTCGTCAGAGGGAGGTCATGCCTAACAAATTTGATTGAATGTTTTGAGCATGTAACCAAGTGTGTGGATGAGGATAGTGCGGTTGATGTAGTTTACATGGATTCCAGCAAAGCCTTTGACAAGGTCCCACATGGGAGACTTATAAAGAAGGCTAATGCACATGGAATACAAGGTAATTTAGGAAAGTGGATTCAAAATTGGCTCAATTGTAGGAGACAGAGGGTGATGGCAGAAGGTTGGTTTAGTGACTGGAAGCCAGTGTCCCAACAACATTTAATTATTTTCTTCAAATAATAATTTCTACCTCCTCCTCTAACCAAAAACAAAAGTCGGCAGGAGGACTACAAGCAAGGGAGAGGTGAACAAAGAACAATACAGCACAGGAACAGGCCCTTCGGCCCTCCAAGCCTGCGCCGATCATGTGCCCACTAGATCATTCTTTTGTATCCCTCTATTCCCAGTCTGTTCATGTGGTTATCTAGAAAAGCCTTAAACGATCCCAGCGTGTCCGTCTCAATCACCTTGCTTGGCAGTGCATTCCAGGCACCCACCACCCTCTGTGTAAAATACGTCCCCCTGACTTCTGTGTTGAACCTTGCCCCTCTCACCTTGAACCCGTGACCCCTTGTGTTCGTCACCTCCGACCTGGGAAAAAGCTTCCCACTGTTCACTCTATCTATGCCCTTCATAATTTTGTACACCTCTATTAGGTCGCCCCTCATCCTCCGTCTTTCCAGGGAGAACAACCCCAGTTTACCCAATCTCTCCTCATAGCTAAGACCCTCCATACCAGGCAACATCCTGGTAAACCTTCTCTGTACTCTCTCCAAAGCCTCCACGTCCTTCTGGTAGTGTGGCGACCAGAACTGGACGCAGTATTCTAAATGTGGCCTAACCATCGTCTGCAACATCATATGCCAACTTTCATATTCTATGCCCCATCCAATAAAGGCAAGCATGCCATATGCCTTCTTGACCACCCTCTCCACCTGTGCTGCCACCTTTAAGGATCTGTGGACTTGTACACCCAGGTCCCTCTGTGTGTCTATACTCCTGATGGTTCTGCCATTTATTGCACAGCTCCCCCTTACATTAGATCTACCGAAATGCATCACTTCGCACTTAGAACATTACAGCGCAGTACAGGCCCTTCGGCCCTCGATGTTGCGCCGACCAACGAAACCAATCTAAAGCCCCTCTAATCTACACTATTCCAATATCATCCATATGTTTATCCAATAACCATTTGAATGCTCTTAATGTTGACGAGTCCACTACTGCTGCAGGCAGGGCATTCCACGCCATTACTACTCTCTGAGTAAACAACCTTTTAAAGCGCATCAAGGTAGAGAAATCGCCGGGACCTGATGAAGTGTATCCCAGGACATTGTGGGAGGCTAGGGAGGAAATTGCGGGTCCCCTAGCAAAGCTATTTGAATCATCGATAGTCACGGGTGAGGAGCCTGAAGATTGGAGAGTGGCAAATGTTGTGCCTTTGTTTAAAAAGGGCTGCAGGGCAAAGCCTGGGAACTACAGGCCAGTGAGCCTCACATCTGTGGTGGGCAAGTTGTTGGAAGGTATTTTGAGAGACAGGATCTACAGGCATTTAGAGACGCAAGTACTGATTAGGGACAGTCAGCATGGCCTCGTGGGTGGAAAATCATGTCTCACAAATTTGATTGAGTTTTTTGAAGGGGTAACCAAGAAGGTAGATGAGGGCAGTGCAGTTGATGTCGTCAACATGGACTTTGGCAAGGCCTTTGACAAGGTACCGCATGGTAGGTTGTTGCATAAGGTTGAATCTCATGGGATCCAGGGTGAGGTATCTAAATGGATACAAAATTGGCTTCTTGACAGAAGCCAGAGAATGGTTGTGGAGGGGTGTTTTTCAAACTGGGGGCCTGTGACCAGTGGTGTGCCTCAGGGATCAGTGCTGGGTCCAGTTATTTGTCATTTATATTAATGATTTGGATGAGAATATAGGAGGCATGGTTAGTAAGTTTGCAGATGACACTAAGATTGGTGGCATAGTGGACAGTGAAGAAAGTTATCTCCAATTGCAACAGGATCTTGATCAATTGGGCCAGTGGGCTGACGAATGGCAGATGGAGTTTAATTTAGACAAATGCGAAGTGATGCATTTTGGTAGATTGAACCAGGGCAGGACTTATTCAGTTAATGGTAGAGCGCTGGGGAGAGTTACAGAACAAAGAGATCTAGGGGTACGTGTTCATAGCTCCTTGAAAGTGGAGTCACAGGTGGACAGAGTGGTGAAGAAGGCATTCGGCATGCTTGGTTTCATCGGTCAGAACATTGAATACAGGAGTTGGGACGTCTTGTTGAAGTTGTACAAGACATTGGTAAGGCCACACTTGGAATACTGTGTGCAGTTCTGGTCACCTTATTATAGAAAGGATATTATTAAACTAGAAAGAGTGCAGAAAAGATTTACTAGGGTGCTGCCGGAACTTGATGGATTGAGTTATAAGGAAAGGTTGGATAGACTGGGACTTTTTTCTCTGGAGCGTAGGAGGCTGAGGGGTGACCTTATAGAGGTCTATAAAATAATGAGGGGCATAGATCAGCTAGATAGTCAATATCTTTTTCCAAAGGTAGGGGAGTCTAATACTAGAGGGCATAGGTTTAAGGTGAGAAGGGAGAGATACAAAAGTGTCCAGAGGGGCAATGTTTTCACACAGAGGGTGGTGAGTGTCTGGAGCAAGCTGCCAGAGGTAGTAGTAGAGGCAGGTACAATTTTGTCTTTTAAAAAGCATTTAGACAGTTATATGGGTACGATGGGTATAGAGGGATATGAGCCAAATGCGGGCAATTGGGATTAGTTTAGGAGTTTTTTTTAAAAAAGGACGGCATAGACAAGTTGGGCCGAAGGGCCTGTTTTCATGCTGTAAACCTCTCTGACTCTAAAAATATTTCCCAAGGTTTATCCAATCTAAGAATTCCAGAAAGATTGAAACATTTTATTTGAGAAGCAGAAATACATCAGAATATGTCATTGTCAATAAACTAAAAACCTTCATCATAAATAATTATAAACACCGATATTATAATTAGACACTGCTGTTCCTTTCCTGAATTTGCTACATAAGTTTTCCTGGCTTCACATCTCATTTTACTCAGAGATTAGTTTTTAAAATGTTGGAAACTGGATGGTCTAATGGATTAGATTCTATTCTATTACATCTTGATTTAAATCCAATCCATCGTAACACAATGGACATACCCATTAGCCTCAAGAGTATGTGCAGGATATTCTGGAGGGTCTGAAAATAGATAAATCCCCTGGTCCGGATGGGATTTATCCAAGGATTCTCTGGGAGGCAAGAGAAGTGATTGCAGAGCCTCTGGCTCTGATCTTCAGGTCGTCGTTGGCCTCTGGTATAGTACCAGAAGATTGGAGGTTAGCGAATGTTGTCCCATTGTTTAAGAAGGGGAACAGAGACTTCCCCGGGAATTATAGACCGGTGAGTCTCACTTCTGTTGTCGGCAAGATGTTGGAAAAAATTATAAGGGATAGGATTTATAGTTATTTGGAGAGTAATGAATTGATAGGTGATAGTCAGCATGGTTTTGTGGCAGGTAGGTCGTGCCTTACTAACCTTATTGAGTTTTTTGAGAAAGTGACCAAGGAGGTGGATGGGGGCAAGGCAGTGGACGTGGTATATATGGATTTTAGTAAGGCGTTTGATAAGGTTCACCATGGTAGGCTTCTGCAGAAAATGCAGATGTATGGGATTGGGGGTGATCTAGGAAATTGGATCAGGAATTGGCTAGCGGATAGGAAACAGAGGGTGGTGGTTGATAGTAAATATTCATCATGGAGTGCGGTTACAAGTGGTGTACCTCAGGGATCTGTTTTGGGGCCACTGCTGTTTGTAATATTTATTAATGATCTGGATGAGGGTATAGTTGGGTGGATTAGCAAATTTGCTGATGACACCAAAGTCGGTGGTGTGGTAGACAGTGAGGAAGGGTGTCGTAGTTTGCAGGAAGACTTAGACAGGTTGCAAAGTTGGGCCGAGAGGTGGCGGATGGAGTTTAATGCGGAGAAGTGTGAGGTAATTCACTTTGGTAGGAATAACAGATGTGTTGAGTATAGGGCTAACGGGAGGACTTTGAATAGTGTGGAGGAGCAGAGGGATCTAGGTGTATGTGTGCATAGATCCCTGAAAGTTGGGAATCAAGTAGATAAGGTTGTTAAGAAGGCATATGGTGTCTTGGCGTTTATTGGTAGGGGGATTGAATTTAGGAGTCGTAGCGTTATGTTGCAACTGTACACAACTCTGGTGCGGCCGCACTTGGAGTACTGTGTGCAGTTCTGGTCCCCACATTACAGGAAGGATGTGGAGGCTTTGGAGAGGGTGCAGAGGAGGTTTACCAGGATGTTGCCTGGTATGGAGGGGAGATCCTATGAGGAGAGGCTGAGGGATTTGGGATTGTTTTCGCTGGAAAGGCGGCGGCTAAGAGGGGATCTTATTGAAACATATAAGATGATTAGAGGTTTAGATAGGGTGGATAGTGATAGCCTTTTTCCTCTGATGGAGAAATCCAGCACGAGGGGGCATGGCTTTAAATTGAGGGGGGGTAGTTATAGAACCGATGTCAGGGGTAGGTTCTTTACCCAGAGGGTGGTGAGGGATTGGAATGCCCTGCCAGCATCAGTAGTAAATGCGCCTAGTTTGGGGGCGTTTAAGAGATCCGTAGATAGGTTCATGGACGAAAAGAAATTGGTTTAGGTTGGAGGGTCACAGTTTTTTTTTTAACTGGTCGGTGCAACATCGTGGGCCGAAGGGCCTGTTCTGCGCTGTAATGTTCTATGTTCTATGTATGAAATAGGGCTGGGCAGCCTTAATTCAGTTCTGGATATGCAGCACAAAAGAATCCTTAATTTGCATTAATTACCCATACCTCTCACTCAGACAGGACTAAGAATGTAAGAATGCACATTAGTGCAGTAGGGTGTGTTCTTCTATATGGCACTGAAGGATGGTGTTGGATCAGAATAGAGGGAGCTTTAACTGTCTTTGCATTAACTCATTTTAGAGGGTTTGATGGTGAATACCAGAAGGTACTCCATTCGCAACTGTACAATAAAGCTCGGCACACTCAGGGAAGGAGTCTAATTGTAAAGTGAAATGATGTGGGAATGTTAAATGAATATTTTAGAATCATAGAAACCCTACAGTACAGAAAGAGGCCATTCGGCCCATCGAGTCTGCACCGACCACAATCCCACCCAGGTCCTACCCCCATATTGCTCCTTTTTTTAATAACTTATGATATAAGTGAGAGGAAGATATGGAACAATAGTTCAAATTAATTGTAGCAAAGTTACTAATTCTGAAAAAAATAGTATAATTCAAAATGATTCAGCAGTCTCAACTTTATCTGAGGTAATATGCATATTACATACTAATGTCCTTAAACATACAGTGAGTGAACACAAGATAGCTGGACATAGATATAACTGGAGAAAATAAAATATTTTGATGTTTAATATACTCTGAATTGATAACAATAGCTGTAACTCTTGCATGTTTATATGAAGAACTGCTATTTTTGAGTAACATCTCATTCTGAAAGGAGAAGTTCGGAATAAATGTATCTAAATTAAATGGTTCCCAAAAGGTTCTGATTAATAATAACCTGCACAGATATTGACTACAAAAAAAAGAGAACCATACAACATGAGGTGGTCATTTAGCCCATTTGATCTACGCCATCTTTGAAAGAACCATGTAATTAGGCTGATTCCCTTGCTCTTTTTTCATAGTCCAACCAATTTCTCCTTTTCAATAACTTATTCAATTTCCTATTGCATTGATTTGTGGCACTTGTTGTTTTCTGATGGCTGCCCACATAATTTTCATGGGCTTTTAAGTGCCGATTTGTTAAAATCTGGTCTCTGAATCAGTGCAGTGCCATAAGACATCTGTAGTTTCCAGGTCAGGTTGAAGAATTCTCACATGTAGGGGGCGATTCTCCCAGCCAAGCGGAGGCCATTGAACGGACTTCATGCTGGCGCCACGGCCTTCGCAAGTCTCGGGGCACCGGATTTCTGGTGCCATCAGCTCCTCGCCCGAAATCAACACGGAGCTGCATAAATTTTTTAAATGTTTATTTACATTGAATTAGTGGGCCCGGGACTGAAGTCACCAGGGGTCCGCTAGAGTCTCCATCCCTCAACCAGGAGTGTTTCACTCCAGTGGAGTTTACAATAGCTCCCCACTAGCAGGGCAGCTGGCAGCCTGACCAAGCTGGAGTGAAGGGAAGATATCGAGGCCCCCCAGAGGGTCGGGGTAAGGGGGTGTCCCTGGGTATAGCCAGTGCCAGCCTGGGCCCCCAGCACTGTCCAAAGGGCAAAGTGGCAATGCCCAGAGACACCGGGCAGTACCAAGGGGGGGGTGGGGGAAGATCGGTGAGGGAGGGGGGGTCTTGCTGCCTCTCTGCATTCGACGGTGACAGAGAGAGGGAGGCCAGCAACAGGCTGGGCATCCAGGTCAGCCTGCTCGATGCGGGCAGCAGTGCGGGGCTACTGTGCATGCGCCGATCTCGGCACTGACAGATTGGTGCATGTGCAGTGGCCTGCTCAGTGCTATGCTGCCGGCCTCTCCAGCAGGAATAGACGAACTGATTTTTCGGGTGATTCATGCAGTGCGCAGAGTGTGAGATTGATTTTGAAAATCCTGCTGAAAAAAACCAAGGGATTTACTCCAGTTTTTACGCAAATTTGACTCTCAGAATTTTTTTGGGAGAATCCCACCCCTACACTTTAACTAAAAGTATAAAGTTTTGTAAGTGCACTAGATTTAAATCTTGTAATCAAATAAATATAGCACACTGTGGAGGAGCCAGGTATCTCTTACAGTGACTTTCAGATTTCCAAATTTAACTGCACATGTATAAACACTATAAGTTGGTGTCTGGTTTTCTGTTATAACAGAGAGTGCCGGTCGCTTCACTGTTATTCTCCACTCAAAAAATCCTTTTATCATCCTTTCAGGTAGTGCATTCCAGATAACAACCCTCTGCATAACAAATATTCCGCATTTGATTTGATTTTTTATTGTCACATGTATTAGTAGTGAAAAGTATTGTTCCTTGTGCGCTATACAAAGTATACCGTTCATAAAGAAGGAAAGGAGAGAGTGCAGAATGTAGTGTTACAGTCATAGCTAGGGTGTTGAGAAAGATCAACTTAATGCGAGGTAAGTCCATTCAAAAGTCTGATGGCAGCAGGGAAGAAGCTGTTCTTGAGTTGGTTTAGCACGTGTCCTCAGACTTTTGCATCTTCTTGATGGAAGAAGGTGGAAGAGAGAATGTCCGGGGTGCGAGGGGTCCTTGATTATGCTGGCGGCTTTTCCGAGGCAGCGGGAAATGTAGACAGAGTCAATGGATGGGAGGCTGGTTTGCGTGATGGACTGGACTTCGTCCACTATCCTTTGTAATTTCTTGCAGTCTCAACAGAGCAGGAGCCATTCCAAGCTGTGATACAACCAGAAAGAATGCTTTCTATGGTGCATCTGTAAAAGTTGGTGAGAGTCGTAGCGGAATGCCAAATTTCCTTAGCCTCCTGAGAAAGTAGAGGCATTGATTTCTTAACTATATACATGGAGGGAACAGGACAGGTTGTTGGTGATCTGGACACCTAGAAACTTGAAGCTCTTGACCATTTCCACTTCATCCCTGTTGATGTAGACAGGGGCATGCCCTCCCTGTTTAGTATGTAACTTATAATTTACGTCCAAGATTGATAGATATTCAGACACTAAAGGAACCAAGTGTTGTGGGGAATATGTAAATTAGTAGAAGATCAATCTAACCAAATGGCAGAGCAGGCCTGAAGATCCGGGTCGCCACTCCTGCCTTATCTATGTTCATAGAAATCATAGAAACCCTACAGTGCAGAAGGAGGCCATTCGGCCCATCGAGTCTGCACCGACCACAATCCCACCCAGGCCCTACCCCCACATATTTACCCGCTAATCCCTCTAACCTACGCATCTCAGGACTCTAAGGGGCAATTTTTAACCTGGCCAATCAACCTAACCCACACATCTTTGGACTGTGGGAGGAAACCGGAGCACCCGGAGGAAACCCACGCAGACACGAGGAGAATGTGCAAACTCCACACAGACAGTGACCCGAGCTGGGAATCGAACCTGGGACCCTGGAGCTGTGAAGCAGCAGTGCTAACCACTGTGCTACCGTGCCGCCCACTGAAGATGTTCTAACACAGAATCACTTCACACTTCTTTGCCTTTTCTCCTGCCACGTGTCCACCCATTTCATTAGTCTGTATATCTCCTGAAGTCTGTCACTGTTCTCATTATTGACTACATTTGCAATCCTCTAGCCCTCTGGTACCACTCCCAGATCTATGAAGGATTGGAATACTCTAACCAGAGCCTCAACAATTTCCATCCTTATTTCCACAAGCAACCTAGGACGAATCTCATCTGCACGAAGTACCTTTCCTACTTGGACTGCCATCAATCTTTTTAAATACCTCCTCTTTATCTATGTTTACCCTGTCAACTTCACTCCTACCTCCTTTACTGCAACATTGACAGCATCCTCTTTTTTTACTGAAGATAAATGCAAAAATTCATTTAATGCCTCAGCCATGCTTTCTATCACCGCAAGTTGTCCTTAATAGTCTCTTATCGAGCCACTCTTCCTTCAACCATCCTTTAATATCTTTATGATTAGGAACTGTTAAATTGTTAACTGCGAATCTACTGCCATGTGCTTATTCTGTCCCTCTTATTTTCTTCTTTTGTTCTGTGTACATTTTGCAGTCAATTTGGTTCTCCAATGAGCTCTACATCAAACATTTATCATAGCCTTCCTTTTTCAGTTTCACTTGAATTTCTATATATTTTATCTGGTGCGCTCAACCTATAGAAGTCCTTCCTTTCCACAGTGCAGAAATATCTCCAGACTGCACCTGAACTATCTCCATTTTGAAGCCACTGCATTAAAGATATAAATCATGCACAGTAACATATTTTTGATTATTTGTTATTTAGAAGCATAAAACCGATAACATGAAAGCCAAAATGCCACTCCCCATATATTTTATGGATTTATTTATTTATGCATATGTGGTATAGACCATTGAGCATCATATTTATGAGGTTTGTGATGCAGCATTAATATTGCTGTGCCAGTATTGCTTTAACTATTCAGCAATTCGTGGTATAAATGTACTGTGATCCGAATGGTGAAGTAAAAAGTGCAATTAATGTAGCTCACCACTGCAGCAATTTCCTGGGTCATGGTTGCTGTTTGAAAAATGTCAAGTTATCCCACTCTCTACACAATTATCTTCCAAATGTTACTTTGTGTATCTCAAATAAATTCATTTTTTCCCAGAGGTTCAGTACAGAATGTCTGTGACAAGTAAATTTCTGTACTTGACAATTTTCTACTCTAGTGAAGGCTATTTTGGGCATGAAATGTTATTTCAATTGCATCATAAGCTACTAAAAAGCTTGAAATCAGAAGAAACAAAAATTGGATTAGCAACTGGAAATAAAATTGCAAACTAAAATTATGCAAATTGCATGTAACATTGGGTAGTTTCTCATCATTTAAATTCAGCATTAAATATCAACTTGTCAGAAGGAATAGTATTTCTTGCCAAGTTGTTCAAAATTGTTTAAATCAGTGACTTGCAAATGCGCAGAATTTTCTTTTCCTGTGCATTACCGATATTTTGATACTAATATTCTTAGACACTGTAGTTAAGAAAGCCCACCAACGCCTCTACTTTCTCAGGAAATTTGGCATGTCAACTACGACTCTCACCAGATTTTACAATGCACAATAGAAGGCATTCTTTCTGGTTGTATCACAGTTTGGTATGGCTCCTGCTCTGCCCAAGACCACAAGAAATTACAAAAGGTCGTGAATGTAGCCCAATCCATCACACAAACCAGCCTCCCATCCATTGACTCTGTCTACACTTCCCGCTGCCTCGGCAAAGCAGCCAGCATAATTAAGGACCCCACGTACCCTGGATATTCTCTCTTCCACCTTCTTCCTTTGGGGAAAAAAGATACAAAAGTCGGAAGTCATGTACCAACCGACTCAAGAACAGCTTCTTCCCTGCTGCTGTCAGACTTTTGAACTTACCTTGCATTAAGTTGATCTTTCCCTACACCCTAGCTACGATTGTTGATGCGCGACAATCAAGCACGAGGTACAAGGCTTCAGCGATTGAAGGCTTTTATTGACAAACAATGGAACTATCTAAACACGAGTACACCATTCCAGACTGGAGGGGTCCCGCCTGAGCAGAGGGTCTTATACCTCTCCCAGGAGGCGGGGCCCGACTGGGATGTGCCATAACAGCATCCACCACAGGTATATTAATCCCACAGTGTAAACACCCTAGCCCAACAACAACATTATAACAACACCACAGTGTCAACACCCTAACCCAACAGCAACATTGGAATAACCCCACAGTGGTAACCAACGATGGTTCACCACATTCACCCCTCCTTTGAAAACAAAGGCCGGCGGGGTGCGAAAACAGATTACATATATACAAAAAAATCTACAAGTCCAGACGGTCTGGAGGACCGCACCGTCGCTGTGATCTCCTCAACACCGGTTGTGACACCGGAGCAGGTGCTTGCGGTGGCGTTCTCTCCAAAACAGCGTCCGGCTGTCCCCTCGAGAACTCACGGGCCGGTTGACCCTGGTGAAGCGGTGGTGCAGGGGATCCCGGTACCTTCTGTGGTGGCGCCGATCTCCGAGTCTCAGGCAAGCTGTACATGGGAGTATAACTGTTATGCACTGGTCCCGGTGCTGACCGCGCCACGTCCGGGGAAGAAATAAGTGATAGGGGATTCGTGACAGGGGGTATGGGAGCGACAGGAGTTGCTACGTCCCCTGCGGGCGCCAGGTCTCGAATCGAGACTGTGTCCTCTCGCCCGTCAGGATATGCCACATAGGCATACTGAGGGTTGGCGTGGAGGAGTTGGACCGGTTCGACCAAGTGGTCGGACTTGCGGGCCCTTACATGTCGCCGCAGAAGGACGGGTCCTGGGTACGTCAACCAGGCTGGTAAAGATATCCCCGAGGACGACTTCCGAGGGAATGAGAACATCCTCTCGTGGGGAGTAGCATTGGTTGCCGTACACAGGAGGGAGCGAATGGAATGAAGCGCATTTGGAGGGACCTCCTGCCAACGGGAGACTGGAAGGCCCCTGGACTTCAGCGCCAATAGGACAGCCTTCCAGACTGTAGCATTCTCTCTCTCCACCTGTCCGTTGCCCCTAGGGTTGTAACTCGTGGTTCTACTAGAGGCAATCCCGTATGAGAGCAGGAATTGCCTCAAGTCGTTACTCATGAACGACGAGCCCCTGTCGCTATGTATGTAGCAGGGGTACCCGAACAGGGTAAAAAGATCACGGAATGCCTTGATCACCGTGGCAGTCGACGTGTCCGCACAGGGGACAACAAACGGGAACCGGGAGTATTCATCTATGATATTGAGAAAGTACACATTCCGGTCCGTTGAGGGAAGGGGGCCCTTAAAATCCACACTCAGCCTCTCGAAGGGGCGAGTGGCCTTGACCAATTGTGCCCGGTCAGGTCGATAAAAGTGCGGTTTGCATTCCGCGCAAATCCGACAGCTTCTCGTTACTGACCTGACATCCTCCACCGAGTAGGGCAGGTTGCGGGCTTTTATGAAGTGGTAGAGCCGAGTGACCCCAGGATGGCACAGGTCATTATGGAGGGCGTTCAAGCGGTCCGCCTGCATGGTAGCGCATGTTCCGCGCGAGAGGGCATCCGAGGGCTCATTGAGTTTCCCTGGACGATACATAATATCGTAATTATAGGTGGAGAGCTCAATTCTCCACCGCAAGATCTTGTCATTCTTGATCTTGCCCCTCTGCGTATTACTGAACATAAACGCCACGGATCGCTGATCCGTGATCAGGGTGAACCGCTTCCCCGCCAGGTAATGGCGCCAGTGTCTGATGGCCTCCACAATAGCCTGGGCCTCCTTCTCCACCGCTGAATGCCGAATTTCGGGACCTTGAAGGGTGCGGGAAAAAAACGCGACGGGCCTGCCTGCCTGGTTTAGTGTGGCGGCCAGGGCGAAATCCGATGCATCACTTTCCACCTGAAAAGGGATGGATTCATCCACCGCGTGCATCGTGGCTTTCGCAATGTCGCTTTTCAAAGCCTTGAAGGCCAATTGGGCCTCCGGCGTGAGTGGGAAAGTCGTGGACTTGATGAGCGGACGGGCTTTGTCCGCGTAGTTGGGGACCCACTGCGCATAATAAGAGAAGAAGCCAAGGCATCTCCTCAGTGCTTTTGCGCTAGCGGGCAAGGGAAGTTCAGTAAGGGGGCGCATACGGTCTGGATCAGGGCCGATGACCCCGTTTTCCACCACGTATCCCAGGATAGCTAACCTGCGCGTACGGAATACACACTTCTCCCTGTTATAGGTCAGATTCAGGCGAGACGCAGTGCGCAAAAAGTTCTGGAGGTTTGTGTCATGGTCCTGCTGGTCATGGCCGCAGATGGTGACATTATCCAGGTACGGGAAGGTAGCCCGCAACCCGTTCTGGTCCACCATTCAGTCCATAGCACGCTGGAAGACCGAGACCCCATTGGTGACACCAAATGGAACCCTAAGAAACTGATACAGACGACCATCCGCCTCAAAAGCCGTGTATTGTTGGTCCTCTGGGCGGATGGGTAGTTGGTGGTAGGCGGACTTAAGGTCTATGGTGGAGAACACCCGGTACTGCGCAATCTGATTGACCATATCAGATATGCGCGGGAGAGGATACGCATCCAGCTGCGTATAACGATTAATGGTCTGACTGTAGTCGATGACCATCCGGGGTTTGTTCCCGCTTTTAACCACCACGACCTGTGCTCTCCACGGACTAGCACTGGGCTGTATGATCCCTTCTTTGAGGAGCCGCTGAACCTCAGATCTGATGAAGATCCGGTCTTCAGCGCTGTAACGCCTACTTTTAGTAGCGATGGGCTTGCAGCCTGGTACCAGATTCTTAAATAAAGAGGGTGTGGTGATCTTTAGTGTGGAAAGATTGCATGCGGGGCGCTTTGGACGATTTGGAGGCTGCGGCTGATTCCCTACTGCCAGCGAAGGGAGTGGCCCACCGTACTGTAGGATCACACTCTTCATGTGGACCATAAAGTTTAGTCCGAGGAGAATTGGCACGCAAAGATGCGGCAACACAAGGAGCCTGTATCACTCGTAAATTGTGCCCTGCACCTCCAGAGTTACCACACAACGTCCTTGGATCGGTACAGACCGGGACCGTGATGCCATAGAAATAGTCTGTTTGGCAGGTAGAACCCGGAGTCCACACCTCTTTGCAGTGTCAGGGTGAATAAAACTCTCGGTGCTCCCACTGTCAAACAGACAATACACAGTACGACCATTTACCTTGATGTTCATCATTGAACAGTCAAGCCTGTGATGCTTAGCCTGGTCCAGGGTGATCGACGCCACCGTTGGCCCTTGGACGTCACTGCAGGCAGCCGAGGTTGATACTGAGGACCCCTGCTGGTCGCTCCTGGTCGTCGTCGACCAAGATGGCCGCCCCCATGAATCGCACGTGGGTGAGGGCGCCAAGCGTAGCGACTCCTGGTGGTCATCCTCCTCCTCCGCCAGCCACAATGGCGTCGTCCTGGGTTCGCACGTGGTCGGACCTCGTGGGTACTGCGACGCCGATGGAGATTGTCTCCGTTCTGGAGGGTCACAGGCTGCACTGCTGTTCTTGGGCTTCGATCTGCAGACTTTCGCGTAGTGCCCCTTTTTACCGCACTGACTGCAGATCACCGTTTTAGCTGGACACTGTTGTCGTGGATGCTTGGCTCCTCCGCAAAAATAGCACCGCGGGCCGCCTGGAGCTGCCGCCGTCGTCGGGTCGATATGGGAGCGCGAGCCCGTGGGGCGAGGAGGGATTTGTGCCTGCTCCTGCCACGTTGTCTCCACGTGGTCTTCTGGGTACAGAGCCAAGCTTTTCGACGCAGCCTCCAGCATCTCAGCCATCTCCATCGCTTGGGTCAGGTTGAGATTCCCTTTCTCCAACAGCTTGAGCCGGATGTACGAAGACCCTACCCCTGCCACAAACGCATCTCGGGCGAGGTCGTACATGTACTGCTCAGCCGACACAGCTTTGCAGTCGCAGCCCCTGGCAAGCTGCAAGAGCTCATTGGCGTAGTCCTCCATGGTTTCGCCCGACTGCCGACGTCGTGTAGCGAGGAGGTAACGAGCATGAATCTCGTTGGGTGGTCTCGTGTATTGCTTTTTCAAGAGCTCGATGGCCCTCGGGTAAGTGGTGGCCGCACGAATCGCGAGGTAGACCGTGTCGCTTACCCTCGCATGGAGGACCTGGAGTCTGTCGTTGTCCGTAGTAACTGCTGCAGAGGCTGCCAGGTAGTCCTCGAAACACTTCAGCCTGTGGTCGAAGGTGTTAGAGGCGCCGACCGCACGTGGGTCCAGCGTCAGACGCTCTGGTTTCAGCATTTGCTCCATACTCTCTTTACTGTCGAGAGTTTCGTGTTTGTCAATAAAATTGATGCGCGACAATCAAGCACGAGGTACAAGGCTTCAGCGATTGAAGGCTTTTATTGACAAACAATGGAACTATCTAAACACGAGTACACCATTCCAGACTGGAGGGGTCCCGCCTGAGCAGAGGGTCTTATACCTCTCCCAGGAGGCGGGGCCCGACCGGCATGTGCCATAACAGCATCCACCACAGGTATATTAATCCCACAGTGTAAACACCCTAGCCCAACAACAACAACATTATAACAACCCCACAGTGTCAACACCCTAACCCAACAGCAACATTGGAATAACCCCACAGTGGTAACCAACGATGGTTCACCACAATTGTAACCCTACATTCTGCACTCTCTCGTTTCCTTCTCTATGAACAGTATGCTTTGTCTGCACAGCACGCAAGAAACGATACTTTTCACTGTATGTTAATGCATGTGACAATAATAAATCAAATCAAATAGAATTTGTCCCTCGAGTGATATTTTGCAGATTGTCAATTCTATACGCTTTTTTTTCATTCATGGGACATGGGCGTCACTGGCTGGCCAGCATTTATTGCCCAACCCTAGTTGCCCTTGATCAGAGGGTAGTTGAGAGTCAACCACATTGCTGTGGGTCTGCAATCACATGTAGGCCAGACCACGTAAGGACAGCAGATTTCCTTCCCTAAAGGACATTAGTGAACCATGGTATGGTCACTCCTTCCCTACTTTGGCTATTAAATTAATGTTGGTTGGACAAAATGGTTGCCATGGAACAATGATTCACCACACACAAAGCATTTAAACAAGCATGCGCTCGTTGCAATAAAAAAAAGAAGTCAAAAGTCATTGGTTGGTTTGAACTAATACAATAAATTTTACTGGAACATGGTCAAGTGTGACTCCTGCTTCAAGATTCCATAAAGTCACACTGGTACTACAATACAAAACAACTACTTTGCATTTCTGCACAAACCAAACTAAAGTAAGTTCCTTGAAGATTTGAAAAGAAACCAGTCACAACATGGGCTTCAGAACTTTCTACTGTATACACTGGATCAACACCTTCCTAGGAGGTACTTTGGCATAACACCCTCTGTTCTTGGCATGATGCCACACCAGCAACAGTAGCTCTGCTAGAATCAAAGACACATTGTGAAATATATCAAATTATTCACTGCCCCACCAAAAGGCATTGAAGTCTATGACAGTTAGTTAAACAGAACCTTTAGTAATTAGTATTTGAACATAAACTGCTTTAGTCATTGGCAGTTATTAAGTGTGCACACAGGTAACAGGAAAGGATCCGGAGGCACCCGATAAATGCTCCACATGCTTGTTTGATATGAACAAGAAATTACTTATAGGTGACTTTGGTACCAGCCAGAAAATGAGTGTTAACACCGAATGAATTATTGAATTCAGCTGTATAGTATGCAATTGTTTAATGTCTCAAATCAAAGACGCTTTTTTTAAAAAAAACACACACCCCTTGCTGTTAGAGATCTCGGCTTTGTCAAAATCATCAACAAGCTGAAAATTATTGGATCTTGTTCTTGGTAACACGCATTTTTTGAGGTGGCAAGAATACCAGGCTTCTACAGATCAAGGCCTAATAACATCATCTGGCCACATTTTCAGGTGAGCGGGTGGAAAGAAAATGAAGGGCCAGAAGAGGCCCAAACAATTAAGTTTTAAAAGCTTAAAGCTTCTGTGGATCCAAGTAGGCCTGGCCCGAGGCTCCTGGTTCCTAAACCCTTCCTTTCATAGAATGCTTACAATGCAGAAGAAGCTCATTCAGCCCATTGAGGATGTACTGACTTTCTCTGACAGAGTACCTTAGCCAGACCCTTACCCCACCCTATCCCCATAACCCCACACACTTACCATAGCCAATCCATCTAACCTGCACATCTTTGGACTGAGAGAGGAAACCAGTGCACCCGGAGAAAACCTACGCAGACATAGGAGAACATGCAAACTGCACACAGACAGTGACCCAAGGCTGGAATTGAACCCTGGCCCTGTGTGGCAGCAGTGTTAATCACTGTTTGGCAGCTACTTGCCACCCAACATTTTGTTCTCCCCACCTGCCAACTTTCTTTTCCCTCCGTTTCAAGCAAACAACTGACCAGGAAGATGCCAGTAAGACCAGAAAGTTACGAGCATCCTGGTCTCACTTACCCTGAGGTCAGAAAGGGGATGGAGGCAGGGATGTAGCACTCAGCTTGCTTCACCATCCAACTATACATGAACTAAAAGTGTAAAAATGTCTGAACTGACTTATCCACCTTTTCCGATTCTGGATCCAGACATTTACCATAATGTATGGTATTCATATCTTCTCAACTTTCACCAAGGAACAGGAACCTCCTCTCCCCCCACCCCCCATCGAAACCTTATTGCACGGAAGTGGCTAATAAGCTCATTGTGCTTGCACTGGACATTCAATATCCTCACTACATTTTGAATCATTAATAGTCTCTGAAACTTTCCTTCATTCTTTTGATTATCCCAATTTCATGTTCTCTGCTCTTGTACCATATTTTAAAAAAAGATTTGCATTGATATAGCATTTTATCATCACTGAATATCTCAAAAGTACTTTAAGCAAATGAAGTACCTCTGAAGTGTAGCCACTATTGTAATGTGGGAAACACAGCATTTGTGCACCACAGACTCCCAGAAACAGCAATGTGATAATGACCAGATAATCTGTTTATGTGATATTGATAGAAGGGCAAATATTGACCAGGACTCTGGGGATAACCTCCCTGCTCTTCTTTGAAATTGTGTCATGAAATCTTTTACATTTTGGCATGTAGGCAAATCGGGCCTCGATTTAACATTTCATCCAAAAGGCAGTATCTCCGACGGTCCTGCAGTCCATCAGTAATGCACTGAAGTGTGATCCTTGATTTTTGTGCTCAAGCCCTGAAGTGTGACTCAGAGAGTGCTATCACCTAAGCCAAGGCTGACGGTACCGGCACCAATCACCAGATTCAATATCTATCCTACAATTCCTACATTCAACATCTAGAAGATGCAGTGTTGTACCGGTAACTCCAAAAGTAACTGATGAATCTCCCTCCATCTCAACCTCCACTTTCACAACATCAGCTCCAAGTTGTGACCATGCAGCTGTGGAACTACATCACAATTTCTGCATTGTAACCGGGCCAATGTTATGAAATTCTCTGTCTAGCACTGTGATTTTTAAAATTAATTAATGGGATGTGGGCGTTGTGGTTTATTTATTGCCCATCCCAAATAGCCTTTGGAAAGGTGGTAGTAAGCTGCTTTCTTGAGCCGCTGCAGTCCCTGTGGTGTTAGTACACCGTAAGAAGTTTAACAACACCAGGTTAAAGTCCAACAGGTTTATTTGGTAGCAAAAGGGTGTTCGTACACCCACAGAGCTGCAAGGGAGGAAGTTCCAGGATTTCGACCCAGCGACTCTGAAGGGATGGCAATATAATTCCAAGTCAGGATGATGTGTGGCTTGGAAGAGAACTTCCAGGTCACATTGTTCCCATGTATCTACTGCCCGTGTCCTTCTAGGTCAGTGGTCTCCAAATAGTCGATCTGGAGTATCGATTGCCATTAACTGCCGAACTTCTGCTGAAAATGTGCGGAACTCTGGTTTCTTGTGATGACGATGAATCAGTTCATTTTGCAAGCGCAAAATGTGGACTAAGCTGGGTGACGGCAAAATGTTGAACAAGGAGCTAGGGACCTCAAAGAGGGCAAAAAATTGCAAGTTTTGGAAAGTGCTGTATAAGGGGCCTTGGTGAGTTACTGCAGTGCATCTTATAGATGGCAAACACTGCTGCCATTGAGAATCGATGGTGGAGGGAATGAATGTTTGTGGATGGGGTACAAATCAAGCGGGCTGCTTAGTCCTGCATGGTGTCAAGCTTCTCGAGTGTTGTTGGAGCTATACTCATCCAGGCAAGTGGTAGAGTATTCCATCATACTCCTGACTTGAGCTTTGTAAATGGAGAACAGGCTTTGGGGAGTCAGGAGGTGAGTTACTCCCTGCATTCTGGGTCTCTCACCTGCTCTTGCAGCCAGAGTATTTATATGGTAAGTCAAGTTCAGTTTCTGGTCAATGGTAATCACCAGGATGTTGATAGTGGGGATTTCAATGATGGTAATACCATTGAATGCTCAGGGGCAATGGTTAGATTTTCTCTTGATGGAGATGGTCACTGCCTGGTACTTTCCAGCCCAAGCCTGGATATTGGATCCTATGATGTGGAGATGCCGGCGTTGGACTGGGGTAAACACAGTAAGAAGTTTAACAACACCAGGTTAAAGTCCAACAGGTTTATTTGGTAGCAAAGCTTTGCTACCAAATAAACCTGTTGGACTTTAACCTGGTGTTGTTAAACTTCTTATTGGATCCTAGACATGGACTGCTTCAATATCAGAGGAGTCGCAAATGGTGCTAACATGAGTGAACATCCCCACTTCTTACCTTATGACTTTTGTGTACAGGACAAGCCTGGACAATTTTCCACTTTGCTGCATCGATGCCAGTGCAGCTGGACTGGAACAGCTTGGCTAGGGGCACTGCAAATTCTGGAGCACAAGTCTTCAGTGCTATTGTTGGAATAGTGGCAAGATCCATAGCCACTGCAGTATTCAGTGCCTTCAGCCATTTCTTGATATCACGTTGAGTGAATTGAATTGACTGAAGACTGCTATCTGTGATGCTGAGGACTTTCAAAGGAGACCGAGATGAATCACTCACTTGGCATTTCTGGCTGAAGATTGTTACGAATGCTTCAGCCTTAGCCTTATCTTTTGCACAGATGTGCTGGGCTTCTCCATCATTGAGGATGGGAATATTTGTGGAGTTTCCTCCTCCAGTGAATTGTTCAATTGTCCACCACTTTTCATGACTGGATGGCAGGGCTGCAGAGCTTAGGTCTGATCTGTTGGTTGTCGAATAGCTTAGCTCTGTCTCTCACTTGATGCTTATGCTGTTTGGCATGCAAACCATACTGTGTTGGAGTTTCACCAGGTTGGCACTTCATTTTTCCTGCTTCCTTTAAGGACTCAGCCACATTCTCACAATTTCTCCACTTCCATCACATCTGTTCTGATGATGCCACCTTTGAAAATGATGCTTCTGATGTGTCTTTCCTTAACCAAGGTTTCCCCCCCAACTGTGGTAGACAGGGCACACAACTGGGTTCAACGCATTTCCTGCACCTCTGCCCTCATTCCTTACACTCCCTCCCAGAGCCATGAGAGGGTGCCCCTTGTCCTAAATTTTCACCCACCAGCCTCCGCATTCAAAGGATCATCCTCTGCCACCATGAAACAGCACACCCCCCTCCCCATCCTGCCCCAATCCCCTTCCCCACGGAACCTTCCATTGCAATTGCAGAAGGTGCAATGCCTGCCCCTTCACCTCCTCCATCCTCACCATTCAAGGCCCCAAACACTCCTTTCAAATAAAGCAGCATTTCACTTGCACTTACTTCAATTTGGTCTATTGTATTCGCTGCTCCCAATGCGGTCTCTTCTACACTGGGGAGACTAAACACAGACTTGGTGATTATTTTGCAGAACACCTTCACTCAGTCAACAAGCCTGACCTCAAACTTACTGTCATTTGCCATTTTAACTCAGCACCTTGCTCTCAGGCCTACATGTCCATCCTTGGCCTGCATATATATAAAATGTCAAGCTGCAGGATAAATTGAGTGCAAATAATTGCCCAAACCTTGTTGCTATGCAGAACAGAGAACAATAAAATGAACAAGCTTCTGACTGTTATGGAAAGCTCCTTTAAAACATCCTTTTTCATTCATTAAGAATAGTTTGCCTCAAAAGTTGGGGGTTCATGCAGCTTCAAATTTGTATCTGTTAACCAAATAAAAGATTTTATAAAGACTGGCATAACTTCAAACGAGGATCGCACGACAGCCTGAAGAGCCTGCTGATGTCAGCTCATTCAGAGACTATATTCAAAATCTGCTGTGCTGTAAGCAAGAACCAGATCATTATAATGCCAAATCAAACTCACATGGAGCATTGTGGGTTCAGGCAAAAAATCCACATCTTCTCCGAAGATGAAATCTGGAGGCAGGTCTGGGTAATGACAGTTGAAAATAATGTCCCCTGACAAAAGAAACAAAATTCACAATTTGGATCATTATTCATGATTCAAGCATACAGATAATCTTTGCTAAATATCAGCACACAAATACTTTCAAATTATGTTCGAGTAATTGTTTCTAGCTTGAATAAAGCAAAACATACTTCATTAGTTTGGAAAAATCGGTTTTAAAAACATTATTCCTTCCTTCTTAATGAGTTTTCTCTTTTCTTCAGTGACAGGCAAAATCCCATATGTTCAGTCCAGCAGGGGCAACTGGACAGTGATCAGGAATGGAAACTATGACCAATTTTCTGTGCCGAATTTTCAGGAGGCATGGAGACTAACTATGGCTCCCCTGCTATCATCCTGGTGGAGATCAGGAAACTTATTACAAGCTGGGGGATTGAATCTTGGATTGTCCCAATTTGTATGACTCTACCCATGATGAGACACATTTTCTGAGCCAAAAAGTGATTTGCAGTCAACTGAAATTGCAGCAGCAATGAAAGGCTTTTAATATAGTAATAGATACAAGAAGATTTCCTGTGGTGTTGCTCATGGTAAGTAGTAAAATGAGATAATGGTTGTCGGGATTGGGTGTGTATGCCATGTACCATGGATTGCACAATATAGTAATTGGTTGCTAACAACAACCTGTATTTATATAGCGACTTTAACATAATAAAATGTCCCAAAGCACTTCATTGAAAAACAAAAGATGCCACTGAACCGCATAGGGATTTATTAGATCTGGTGACCTAGATCAGAACATGCTAAGCTGCTTTAATTGGAATTAAGCAAGGATAGATCAAATGATTCTTGAAGGTCTTAGCTACTGGTGCAGTCCCAGATGCCTGGGTTTCTTGTTCATTATTTACAATTTTGAGGTTGACATCATCAGCCACTCCCGTGTAAATCAATTTTTTTCTGTTGCTAGGGCAAGTTTTTTCTGATACTTGCAAATCAGTGTTTACTATTTCTATTTTAAAACATTAAGAAGCAACATATAAATTTTCTTAGCCATATGTAGCTGATATAACATGCATTAATATACATTTATATATTCACTCATATCAATATATTATGCAAAATATTGGGCAAGGCCAACACTGCTTCACCTTTACAAATATTACTTCATGGTGTCACTAATTTTTAGTCATTCCTTCCTATCAGCATTTCCCATTCCAGTTTACTTTTTTAAAAAGATTTTGTTCTTGAGATGTGATTGTCAAAAATAACCTAGGGAAGGCAGTGGTTAGGCATCTTCTTCAGTCCATGTGGTTTAGCACCCACAGTGCTTTTTCTCATGAAGCAGTGAGATATAATTGAGTGGTTTGTTACACCATGAGATAGCTCAGACCCAACCACATTGCTGTGGATCTGGGCTCACATGTAAGCCAGACTGGGTAAGGGTGGCAGATTTCCTCCCTGCAGCTAACATGTGAACTGGTTAGTTTTTAATGACATTTGGGTAGTTTTATTATCGTTATTGATGAGGCTTGCATTTTATTCCAGATTTATTTAATTGATTTTATTTGAACTCAAGTCTCTGGAGCATTAGTCTGAGCCGCTGGATCACTAGTCTGGTAACATTATCATTGTCTACCATTCCCCCCAACTGTGATATTAATCTACTGTCACACTGTCGGAGAGAATATCAAGTCATTAGAGATATTCTTTTATTCTTTAATACTTAGCACCTCCAGCCCCTTAGAGTGCGTCCTTACTGCCTAATGCTTACTCATATGATAGCGAGACCTGGAAGCTGTAATAACATTGTGATGTCCCAACCGCCCCATTGAAACGTGATGGCAGTTCTGCCATCTTTCAAAAGGCAGTAATAGGTATCCTTCTGAGACAAAGCCAACAAACTCATTGTCCACATGAAATATATGACTAAATTTGAATACTGCTTTTATAACAGGAGTTATTTAGTCCTTATAACACCCCATCACATCAAATATGACAAACTACATAATTCTGATCAAACATCAATTCACCAATCAGAATTACTGAATGACTGTTATTTACTTACAAAGAGAGAGACAGGTTTGTAACTTAACAGTACAATTTTTTCCCGAGTGAGAAAAAATGAGAGAATGCATTCAATGAATAATACCAACGTAGTATTATAGGGATGAATTTCCCTTAAACGTGCAACCTCTATCTCTACTGTGCAGCACGGTGGCGCAGTGGTTAGCACTGCTGCCTCACAGCACCAGGGTCCCGGGTTTGATTCCCGGCTTGGGTCACTGTCTGTGTGGAGTTTGCATGTTCTTCCTGTGTCTGCGTGGGTTTCCTCCCGCAGTCCAAAGATGTGCAGGTTAGGTGGATTGGCCATGCTAAATTGCCCTGTAGTGTCAGGGGTATTAGCTAGGGTAAATGCATGGGGGTGAGAGGACAGGGCCTGAGTGGGATTGTGGTCGGTGCAGACTCAATGGACCGAATGGCCTCCTTCTGCACTGTCAGAATTTATGATTCTACTGTCTTAATTTTATGTTGTACATGAGATGCACACTTCTGTTAGGTACATCATAGCTAATAAGTTTAATCAATAAGAATGCATTACATATACATTGATAGCCATTAACCACTTGTGGACCAAGTGCAACTTGAAATGATCTTGGATCAGATGATGTAGAATCCATATGGGTGGAGGTAAGAAATAATAAGGGGAGTAGCCCAAAGGCCTCCAAACAGTAGCTATATTGTAGGACAGAGAATAAATCAGGAGATAACAAAGGCATGTACAAAAGACAGTACTTTAATCATGGGTGACTTTAATTTTCATATAGATTGGGAAAATCATATTGGCAGAGATAGCCATGGGGAAGAATTCATCGAGTGAATTTGGGACAGTTCCCTATAACTATATATAAATAAAAGCAAATTACTGCGGATGCTGGAATCTGAAACCAAAAAAGAAAACACTGGAACATCTCAGCAGGTCTGGCAGCATCTGTAAGGAGAGAAAAGACCTGATGTTTTGAGTCCGGATGACCCTTTGTCAAAGCTAAAAGGCATAGAAAGTGGGAGATATTTATACTACAGGGGGAGCGAATGAAAGATGAGTCATAGCCATAGAAACCAGCGGAAAAGACTGCTCATAGCTGTCCAAAAGAGAATGAAAGGTGTGAATAAAGGACCCTACAACAATATGTTGTGGATCCAACCACGGATTAAGCTACTTTGGATCTGGTAATGTGCAATGAGGTAGGTTGAATCAACATTCTCAGACTAAACAATCCCCGAGAAAACAGTGACCATAACATGGTAGAATTTAGCATTAAAGTGAAAAACTTGGTTCAGAAATAATTGTGCTACACTTAAATAAAGATAATTATAAAGGATTGAGGGCAGAGTTGGCTGGAGTGGACTGGGAAAGGAGTTTAGCAGGAAAGGTGGTTGATCAGGTGTTTCTGAAAATAGTTTGTAACTCACAACAAAAACATATCCCAGTGAGGAAGAAGGATTCTAGGAAGGAGATAAATCAACCATTGTTAACCAAGGAAGTTCAGGATAGTATTAGGAAAAAATATACAATGTGGCAAAGATTAGTGGTAAGCCAGAGGATTAGGAAGGATTTAAAATCCAACAAATGATAACTGAAAAAATAATAGAGGGAGAAGATAAATTGAGGGTAAACAAGCAAGTAATATATAAAACACAGAAACATACTAATTGGAAGGAGTAGGCCATTTGACCCTTCAAGCCTGCTCCGCCATTCATTTTGATCATGGCTGATTATCAAATTCAATTTCCTGATCCCCCTTTCCCCCCATATCCCTTGATCCCTTTAGCCCCAAGAGCTATATCTAATTTCTTCTTGAAATCACAGAACGTTTTGGCCTCAACTACTTTCTGTGATAGTGAATTTCACACATTCACCACCCTCTGGGTGAAGAAATTTCTCCTCACCTCAGTTCTGAAAGGTTTACCCCTTAGCTTCAAACTATGACCCCTAGTTCTGGACTCCCCCACCATTGGGAACATTCTTTCTGAATCTACCCTGTCTAATCCTGTTAGAATTTTATAAGTTTCTATGAGATTCCCTCTCGCTCTTCTAAACTCCAGTGAACGGACAGTAAGAGCTCCTTTAAATATATAAAAAGGAAGAGAGAGGCCAAAGTAAACATTATCCCCTGAGAGAGAGAGAGAGAGATTGGGGAAAGAATAGTGGGAAACAGGAAATGGCAGTGAAGTTAAAAGAAATACTTTGCGTCAGACTTCATGGTGGAAGTTACTAATTACATTCTAAAAACTCTAAATAATCAAGAGACAGAAGTGAGGAGAGGAAATAAATACAACAGCAATCACTCGGAAAAAAACACTAAGGAAACTAATGCGGCTAAGGACTGAAAAGTCACCTGGACCTGATGGGTTGCATCCCAGGAAGCAGCTACAGAGATAGTGGATGCACTGGTGGTAATCTTCCAAGAATCCTTAAATTCTCGAAAACTCCCAGAGGGTTGGAAAACTGTCAATGTAACACCTTCATTCAAAAAAAAGAGGGAGACAAAAACAGGTAACTATAGGCCAGCTACCTCAATCTCTGTCATTGGGAAAATGCTAGAGTCCATTATAAAGGATGTAGCAGCAGTGCATTTTGAAAAACATAATATAATCAAGCAGAGTCAGCATGGTTCATCAAGTAGAAATCATGCCTGACAAATTTATTAGAATTCTTTGAGGTGGTAATGAGTAGGATAGATAAAAGAGAACCAGTAGATGTAACATACTTTGAATTCCAAAAACCATTTGATAAGGTACCACACAAAAGGTTACTGAATCAGAAAAGAGCCCATTGTGTTAGGGGTAGTATATTAGCATGGATAGAGGATCAACTCACTGATATAAGGCAGAGAGTTGGGATAAGAGGTGCATTACCAGGATAGCAATCTGTAATTAGAGGTGTGTCACAGGGATCCGTGTTAGGGCCACAATTATTTACAATATATATTAATGACTTGGATGAGGGAAGTGAATGTACTATTGTGAAATTTGCAGATGACACAAAAATAGGCGGGAAGGCAAGTGGTCTACAGAGAGATATAGACAGTTTAGGCGCATGGGCGAAAACTTGGCAGATGAAATATGTCGGAAAATATGAAGTTATGCACTTTGGCAGGAAGAATAAAGGAGCTGATTATTATTTAAATTGAGAAAGACTGCAGAAAACTGCAGCCCAGGGAATTTGGGGGTTCTCATGCATAAATCACAAAAAGTCAGCCTGCAAGTTCAGCAGATAACAGGGAAGACAAATGGAATGTTGGCCTTTATTTCAAAGGGAATGGAATATAAAAATATGGAAGTCTTGCTAAAACTATAAAAGGCACTAATTAGACCATGCCTGGAAAATTGTGAACAATTTTGGTCAATTGTCTAAAGATATACTAGCTTTGGAGGCATTCCAGAGAAGGTTTACCAGGTTGATCCCGAGTATGAAAGGATTTTTTTATGAGGAGAGGTTGAATGGATTGGAACTGTACTCACTGGAGTCTAGAAGAATGAGAGACAACCTTATTGAAACATATAGGATTCTCAGGAGACTTGACAAGGTGGATACCGTGGGGCGGCACGGTAGCACAGTGGTTAGCACTGCTGCTTCACAACTCCAGGGTCCCGGGTTCGATTCCCGGCTCGGGTCACTGTCTGTGTGGAGTTTGCACATCCTCCTCGTGTCTGCGTGGGTTTCCTCCGGGTGCTCCGGTTTCCTCCCACAATCCAAAGATGTGCAGGTTAGGTTGATTGGCCAGGTTAAAAATTGCCCCTTAGAGTCCTGTGATGCGTAGGTTAGTGGGATTAGCGGGTAAATATGTGGGGGTAGGGCCTGGGTGGGATTGTGGTCGGTGCAGACTCGATGGGCCGAATGGCCTCCTTCTGCACTGTAGGGTTTCTATGATTTCTATGAGGATGTTTCCCTCTTGTGGGAGAGTCTTGGACCAGAGGGCATAACCTCAGAGTAAGGGGTCACCCATCTAAGACAGAGATAAGGAGAATTTTCTCTCAGAGTCTGTTCTCTTATCTCTTCCTCAAAGGGGAGTGGAAACAGAGTCTTCGAATATTTTAAGGCAGAGCTAGGCACATTCTTTATTAACGAGGTGGTGAAAGGTTATCAGGGGTAGGCAGGAATATGGGGTTGAGGTTACAGTCCTTAGATCCATTCCTCTCTCCCTCAAACTGAATGTGAAATTTAATCATATAATGATCACTGCTACCTTGGGGAGCCTTCATTCTGAGGTCATTAATTAATCCTCCCTCATTGAACATTACCAGATCTGGTGTAGCCTGCTCTCAGATTGGTGCCAGAACATGCTGTTCTAAGAAACTGTCCTGAAAACACTTGATGAACTCATCATTTACACACACACACAATTATAAGCTCAGTTAGGGAAGAGGTGGGGTGAAAGATGACCTTCATTATCCTTTCCAACTACTCTGATCCTCACCCCTCTTCATATGTATTTCCATCATGTTCCTCCTTTTATATTTCATTCTTGGCTTAACTCTCAAAACTGAAATTTATTGTTCATCCCGGTAACTCTGAGCAGCTTGCAGTGGGTCTCCTTCTTAGAAATTAATAAGCTACTTTAGCTAACAATTAAAAGTCAACCACTGTGGTGTGGGACAGGAGTTACAAAAAGGCCAGACCAAGCAAGGACGTTAGATAACCAGTTAGGTTTTTCCTGCCAATCCAACACTTCTATAGTTGCAAGAAATAGCTTCTTATTTGAATTCCATTTTTTAAAAATCAATCTGTAAATTCTCAAAAAGCCATGAGAGATGCTGAAGTTATCTTCACTTGACAGTCAAGTACTAACCACTAATCTACAGTATTCGGTGTAACCCTCTGCCTTTGTTTTTCTTTAGCTGCTGCCCCTCACGACTTCTTTTCTGCCTTTCACTTCCTGCTGTCTGTTTCTGTTCGAAGCACATGATAATTCACTATCCCATCATCCCCAAAAGAATCTTATTGTTGCAATCTCATCCGCCACTGGCAAAGCAGTCTTAAGTTATTTTAAGATTTTTACTGCGTGTTTGCTGAGGTAGCTTTGTAGATCGTAATAAAATCTGACAGCTATGCATACTTTTCATCTGCATCATTTAACTTCCTGTTGCCATATTTTCAGCATACGTTTGTGCCTTGATTTGGTTCTTTCCTCCCCCTTTTTTTCCGCAACATCCATTCCTTCCCCCAAGCTTACTAACCTTCTTCATTGCCTGCATTTCCATTCTTCTTCTTTACTGTCTTCGCATTCTCTTCCTCTTTCCCTCCGTCTCTACCCCTTGTACCATTTCCATCTCCTTCCCATACAAACTCTCACAACTGATATTCCACTGCTGGCATAGATGAGTTCCACGCTACGACCACCAATACCCCAGCACTGTCTTCCTAATATTCCTAAATCCCAGGGTCTCTGTACAAAATTCCACATTTTTCCTATTATTACTTTCAAACTCAGGTGAATATTTCCACATATAGTAAGATCACTACTCCCAGTGTTCTTGAAACCCATATTGTCACTCCCAGTTCTGGTGGAACCCTGCCAACAACTCCTCCCTGCCTCACCAAAGCTCCCATCCTTCAGGATCACTTTTCACACTGCTTCCGCAAACTCACAACATTGTTAAACATAGTTCCCACAGCCAATTTATTTTCTACCTACAAACGAGGAGTATTTCCTTGCATTCTTCATTTTGAGAGAAAAATTATCTGCATATTAAACTATCTTTTAACAGTAATTTTGCTCTTGTTTTCTGCACTATAATCCTTCTTTCTGCAGTGGTCAAACAAGAATATTTCTCACCGTACCAGAAATTATCAACTGCTCACATTGCAGCAAAATAAAGCATGCCAAAGAAAACATAAAGACAAACTGTACCTTGCTTGCCAAAAGCAACTCATGCGATAATAGATACTGTGTATGTCTATACTCCTGAGCAAGTTACTTGGGTGTGCACCTTCAAGGAAGGCAGGAAGTAAGCATGCAGGTGAAGCAAACAATTAGGAAGGCAGAGGACACGTTGGCCTTTATGCAAGGGGATTGGAGTTCAAGAATTAAGAAGCCATGCTAATATTGTACAGGGTTTGGGTGAGACCAATGCTGTATGCAGTGTTGGTCTCCACATTTAAGCAAGGATTGCCCTGGAGGCAATGCAGTGAAGATTCACTAAATTGGTTCCTCGGATGAGGAGGTCATCGTATGATGAGAGGCCGAGTAAGCAGAACTGGAATTTAGCAGTCCAAGAAGAATCTCATTGGAACTTACAAAATTCTGAAGGGACTTGATAGGGTGCTAGCTGAGTGATTGTTTCTGCTGGTCACGGAATCTAAATCAAAGGAGCACAATCTCAAGAGAAGACGCCAATCATTTTGGACTAATATGAAGAGAAATTACTTTACTCAAAGGGTTGTGAATCTTTGGAATTCTGTGCTCCAGAAGGGGTTGTGAATGCTCTATCACTGAATATGCTTAAAGTTGGGACAGAGAGATTTTTGGTCTCTCAAAGAATTAAGGGATATGGAGAGTTGGCAGGAAACTGGAGTTGAAGGTCAGCCATGATTGTATCAATTGGCCGAGGAAGCTTGACAGGCCATGTGGTCTACTCCTACTCCTCTTTATGGTCTTACAAAACATGCTACACTGCAGAAGCTTTCTAAAGTGATTAAAAGTTACCTATGACATTCTACCATATCCTAGTCCATTGGCAGCATCTGAGTAGTCAACAGAGAAATTGAGACAAAAATCACATTGCATATCAAAATTTTAACCACTTCGTTTATTTTCAACAGAACTCATTTCAAGCAACCTTTTCAATAAATAAAAGAAAAAAATGAGGACTGTAATATACATCCAAGATTCAAACTAGATAAACTGCAGACTACTGAATAATCAAAATATTACTTGGTACAGCTTCTCCATTAAATGTTGTATACAATGAGATATTGGATCTGGTGCACCCCTAATATAGCCTCAGAAATACAATGAGCAGCGCATCCGCTAAAATACACAGATGAGTCAAAGGTGAATCACAAATTCATCATTGTACAAAACAAAGGCGACAGAGGAGATTGCAACAACTGCAGGGACATCTCATTCCTTGCTCTAATTGGGAAAGCCTAAGTGAAGGTCATTCTTAAAAAAGACTCCATCTACTTGCAGACAGAGTGCATCCAGAAGCACAGTGCGGTTTCCGTGTTGGGAGATTTACAGTGCACAGGATCTTCTCTAAATGCTAAGCTACAAGAGAAGCATAGGGAGCAGGAAATACATCTTTGCCTTACTTCGTAAATCTTAACATCGTCCATAGGAAAGGCCTCTTGAAAGAGAGAAGCTGACTGAACACCAAAGCTCCTCAGTTTCATCCATTCCTTCCATGACAACATGTACGGTACCATACAGTTTGATAGCTCCAATTCTGACAGTTTCTGAATGAAGAATGGAGTGAAAAAGGGCCGTGTCTATGCCTCACTTTGTTCAGTATTTTATTTTCCATTCTTCCGACCTTTGCCTGCCCTTTGGTAGTTTACCTGTATGCCAGGATAGCAAGCTCCACAATCTGTCCAGAATGAAAGTGAAAACAGAATGCCGCATTCCTTGATCAAAGAACTCTACATTGATGATATGCTTGTCACTCACATGGAAACACAGCTAAAAAGGATTCTCTCTCCCATACCTGTAACTTGTTCTTCCTTACTATTCAGACGAGCACTTGAAATGCCATAGCTTACAAGGCTACAGCCCAAGTGCTGGAAAATGGTATCGGGATAGATAGGTGCTAGATGGCTGGCACAGACACATTGGGCCGAAGGGTCTATTTCTGTCCTGTAAAACTCGATGACACTATAAGCATCCAGCAAGTATTGCTGGGACAGGGTGTCACATCTCCATCCTTGATCACATCAAATAACACCCCGCTAAAATTGGTTAGCAAATTCTGCTACCTTGGGTTCACAGTGACAGGCAATATATCTTGCTGCAGAACTTAATACATGCGTAAGGAAAGCAGCTATCACATTTGGCCGACTCACAAAACACTCAAGGAATAATATCAAGTTGACATTTGGGAACAAGATGCTAGTTTATGTTCTCAGCACCTTGTTACATGGCTTAGAAACATGCATGATTTCCAGCTATCAAGAAATGAAATTCAACTATTTTCACCGTCGCTGTTTGCAATGCGTTCTGAGCATCTCATGAAAAGACAAAATCATGAATGCGGCAGTCCTATCAAAGACTAATCTCCCAAGTATGAAGCAGCTTTGCTAGCTTGGGCACATTTGCAGGATGAAAGAAGTATATCCAAGGATTTTCTGCATGGTGAGGTAATTGGAGCTGGAAGATCAGTAAGAGATCCAAAACTGCATCAAGGAAGCTTGAAAAAGTACGTAAAGGTCCAAAACACCAATTTTTACATCTGGGAGACACTACCCTATGGCAGAAAAAAAACAGCAACCGGCATGTGCCACCATGATGATCAGCGGCTACAGCAGCTTGGCAAAAGGCAGCAACATTGACAATAACAACCCACAGCGACAACCGATGGCCACTCCATATGTGACACTTGTCGCTGAAACGCTCCATGGATTGGTCTCTTCAGCCATCGACAGAAGTGAAGCTACACCATTCCCTACATATTTGATTTTGCTGTATGCCTATTATCTTGTGTAGACAGAAGGATGCCTAAGAAAGTTATTGTGCAAGTGAAGGAGAGATGTGCTACAACCCCCTTTGTGAGCCAGTATCAAGGTGGTTGAGGCAGTTATGTTAGCCACATTTAAGACTTATCTTGATAGACATGTGAACAAACGGGGAATAGAAGGATATAAGCGGTTGGCCTAGATAGGTAAACATGATTGGCACAGGCTTGAAGGGCCAGAGGGCCTGTTCCTGTGCAGTACTGTTCTTTGTAGAATGGATGCCTGTGAAAAAGGTTGTAGCTCAATCTATCACATTCTAACATGGGTGGCAATGGTAGGCTTCTGTGGACAAAATATTGTTTTTGCTCTCCTGTAAATACAAACCAGATGGTTCTTTGAATACAAAACTGGGCGAATAGGTTGGTCTCAGGTTTTATTTTTTGTCTGTAACGTTAGCTCATCTGATCTCCATCAGGGCAGTAAATGAAGTGCTAAATTTTATTCCAGCATCAGTGGACAAGGAGAAAGGGAAAAGTAACGAGGGCTCCAGTTCCTCAATTTTGGGTAGTATCAGAGATCAGAGTCAGCCTATGCATAGCGAGACATCCCTGTTAGACTAACTGATTTTCCTATCCTTTAGAGATTGAGGAGAGGGAGAAGAGAAGAAAGGAAAATAAAGGAATGGAAATACTCCCTCCTGCAGATACTGCCTGACCTCGGAGTAATTCCAGACTTTTCTGTTATCAGATATCCAACAACCGCAGTATTTTACTTGTGTGAAAATAAAGAGTCTTTCATTAAATACAAACACTAAGGGCATTTTATAGAACAGCATTTGCTATTTTATAGACACCAGGCAAAAAAAGTAGGAACAGAATTATTCTTGTTAAAAAGCTTATGAATAGCGATAGTGAAAGGCAGCTGGCTATGCTCAAGTGAGCTTATTTTGTAAAAATAACTTCAGCGTTCCTATCTTCACCTTTATTATTGAGCTGCCAAACCTGACTTCAGCTACCTTCAAAACTTGCAATAACACCATATTCATATATTTTCTAAAGCCAATCCTTTTTAGTGTAAAATATATTGGTATACCCATGAGAATATCACACATCAAATTCAGCAGCAACATGCAAGCTCAAAAATGAAAATTTATGGCTGAGATACTTTCTTTAATTTATCATGAACTCCTGAATCAGGAAATGTTGGATTGTTACAACATAGTTGTAGGATATAGAAACATAGAAACTGGAATCAGGAGTAGGCCATTCAGCCCTTCGCACCTGTTCCGCCATTCATTTTGATCATCGAATTCAATATCCTGATTTCCCCCCTTTCCCTCATACCCCTTCAGGAAGGAAATATGAACAAAGAACAAAGAAAAATACAGCACAGGAACAGGCCCTTTGGCCTGTTTACGCCAATCATGCCCCAACTAAAAAAAAACCTGTTGTCCCTGACTCAGTCCGTATCCTTCTATTCCCTCCCTATTCATGTACTCACCAGAAGGAAAAAATTATTTACTCAAAAGAGGTTGTGGAATTGACTTCCAGAGTTTAGTGGTTGTTACAGCTCGCATGTTACTATATTAACATACACAATTAGATTCAATAGTGAATGATGACTAAGAAGCTGAAGGTAAAGAGGTACATGGTGAGTAAATATAATTTGATTTATTGTTTGCACGATGGGCAAATGCCAATATTAACTGAGTTGGCTTGAATCACCTGTTTGTGCAGTAACATATTATTTCTGTGAATACATAATAGCAAAAGGCTCTGGTTTTTATACTTCAATTAGTTATTGTAAAAAGTAGTAAGAACAACTATTAATACGTTTTGCAAAATTCCTCATCTGACAAGAGAATCACATCAATCTGTGCCAAATGTTGTACTATTAAAGCCAAGTTCAAAACATCCTAATGTCTCATCAAGGTTTTGTGATCTTCATTTCTCAATTTCTGGTGTTTATAAAACCAGAACAATTTACTCAATCCATAAAAATGGTCTTTCAAAATTTGGTACATATTGATGTGCCAAAGCCAACAAATAAAGTATCTCCCCTTCATTAAAAAGGTTTCAAGACAGAATAAATTCAAACTACAGGTTTTTTCCACCAGAAGATCCATAGACCACAATTAATCATAGGATCACAGAATCCCTACACTGCAGAAGGAGGCCATTCAGCCCATCGGACTTGCACCAACAACAACCCCACCCAGGCCCTATCCCTGCAACCTCATGTATTTACCCTGTTAATTCTCCCTGACACTAAGGGGCAATTTACCATGGCCAATTTACCTAACCCGCACATCTGTGGATCGTGGGAGGAAACTGGAGCACCCAGAGAAAACCCACACAGACACAGGGAGAATGTGCAAACTCCACATAGTCACCCGAGACCGGAACTGAACCCTAGTTTGATTTGTTCCTCAAAAATATATTCTTGAACATTAATTTTGACTAAAATAGTTTAATAAGTGACCCTAAGTCTTCCCAAAATTACCACATTTGATATTTTGGAATTAGGGTTTCAGCAGCTCAGCTAACTAACTATAGTACAAGTTCTCTTGAATAATCAGGTGTCAGAGAGCAATTTCACAGGATTCTAACCTTATGTATTACATGTTTAAAACAGCTAGTTTCAGGAAGAGATCAGTAAGCAGACATTCCAAATGCACATGGACAATGTAAGTAAAGTGCAAAGCCTCAAAAGGTCCACAGGAATGAACTCCAGCTCAAACAAATTCCTCTGTATTAAAGTGTATATGCCAAGCACTTTATAAAGTTGTTACAAAATGTTGCACTGTTGAAGCCAAGTTCAAAACATTCTGAGTAAGTAAAATGTCTCAAAGTCTTGTGATCTTCATTTCCCAATTTCTGGTATTTATAAAACCAGAACAATTCACTCAATCCATAAAAATGACCTTTGTTAAAACTGTTCATCTCTGATCCAAAATTAAATACAGTTAAACTTGCATTTCTAATATTAGAAGTCTTCAAGCAGTACACTGTTGTATTGTACACTGTTGAGGGAGGCGATGGCCTAGTGGTATGAATCACTAGGCTATGAATCCAGAAACTCAGCTAATGCTCTGGGGATCAGAGTTCAAATCCTGCCACGGCAGATGGTGAAATTTGAATTCAATTTTTAAAAATCTGGAATTAAGAATCTACTGATGACCATGAAACCATTATCGATTATCGGAAAAATTTATCTGGTTCACTAATGTCCTTTAGGGAAGGAAATCTGCTGTCCTTACCCGGTCTGGCCTCCAGAGCCACAGCAATGTGGTTGACTCTCAACTGTCCTCCAAGGGCAACGAGGGATGGGCATTAAGTGTTGGTCAGCCAGCAACACCCTGTCCCATGAATTAATAATAATTTATATGTTGCATTGCATACTGAATTGGAGGACTGGTTTGAATGCAAAATGTTTTGCCAGTGGAAGCATGCAATATTTGCCAAGCTATCAGAAAGGTGTTGAACAGAGTTAGGCGTTCATTAGCATAATGCTAAGATTGCTACAGGATAGAATGAATTGCTGCTTTTTCTAACTGGATAGAAGTACTTAGTACGGACATACTCCCACCCAACTCAGGGGTCAGTATTAGGACCATTGCTTTTCTTGATTTGGATAAAAGATTCAGGCTTGGGAGTACAATTTCAAAGTTTGCAAACTATACAATATTTGGCAACACAGTAAGTGGTCAGCAAGATAGAACTAGAAAACAGACAGACTAGTGAAGTGGGCAGAAAAATGGCTGATTCATCTGAATGTGGATAAGCGAGAGGGGATGAATTTTGGAAGGAACAACATCAAGAGGCAATATAAATGGTGCTATTTGGGGGGGTGGGGGAAAATAAAGAGACCTAGAAGCTCGTAATCAATAATCTTTGAAGGTGACAGTGTGGGATACTTGGCTTTACAAATAGGAAAATACATAAACCAGAAAGCCATGTTAAATATTTATAAATTGCTGATGAGGCCTCAGCTGGTAGTGAGAGATTCTGGCCATCATACTTCAGGAGGAATACAAAGATACAAAGAACAATACAGCACAGAAGCAGGCCCTTCGGCCCTCCAAGCCTGCGCCGATCATGTGCCAACTAGACCATTCTTTTGTATCTCTCTATTCCCAGTCTGTTCATGTGATTATCTAGATAAGTCTTAAACGATCCCAGCGTGTCCACCTCAATCACCTTGCTTGGCAGTGCATTCCAGGCCCCCACCACCCTCTGTGTAAAATATGTCCCCCTGACTTCTGTGTTGAACCTTGCCCCCCTCACCTTGAACCCGTGACCCCTTGTGTTCGTCACCTCCGACCTGGGAAAAAGCTTCCCACTGTTCACTCTATCTATGCCCTTCATAATTTTGTGCACCTCTATTAGGTCGCCCCTCATCCTCCGTCTTTCCAGGGAGAACAACCCCAGTTTACCCAATCTCTCCTCATAGCTAAGACCCTCCATACCAGGCAACATCCTGGTAAACCTTCTCTGTACTCTCTCCAAAGCCTCCACGTCCTTCTGGTAGTGTGGCGACCAGAACTGGACGCAGTATTCCAAATGTGGCCTAACCATCGTCTGCAACATCATATGCCAACTTTCATATTCTATGCCCCATCCAATAAAGGCAAGCATGCCATATGCCTTCTTGACCACCCTCTCCACCTGTGCTGCCACCTTTAAGGATCTGTGGACTTGTACACCCAGGTCCCTCTGTGTTTCAATACTCCTGATGGTTCTGCCATTTATTGTATAGCTCCCCCTTACATTAGATCTACCGAAATGCATCACTTCGCATTTATCTGGATTACATTCCATCTGCCATTTCTCCGCCCAATGTTCCAGCCTATCTATATCCTGCTGTATTCTCTGACAATGTTCATCACTATCCGCAACTCCAGCAACCTCCGTGTCGTCCACAAACTTACTGATCACACCAGCTACATCTTCCTCCAAATCATTTATATATATCACAAACAGCAGAGGTCCCAGTACAGAGCCCTGCGGAACACCACTAGTCACAGACCGCCAACCGGAGAAAGACCCCTCCACTGCTACCCTCCGTCTTCTATGGCTGAGCCAGTTCTCCACTCATCTAGCTAGCTCACCTTTTATCCCGTGAGATTTAACCTTTTGCACCAGCCTGCCATTAGGGACCTTGTCAAATGCTTTACTAAAATCCATATACACGACATCCACGACCCTTCCCTCGTCAATCGTTTTTGTCACCTCCTCAAAAAACTCAACCAAATTTGTGAGGCATGACCTCCCTCGTACAAAACCATGCTGTCTATCGCTAATGAGATTATTCCGTTCTAAATGCACATATATCCTATCTCTAAGAATCTTCTCCAACAGCTTCCCTACCACGGACGTCAAGCTCACCGGCCTATAATTACCCGGGTTATCCTTGCTACCCTTCTTAAATAACGGGACCACATTTGCTATCCTCCAATCCTCTGGGGCCTCACCTGTGTCCAGTGAAGAGACAAAGATTTCTGTTAGAGGCCCAGCAATTGCATCTCTTGCCTCCCTGAGGAGTCTAGGATAGATGCCATCTGGCCCTGGGGATTTGTCTGTCTTAATGTTTCCTAAAAAACCTAACACTTCCTCCCTTGTAATTGAGATTTTTTCTAACGGGTCAACACATCTCTCTGAGACACTACCTGTCAACATGTCCCTCTCCTTTGTGAATGCTGATGCAAAGTATTCGTTTAGGATCTCACCTACTTCCTTTGGTTCTAAGCATAATTCCCCTCCTTTGTTCCTGAGAGGTCCGATTCTTTCCCTAACAACCCTCTTGTTCCTATCGTATGTATAAAATGCCTTAGGATTCTCCTTAATCCTGTCTGCCAAAGACATTTTGTGACCCCTTTTTGCCCTTCTAACTCCCTGTTTGAGTTCTTTTCTACTTTCTCTGTATTCCTCCAGTGCTCCATCTGTTTTTAGCTGCCTGGACCTCATGTATACCTCTTTCTTCTTTTTGATTAGACCCACAATTTCACTGGTTATCCACGGCTCTCGAATCCTACCTTTCCTATCCTTCCTCTTTACAGGCACATGCCTGTCCTGCAGTCCTATCAACTGCTCCTTAAAAGACTCCCACATGCGAGATGTGGATTTACCCTCGAACAGCCTCTCCCAATCAACAGCCACCAAATCCTGCCTAATCCGGCTGTAGTTAGCCTTCCCCCAATTCAGCACCTTACCCATAGGACAACACTCATCTTTTTCCATTACTATCCTAAAGTTTACAGAATTGTGGTCACTATTTGCCACATGTTCCCCTACTGCAACTTTGATGACATGACCGGGCTTATTCCCCAGTACTAGGTCCAGTATAGCCCCCTCTCTAGTTGGATTGTCAACATATTGTTCCAAAGAACCTTCCTGTATGCATTTTATAAATTCTTCCCCGTCCAGGCCTCCAGCCCTAAGCGATTTCCAGTCTATGTGAGGGAAATTAAAGTCTCCCACTACAACAACTCTATTTTTTCTGCACCTGTCCAGAATCCCCTTACATATCCATTCCTCAACTTCCCGTGGGCTGTTGGGAGGCCTCTAGTATACCCCCAGCATAGTGACTGCACCCTTCCTGTTTCTGAGCTCCACCCACAGTGACTCGTTACCTGACCCTTCCATATTGTCCACCTTCTGTACCGCTGTAATATGCTCCCTAACCAGCACTGCTACTCCCCCACCTCTCCTCGCCCCTCCTCTGTCTACCCTAAAACACTTATACCCCGGAATATTCAGCTGCCAGTCCTGTCCTTCTTTTAACCAAGTCTCCGTCACTGCAACCACATCCAAGTTCCGTGCAAGCGAAATGTCAAGGTCTTGAACAGGGTACAGAGGAGGTTTACCAGGATGATACCATGGCTGAGAGAGTTTGGTTGTATTGTGAGGTTGGAGAAATCAAGATTTTTCTCTTAGAGCAGAGAAGGTAAGAAAGGGGATTGGTTAGGGATTTTCATGGTGAATCACAGGGTCCCCAATCTGGAGGACACCCCCAAACTTGGTAGTCTCCCCACACGGTGGCAGGAAGAGGTCCTGAAGTGGCCCTAATTGAATGTCTTAATTGATCTCTCGGTAGGAGGGCTATCCTTGACCTTCCCTGCTGCTGAAGTAATTGCATGCATAAGGAAGGTGCTATTCTCCACCCCTCCATTCCCACCTCATAATCTGCTCCCTCGGACCACATTAAATTCCAACCAATAATTCTATCAACATCCACTGCCAAAATCATTATCCACATTTGTCTCAGCTTCTTCAATATATAAAGATCTGAAGGGTAGGAGAATTTGCCATGCTAAATTGTCCCTTAGTCTCTAGAGGGGATTTTCACAGTAACTTCATTGCAGTGTTAATGTAAGCCTACTTGTGACACTAATAAATAAACTTTAAAAAAACATGTGTAAGTTAGGTGGATTAGCCATGGTAAAAGTGTGGGGTTTAGGAGTGGGCCTGGGTAAGATGCTCTTTTGGAGAGTCAGTGCAGACTCGATGGGCTGAATGGCTTCCTTCCCTAAGAAAGGCCAAGAAAAATAATAGATCTGAGGATTTGGAGCAGTTTAGAATTCAGCAAAGAAAGACCAAGGGATTGACTAAGAAGCAGAAAATACAGTACGAAAGTAAGCTTGCAGGGAACATAAAGACTGACACTAAGAGTTTCTATAGGCACGTGAAGAGAAAGAGGTTGAAGATAAATGTAGGTCCCTTGCAGTCAGAAACGAGATAATGTATAATAGGGGACAAAGAAATGGCTGAGCAACTGAATACATACTTCGGTTCTGTCTTCACAAAAGAGGACACAAATCAGATGCCAGAAATGTTGGAGGATGTAAGATTTAGTGAGAGGGAAGAACTGAGGGAGATCAATATTAGTAGAGAAATGGTGCTGGGAAAATTGATGAGACTGAAGGCAGATAAATCCCCAGGGCCTGATAATCTGCATCCCAGAGTACTTAAGGAAGTGGCTCTAGAAATAGCGGATGCATTGGTGGTCATCTTCCAGGATTCTATAGACTCTGGAACAGTCCCTGCAGATTGGAGGGTAGCTAATATCACTCCAATATTCAAAAAGGGAGGTAGAGAGAAAACAGGGAATTATTGACCAGTAAGCCTAACATGAGTCGTGGTGAAAAATCTCGAATCCATTATCAAGGACTTTATACCGGAGCATTTAGAAAGCAGTGGCAGGATCAGACAGAGTCAGCATGGGTTTATGAAGGGGAAATCATGCTTGACAAATCTATTGGAATTCTTTGAAGATTTAACAAGTAGAATTGATGAGGGGGAGTCAGTCGATGTGGTATATTTGGACTTTCACAGAAAGCATTGATAAAGTTCCGCATAAGAGATTATTGTGCAAGATTAAAGCACATGGGATTGGGGGAAGTGTATTGGGATGGATAGAAACAGTAGGAATTAATGGGTCCTTTTCAAATTGGCAGGCAGTAACTAGTGGGGTGCCACAGGGATCGATGCTAGGACCCCAGCTATCCACAATCTATATTAATGATTTGGATGAGGGAACAAAATATAACATCGCAAAGTTTGCAGATGATTCCAAGTTGGGTGGGAGGGTGAACTGTGACGAGGATGCAGAGATCCTTCAGCATGGTCTGGACAGGTTGGGTGGGTGGGCAAATCAATGGCAGATGCAGTATAATTTGGATAAATGTGAGATTATTCACTTTGGAAGCAAAAACAAGGTGGCAGATTACTGCCTGAATGGCTGTAAATTGGGAGAGGGGAGTGTGCAGCGGGACCTGGGTGTCCTTGTGCACCAGTCGCTGAAGGTAAGCAAGCAGTTGCAGCAGGCAGTAAAGAAGGCAAATGGTATGTTGGCCTTCATTACGAGAGGTTGAGTACAGGAGCAGGGATGTGTTGTTGCAATTATAAAGGGCCTTGGTGAGGCCACACCTGGAATATTGTTTGCAGCTTTGGTCTCCTTTTATGAGGAAGGATGTTCTTGCTCTCGAGAGAGTGCAGCGAAGGCTTACCAGGCTGATCCTGGGGATGGCAGGACTGATGTATGAGGAGAGATTGACTAGGTTAGGATTGTTTTTGCTGGAAGTCAGAGGAATGAGGGGGAAATCTCATAGAAATTTATAAAATTCTAACATGACTAGACAGGGTAGATGGTGGGGGTGTCCAGAACCAGGGGTTTCTGAGGACACAGGGTAGACCATTAAGGACGGAGATGAGGAGACATTTCTTCACCCCAAGAGTGGTGAGCCTGTGGAATTCATTACCACAAGAAGTAATTAATGCCAAAATATTGAATGTATTCAAGAGGCGGCTGGATATAGCACTTGGGGAGAAGGGGATCAAAGGTTATGGGGAGAAAGCAGGATTGGGCGATTCAGTTGGACAATCAACCATGATTGTGATGAATGGCGGAGCAGACTCGAAGGGCTGAATGGCCTCCTCCTGCTCCTATCGCCTATGTTTCTACTATAGAGATTCTAGGTTATATTTCTTGACAGCTCTCCCAAGCTCTTGTTTTCGTAAATATTAACTTATCAAAACGCTGCTACCCACACTAAGTCCCACTCACACTGCCCTTGCCAAATTCAATTGGCATAAAAAAAACTGTCATTTCAACTGCAATTTCCTCCAAGATTATACCTCTACAATCTCTTCTAGCTTTATAATCCCAGCCAGTGTCCTTCTGTTCCCGGTTTCTTATCTCCTGTGTATTATCATTTATTTCTGTTTCACCATCATTGGCAGAGCTTTCAGCCACCCTGAGTTAACTCTTAGGAATTCCCTCCTTAAACTCTTTGCTTTGCCACCACTCTTCCCATCTTTGAAAGACTCTTAAAGCTCATGTGCTCAATAATTTGCTTGATTAATTTTCCCAACTCTTATACCGCTCTGTATCCCTCTATGTAATGCAATGTGGGATGTTTTCCTGTGCAAACTCAAATTGCTCCCAGAAAGAATAATGAATAAAACAAACTGATGGACAAGGTTTTTAAGGCTTCTATCAACTTTCTTTGGCGATTATTTACAGAAAATACCAACACAGCAATTTGTCTGCCTTCCTAACTCACAAAAAGGAAAAATGCATAACACAGACTGTATAAAAAACTGATTTCAAAAATAAGTCAAACAAAAAGAGCACACAAAACCAATATCGGCAAAATACCTAAGTAACACAAGATAATTACAGTCCATCAAAACTGCACTTTGAACTTTCAAAAAAAATCATATATTAGTTCCATCCAACCAGTGGAACAAGGCAACGCAGACCGTGGTTCCAAGAACGAAGCTTTGCTTGTGTTCCATGCTTTCTCACAAGTCGAACAATATAATTTTCAGCTGGGCAGGTGACTTCCATCAAAATTGTAAGAGATATGACCCTAAGATACAGGAGCAAAGAAGACCATTTGGTCCCTCGTGGACAACCCCTTCATCTTATCAGCCTAGTAAACTTTCTCTTACAAAGCAAGGATATCTGTCCATAAGTAACAAGACCAAATCTACAGTCAATTATCCAGGTCTGGTCTCACCAATTCTCTGTACAGTTCGATCAAGGCTTCCTGACTTTTATATGTCATCTCCCTTGCAAAAAAGGTGAACATTCTATAGGCCTTCCTGCATGCTAACCTCTTGTGATTCATCTGTGGGTACACCCAAACAGCTCTGTACTGCAACATTCTGCGGAATCTCTCCATTTAAATAATTTATTCCTTGTCTATTCTTCGCTCCAAAGTGGACAACCTCATATTTTCCCACATATTGCAACTGTCAAATTTCTGCTCATTCACTTAATCTATCTATATCACTTTGCAGACTCTTCATATCAGGCTTGTCAACAATGCGGCCACAGGCCAGATGTGGCTTGCAAGGCATTTTTAAGTGGCCCGTTACATCCTCCAAAATGTAGGTAACAGTCCAACTTCCCCAAAAGAATGTCAAAAAATACTCAGAGCCTGTTCAGCCAATCACAGTCTGGTTTCTCCATGCATTGGCTGCTATAGGCAACATCAGCCAATGTAGGGTGAAACTAGCCCGTGATTGGACCCGTGAAATGTCATCAGTTGCCAGGTATCTGCTTATGGTTGGGGAGTGGAAAAACAAGTTCAGAGTCAGGCGGGTGGACGGTGGCAATCCTGGATTTGGCGGGCAGGGAGCGAGTGCTGAGCTGGGGTGGAGACTAGCTGCTAGGTGGTGGTTTTGCTGGGGGGCACTACAGGAGCTGACTGCTGTTGTGTGTGTCTGTGCTAGAGAGCATGTGTAAGTGCATGCGTGCGTAAGATCATGAGAGTGCATGTGAATGCGTGAGCGTATGTGTGAGCATGAGAATTTGTGCTTGCACATATGAGTAAGTGTGCGTGAGTGAGAGTTTTTGTGTGCGCGAGCGAGAAAGCCCGCGCGAGAGGGTGTGAGAGAGAGAGTGTGTGAAAGAGAGAGTGTGTGCGTGATTGTACTTAACTGAAGGCACTTAAGAGTCACGTGTAGGATGGAGGATTCCCTTCTAGAAAGGACATTTGTGTAACAGATGGATTTTAATGACAATCAATGATAATTTCATGGTCACTATTGCCGAAACAAGCTTTATATTCCAGATTTATTAACTGAATTCAAATTCCACCAGCTACTCTGGTCCCAACAGCATTAGCCTATGTCTCTACATTAGTAGTCTAGTGACATTATCACCACCTTGTTTAATAATGGAATCTTGCATTTTCCCAATGACAGATGCAGGCTAACTGGCCTATAATTTCCTTCTTCCTTTTTTGAATAGAGCTATTAGATTTGGAGTTTCTCAATTTGCTGATACCTTTCCAGAATCGAGAGAATTTTGGAAAAGTGATTATTCAGCAACCATTATTACTGGCATTGGCTTTGATCTTTTTCACCCTAAGTTATCAGAAATGATAATATGGGGTCAAATGGTTAAAACAAATACTGGCTGCAATTTTGAAAACTTAGCTCTTCAAAGGAAATGTCAATCTGCATGCCAAAGTTATGTGGAAAATCACACAGCATAATTACACATCATAAACCAGCCACTTTGATATTAGCAGAACACACTGATGGAAGGTACAAAAAAAACATGTGGTCAGAAACATTTCTCAACAATCAGCATCATATGGTTCAGAACACTCAGTGAAATAGTGCTTTTGCAAAAATACTTTTGATACAGTGTTCAAAAAGAACAATTGTAATTTTAGGACAATTAATCAATGGTGCGAATTACACAAAGTTTCCACAGCATGTTCTTTTAAATCCTGATACTATTGAAATGTTTCATTATGATCTCCAAATGTAAAATAATTCTCACATTTTAATGTCTCTCCAGCATAAGGAATATGCAGCTTAAACCGGTCACAACAGGGTCCAGGTGTTAGTGATGTGCACCTGAAAGGAGGAACCAAAGAGAAATTTCAATAACAACAAAAATAGGAAAACAATGGCTGGCAACATTCAAACCATAACAAACACCTATAACATTTCTAAACACAAAACAGGAATTTCTCTAGACAGAGCCCAAGCCTTTTATTCAGTTTAGCATTAGTTAGACTGCAAGACCAAAATGAACAACTTCAAACCTTGAGTACTAGACAAATCACACTGCAGTAGAATAATGTTTCTTTGAATTGACTTCTTCCACATTCAAAAAATAAGTTGTAATAACATGCCTATGAAACATTTTGGAGCGCTTCATAAACAGTAAATCATTTTGGGAAAAACCCTTTTCTAACATAGCTAAACACAGCACCAATTTTGCACACACAAAATTCCACAAACAGCAATGAATAGAATAAACACTTAATTTGTGAAGGGAGGAAAAATGGCCAGGAGATCAGAAACTTCCTTCTGCTCTTAGAATCATTGTGGTTTAACACCTGGTTATTGAGTATAACCACTTGCAAGGTACTCCAGATTTTTGAATATGCATAGGGATATTTTATCATTGGGACGAGTCACTTGTTTCAGCTAACACCATAAGAACATAAGAACGTAAGAAATAGGAGCAGGGAGGAGCTATACGATAAATGGCAGAACCATAAAGGGTGTAGATACGCAGAGGGACCTGGGTGTGCAAGTCCACAGATCCTTGAAGGTGACGTCACAGGTGGAGAAGATGGTGAAGAAGGCATATGGCATGCTTGCCATAGGACGGGGCATAGAGTATAAAAGTTGGGGTCTGATGTTGCAGATGTATAGAACGTTGGTTCGGCCGCATTTGGAATACTGCGTCCAGTTCTGGTCGCCACACTATCAGAAGGACGTGGAAGCTTTGGAGAGAGTACAGAGGAGGTTTACCAGGATGTTGCCTGGTATGGAGGGGCTTAGTTATGAGGAGAAATTGGGTAAACTGGGGTTGTTCTCCCTGGAAAGACGGAGGATGAGGGGAGACTTAATAGAGGTGTATAAAATTATGAAAGGCATAGATAGGGTGAACGGTGGGAAGCTTTTCCCCAGGTCGGTGGTGACGTTCACGAGGGGTCATTGGTTCAAGGTGAAGGGGGGGGGAGGTTTAACACAGATATCAGAAGGACATATTTTACACAGAGGGTGGTGGGGGCCTGGAATGCACTGCCAGGCAAGGTGGTGGAGGCAGACACACTGGGAACGTTTAAGACTTATCTAGACAGCCATATGAACAGAGTGGGAATGGAGGGATACAAAAGAATGGTCTAGTTTGGACCAGGGAGCGGCACGGGCTTGGAGGGCCGAAGGGCCTGTTCCTGTGCTGCATTGTTCTTTGTTCAGGAGTAGGCCATCTAGCCCCTCGAGCCTGCCCCGCCATTCAACAAGATCATGGCTGATCTGAAGTGAATCAGTTCCACTTACCCACCCGCTCCACATATCCCTTAATTCCCTTAGCGATCAGAAATCTATCTACCTGTGATTTAAACATATTCAAAGAGGTAGCCTCCACCACTTCAATGGGCAGAGAATTCCAGAGATTCACTACCCTCTGAGAGAAGAAGTTCCCCCTCAACTCTGTTCTGAACCGGCCCCCACTTATTTTGAGGCTGTGCCCTCTAATTCTGGTTTCCCTTCTAAGTGGAAAGAATCTCTCTACCTCTACCCTATCCAGCCCCTTCATTATCTTATATGTCTCTAAAAGATCACCCCTCAGCCTTCTAAACTCCAATGAGTACAGACCCGATCTGTTCAATCTCTCCTCATAAGCTACACCCCTCATCTCCGGTATCAACCTGGTGAACCTTTTCTGCTCTCCCTCCAAGGCCAATATATCCTTTTGCAAATAAGGGGACCAAAACTGCACACAGTACTCCAGTTGCGGCCTCACCAGTGCCTTGTATAGTTGCAGCAAGACCTCCCTGCTTTTATATTCTATCCCCCTTAAAATGGCTGAGGTAATAGCAGATGCGTTAGTAGTTATTTATCAAAATTCGCTGGACTCTGGGGTAGTGCTGGCTGATTGCAAAACAGCTATTGTTACGCCGCTGTTTAAAAAAGGAAGTAGACAAAAGGCGGGTAACTACAGGCCGGTTAGCTTAACGTCCGTAGTTGGGAAGATGCTGGAGTCCATCATTAAAGAGGAAATAGCAGAGCACCTGGATAAGAAGGGTTCGATCAAGCAGACGCAGCATGGATTCATGAAGGGAAAGTCGTGTTTGACGAATTTACTGGATTTTTATGAAGGTGTGACTAGTGCGGTTGACAGAGGGGAACCGGTGGATGTGGTGTTTTTAGATTTCCAGAAGACATTCGATAAGGTGCCTCACAAAAGGTTGCTGCAGAAGATTGGGGTACACGGAGTTGGGGGTAAAGTGTTAGCGTGGATTGGGGATTGGCTATCTAACAGGAAGCAGAGAGTTGGAATAAATGGGTGCTTTTCTGGTTGGCAGTTGGTGACCAGTGGCGTGCCGCAGGGATTGGTGCTGGGGCCTCAATTGTTTACCATTTACATAGATGATCTGGAGGAGGGGACTGAGTGTAGGGTATCAAAGTTTGCTGATGACACGAAGCTGAGTGGGAAAGCGAATTGCGTGGAGGACTTGGAAAGTCTGCAGAGAGATTTGGATAGGCTGAGCGAGTGGGCGAGGATCTGGCAGATGGAATATAACGTTGGCAAATGTGAGGTTATCCACTTTGGAAGAAATAATAGTAAATTGGAATATTATTTAAATGGAGAAAAATTACATCATGCTACTGTGCAGAGGGACCTGGGGGTCCTTATGCACGAATCGCAAAAACTCAGTCTGCAGGTGCAGCAGGTGATCAAGAAGGCGAATGGAATGTTGGCCTTTATCGCGAGGGGGATAGAATATAACACCAGGTCAGCTTATACTTTGCTAATGGAAAAATGTTTCTATGCAGCAAGATTTGTATTCAAATAATTTCAACATCTACTGCACTTGTAAGTGTTCCACATTGAACGATGCTGTGCAATCCTCTGTGACCTAAAATATTGTGACTACAAAAACAGGTCAGAGACTAGAAATTCAGTGGTGACCAACTCACCTCCTGACTCTCCAAATTCTGTTCACCATCTGCAAGGCACAAATCAGGAGTGTGATAGAATACTCTCCACTTGTCTGGATGAGTGCAGCTCCAACGACACTCAAGAAGCTCAACACCATCTAGGACCAAACATCCTGCTTGGTTGGTAGCCCATTCACAAATATTCACTCCCTTCACCACCAATGCACAATGGCAGCAGTGTGTACAATCTACACGATGCACTACAGCAACTCACCAAGGTTCCTTAGACAGCACTACCATCTAGAAAGACAAGAGCAGTAGACACTTGGGAACACCACCACCTGGAAATTCCCCTTCAAGCTAGCCTGTCTTGGAAACATTCCACTGTTCCTTCAATTGCCATTGGGTCAAAATCCTGGAACTCCATACTTAACAGCAATTTGGATGTTCCTACAACACATGGACTGCAGCAATTCAAGAAGACAGCTCACAAGCACATCCTCAAGGGTAGATAGGGATGGACAATAAATGCTGGCCTAGCCAGTGATGCCTGCATCCCAGGAATGAGTTAAAAAATGATAATTTAAACCTATGAAACCCATTTTTCTTTTATACAAGTATCAGTAGCTAATGCTACGTTGCAAAGAAAGTACACTAATCAGAAAACACCGTACAGGGAATATAAATACACATTTGTGGACAAGTTCACTATTTTGCAACTTTCTTCCCTGAAATTGAAAATAATAATTATAGAGGAGCTAAGTAACAGTAATATGGCTGCTGATTATACTGTACCCTTTTATACAAAGACTGTACTTAAAGCTGGGTTAACCCATCATTGAACTTTTCTGCTTTGGAAAACAAGTATAATTGGGAGCCAACTTTGGGCCTGGATTACACAAACAAAATGTAAACATGAAGTACTTAAAATAATGCAATAGTTAAAAAGATAGCTGAACACATGTACATACACACACCTTAACTGAACAAATTGGGAAAACATGAACAAAACATGAAACCAACTTGGAGCACTCATCAGCACTTACCCTGATTTAAGGTCTGTTATTTTGAGATTGTTTGTAGCATCCAAGCCAATTTTTCCATTTCTGACAACATTGGAGATGAAGGGACGAAGTGCAGGGGAAATTCTGTTTAAGGCAACTTCTGGTGACATTTCAACTCAATTACCTCCACAGTGGCACTGTCAAAGACCAACGAATAGGACAGTCTGCGGTACTAAATATTCAATGAAGAAAAACAGTTAACATTCGGGGCAAAATAAAATCATCATGTAAAGAAAAAGATGACTTATAAACAAAACATTACACTGGATGCAGGTGAATATAATAGAATTAGGATAGCTTTAAAAAGAAAATCAGCAATCCTGCTCTGTCCAAGACCTCAAGAAACTATAAAGAGTCATGAATGAAGCCCAGCCCATCACTCAAACCAGCCTGCCATCCATTGACTCTGTCTACACTTTCCACTACCTTGGAAAAGCAGCCAGCATAATCAAGGACCCAACTCACCCCGAACATTCTCTCTTCCATCGGGAAAAAGATACAAAAGTCTGAGATCACGTACCAACCAACTCAAAAACAGCTTCTTCCCTGCTGCCATCAGATTTTTGAGTGGACTTATCTTGCATTAAGTTGATCTTTCCCTATACCCTAGATATGACTGTAACACTACATTCTGCACTCTCTCCTTTCCTTCCCTATGTACAGTATGTTTTGTCTGTATAGCGCTCAAGAAGCAATACTTATCACTGTACACTAATACATGTGACAAAGATAAATCAAATCAATCTTGGGATGTGAGTGCTGCTGCAAGACTCACATTTATTACCCATCTGTAATTGCTTCCAAGCCGTTTTGGAGAACATGCTCGTGGAGTGGCTTGAAGGGTGAATTAGTTAAGGACATCAGATTTTCTTCTTTACACAACATTTGTGAATCAATTGGGTTTTTAAACAACAAACAGTTGCTTCAGGGTTATTTGAATACCACTTTTTCATTCCCAGATAAGCCAAAGGAAGGAACCTCTTTGACTTAATACAAGTTAGAAATGCTGATAGAGAAGTAAGAGGACTTAAGGTAGATGAATCATGACTTGATGGCTTTCACCATCGTGTGGAAAAGTAGATATGGAAATTGTAGGTGCATTGGATATAATTTTCCAAAGTTCCCTAGATTTGGTAATTGTGCCTATGGATCTCCATTAAGAAAAGTGTCCAAAGATCTGTAGGTTAGGGGGATTAGCCATGGGAATTGGGGTTACGGAGATGAAGGGGGTGGGGGGATATGCCTGAATAAGGTGCTCTTTCAGAGAGTCACAGCAGACTCAGTGGGCAAACAGTAGGAATCCTATGGTACAGCAGTCATAAAAATGTAAACAAGAATTAACAGTTCAGATCAAACAAATAAGAAGCCTATTGAAACACATTAGAGGAATGTTTACTTTGATCAGATGTGGACATCAACAGCTCTTATTATCCATAACTGCCTAACTGCCCTTCAACTGAATAATTTGCTAGGCCAATTCAGAGGTGCATTTATCAACCACATTGCTGTGGATTTGGAGCCACATTGGATGGCAGATTTCCTTCCCTAAAGGCCATGAATGGGTTTTTGCAACAATTGTTTCATGTTCATCATTAGAGTTTAAATTCCAGATTTTTATTGAATTCAAAGTTCGCTATCTGCATGGTGGGATTTGAACCCGGGGTCACTAGATTACCAGTCTGGTGACTATATCAATACAGCTCCAACTCCTCCAAGTCTTGACATATGGTTCAATTCAGTGTGACACTCGGATTTTCGCAGACAGAAATGTATATGTATAAAACACAGCGTTAACTTCTAAGGTTCCACAGAGATACAGGATTCAGTTGATAAATTATTAAAAAGTCTACCTTTATTGTGACAAGGCCATTAAGGCGGCAATTAGGCTTTCATGTGGGCATTAAAATAGACTGCAATTTCTGACAAAGTCTCAGTACAGTTGTAGTTTTGCTCTCCTTTTTAAAAGTTTATTTATTAGTGTCACAAGTAGACTTACATTAACATTGCAATTAAGTTACTGTGAAAGTCCCCTAGTCGCCACACTCCGGCGCCTGTTCGGGAACACTGAGGGAGAATTTAGCATGGCCAATGCACCTAACCAGCACGTCTTTCGGACTGTGGGAGGAAACTGGAGCACCCGGAGGAAACCCACGCAGACATGGGGAGAACATGCCGACTCTGCACAAACAGTGACCTAAGCCAGGAATCGAACCCGGGTCCCTGGTGCTGTGAGGCAGCAGTGCTAACCACTGTCACACCATGCCAACCCTGGCTGGTCTTTGAGAAGATACAGAAAAAGCAACCAAAATAGTGTTCAGAGCTCTTAATAATCATGATAGGCTTTATTAGATGAGATTATTTTATTACAAGACAATGGTGTGTGTGAAGAAATCATAGTCTGATGAACTAGATAGTCTTTTTGTATGTTAATTATTTTTTTCAATTTCTATCATATTTACATCTCTTAGGAATCTCATTTCTACTGTGGTAATTGGAAAACTAAGATAATCAATAAGTAGTATCAAAATAGCAGGGCAAGAAAATGATTCTGACATACCAAAGCTAGATTCTTCAAAAACATGGTATATCAATTGATGGGGTGGGAAAACCTTATGATGTAGGGTACCTGGATTTTGAAAAGCCCCTTTATGTGAGGCTTGTTTCTAAACCAAGGGCAGTCAAATTAGCAACAGGCTAACAGGAATAGAATTAAGAGTAATCTGAAAGAGAGGTAAATCAAAATGGGAAAGGGAGAGATGTGTATTAAGTCGGAACAAAGCGTGAGGGTGTTTAAAATCCATTAAGAGGTACCACTTGTTGCATAAATGAACTTTAGTCTCTTCCAAATAGTAATTAACCAAATGAATTAAAATTTGAACAGTTTGTGTGTCAAGCACCCCGAGGATTACAGCGTTAAAATTCTCTCAAGATTGCACATCCCCACTCTGGAATTATTAAGATAGTTTAATCTAGAACTGGGTTAAAAGTCTCAGCATAAGAGGTAGGACATTTAGCGTCGAGATGAGGAGGAATTTCTTCAGTCAGAGTGATAAATCTTTGGAATTCTCTACCCAGAAGGCTGTGGAGGGTCTGTCGTTGTGTTTGTTCAAAGTAGAGGTTGATAGATTTCTAGATCCCAGTGACATTAAGGGATATGGGGGATAGCGCAGGAAGATGGTGTTGAGGTAGAAGTTCAGCCATGATATAGTTAAATGGCGAAGCCAGCTCAAAGGGCTGAATGATCTACTCCTATTTATTTCCCTCTTGTCTGTAGCAGAGAAAATCCTGACATATATTCTCCTGAATCGCCTACTCCCTGGGGCTAGAGAATTCCTCCCAGAGTCACTGCCTACTTAAGTCCTTCCAGAAAAACTTCTGATATGGCCTTTGTTGCCAAAGAAATACAAGAAAAATGTTGAGAACAACACCAGGAACTTGCATTGCATTCGTTAACCTCACCAAAGCATCTGACTCAGTAAATCACAAGGCTCTGTGCAATGTGCTCCAAAGATTGAGATGTCAAGAAACTTCACCACAAGGACTGCAACTGTCTTGCATGGGAAGTCTAAAACAGAGGTGAAAACCTTCAAAATCCTGACCAGTGTCCAGCAAGATTGTGTGATAGCTCCCATATTATTTACAATCTAACTGAGAGTGGCTATTCACTTCATCAAAGATCAACTGCCCTCCGGTGCAACTTAAATACCACCTAGGTGGAAAACTCTTTCATCTCAGTCGCCTCCATGCCAAAACTAAACTAACCACCACAGAGACACAGGACCTGCAGTTTGAAGATGACTGTAATGGTCATTAGCCACTCTGGAACAGATTTATGAGCCACTCTTGATCCCTTCAACCCTGCACACAAGAAAACCAGCCTGTTACCAAAATAAAACTCATTATTAACCCACACATGGGCAGCCAAATGTTCCACCTCCCATTTGTACTGAAGGAAAGACTCTGAGCACTTTCCATACTGTAACAGCCAGCTCCCTCAAAGGGCCACCATTGACAAGGAGATCCTACACCGATTAAGCTACAAACTATGACAGTGAGTGATTGATAATAAAGACCTCCTCGAGTCAAAAGAAGTCTAAGCGTAAAGGGCAGTTGTTGTCATCACACTCCTGTCCTGTTTTGATCTCATAGTTTGAGGAAAGACATTGTTGCTATTGAGGGAGTCCAGCGAAGGGTCACCAGACTGATTCCTGGAATGCCAGGATTGACATATGAAGACAGACTGAATGAACTGGCCTTGTACTCACTGGAATTCAGAAGAATGAGAGGGAATCTCATAGAAACATATAAAATCCTGATGGGACTGGACAGGCTCGATGTGGGAAGAATGTTCCCGATGTTGGGGAAGTGCAGAACTCGGGGTCACAGTCTAAGAGGTAAGCCATTCAGGACTGAGATGAGGAAGAATTTCTTCACTCAGAGAGGTGTAAACCTATGGAATTCTCTACCACAGAAAGCTGTTGGGGCCAGTTCTATGTTCAAGAGGAACTGGACGTGGCCCTTGTGGTTAAAGGGATCAAGGGGTATGGAGAGAAAGCGGGAATGGGATACTGAAAATGCATGATCAACCATGACCATATTGAATGGTGGTGCAGGCTCGAAGGCCGAATGGCCTACTCCTTCACCTATTTTCTATATTTCTATACTGCAGTATGACCTGGACTGTGTATCAGGGACATACAAGAGCACTAAAAAAATTCCATTAGCAATGCCCCTGCCACATCCTTTAGATTCTATGGGAGGACTGTTGAACAAGTGCTTGCGTCCTTCTTGAAGTCAGCTTCATAAGCATTCAGGCAAAACTCCTGAAAAATCAACAGTGATGGACTTAACACTGTCTGGATGGCCAAAAAGCATCTTTTCCCAATCCTGTTTTCTCAACTCTCTACAGCATTCCCGGGAGTTCAAAGAAACCATTTCAAAGGCAGACTGAGGCTTTCCTTGAAGATCAGCAGCATTGATATTAATGACTGGAAGCAGCGTGTTATCAGTCATTCAGAACGGCAACAACTTTTTCCATCAAGCTGCATCACGTTTTAAGTCACAACATCTTAATGATGAGCGGTGGCAGAGAGAGAAAAGGAAGAAAACCTTACACTCCGGATTCCACTATTGCGTGAGACATCCTGCCTCATATGCTCAAAGCTCTGTGGATTGAGAATGGGCTGTTTGGTCACATGAAGACCTATGTCAGAAGTTTGCAACCTTGAGTAGATGTCAGGTTTTTAGTCTGACAGGGAATTAAGGGATATAGGGTGCGGGGGCAGAAAAATGGATTGGAAGCCCAAGATCAGCCATGATCATACTGAATGGTGGAGCAGGCTCAATGGGCCATATGCTCCTATTTCGTAAATTATCTTCAAATCGAGGGACAGCTGATGACAATGACAAAGGATAAATTACATGAAATCGGATTTCATAGAATCAGAGTAATACAGAGCCGAAGAGGTTCTTCAGCCCATTGAGTCCTCACCGACACATTAGAAACACTTGAACTCTCACCTAATCCCAACTGCCAGCACTTGGCCCATAACCCTGAATGCCATGATGTGCCATGTGCTCATCCAAATACTTTTTAAAGGATGTGAGACAATCTGCCTCCACCACCCTCACAGGCAGCGCTTTCCAGACTGCTACCACCCTCTGGGTAAAAAGGTTTTTCCTCACATCCCTCCCAAAACCTCCTGCCTCTCACCTTGAACCTATGTCCCCTCGTGATTGACCCTTCAACTAAGGGGAATAGCTGCTCCTTATCCACTTTGTCCATGTCTCTCATAATCTTGTACACCTCGACCAGGTCGCCCCTCAGTCTTCTCTGCTCCAATGAAAACAACCCAAGCCTATCCAACCTCTCGTCATAACTTAAATGTTCCCAGGCAGCATCCTAGTCAATCTCCTCTACACCCCCTCCAGTGCAATCACATCCTTCTGATAATGTGGCGACCAGAACTGCACACAGTACTCTACATAAGAACATAAGAAATAGGAGCAGGAATAGGCCATCTAGCCCCTCGAGCCTGCCCCGCCATTCAATAAGATCATGGCTGATCTGAAGTGGATCAGTTCCACTTACCCACCTGATCCCTATAACCCCTAATTCCCTTACCGATCAGGAATCCATCTATCCGTGATTTACACATATTCAACAAGGTAGCCTCCACCACTTCAGTGGGCAGAGAATTCCAGAGATTCACCACCCTCAGAGAAGAAGTTCCTCCTCAACTCTGTCCTAAACTGACCCCCCTTTATTTTGAGGCTGGCCCTCTAGTTCTAGTTTCCTTTCTAAGTGGAAAGAATCTCTCCATCTCTACCCTATCCAGCCCCTTCATTATCTTATAGGTCTCTATAAGATCCCCCCTCAGCCTTCTAAATTCCAATGAATACAAACCCAATCTGCTCAGTCTCTCCTCATAATCAACACCCCTCATCTCTGGTATCAACCTGGTGAATCTTCTCTGCACTCCCTCCAAGGCCAATATATCCTTCCGCAAATAAGGGGACCAATACTGCACACACTATTCCAGTTGCGGCCTCACCAGTGCCCTGTACAGATGCAGCAAGACATCACTGCTTTTATATTCTATCCCCCTTGCGATCCCCCTCTAGCTGTAGCCTCACCAAAATTCTATACAACTTCAACATGATTTCCCTGCTTTTGTAATCTACGTCTCGAATGATAAAGGCAAGTGTCCCAAATGTTTTTTTCACCACCCTACTAACATGCCCTTCTGCTTTCAGAGATCTGTGGGCAAACATGCCAAGGTTTCTTCGTTCCACAGAACTTCCTAGTGTCCTACCATTCATTGAATACTTTCTTGTCAAATTACCTCTTCCAAAGTGTATCACCTCACACTTTTCAGGGTTAAATTCCATCTGCCACTTATCTGCCCATTTGACCATTCCATCTATATCTTCTTGACGCCCAAATCACTCGGTCTCACTGTTAACCACCCATCCAATTTTGTGTTATCCGCAAACTTACTAATCCTACCTCCCATATAGTCATCAATGTCATTTATATAAATGATGAATAATAGGGGGTCCTGGCTTCCAGTCACTAAAGCAGCGTTCTGTCATCACAACTGAGCCAATTTTGAATCCACTTTATCAAATTACTCTGCATCCCATGAGAACATACCTTCTTTACAAGTCTCCCATATGGGACCTTGTCAAAGGCTTTGCTGAAATCCATATAAACTACATCGATTGCACTACCCTCATCTACACACCTGGTCACCTCCTCAGAAAATTCAATGAAATTTGTTAGGCATGACCTCCCTCTGACGAAGCCATGCTGACTATCCCTGATCAAGCTTTGCTTCTCCAAGTGGAGATAAATGCCCTCCTTCAGAAGTTTAATCTTTATTTAATAATTGGTGGAAATGTGCAATAGGTCATTGAACATGTGAGAAAGTAAAAGGCAAATTAACATCCTGGCTGTTGGCATTTTGTCAGAAATGAGTTGAAAGGTTTTGAACTCACAACACAACATCATTCCTCAGGATAGTGTCACAGGCCCAAACATCTTCAGCTGTTTTGTCAACTACCTTCCTTCCATCATAACGTCAGAAGTGGGAATGTTTGATGATGACTGCACAATGTTCAGCATCATTTGCATCTCCTCACATACTGAAACAGTACATGTCCATAGGCTGCAAGACCTGGACAACATTCAGGCTTGGGCTGGTAAGTGGAAACTAATAGCCTTGCCATTGAAGGGCCGGGCAATGACCATCTCCAACAAGAGAAAATCCAACCATCCCTTGAACATTCAATGGCATCACCATTGACCAGAAACTTAACTGGATCAGCTATATAAATACCGTGGCTACAAGAGCAGGTCAGAAGTTGGAAATTTTTAGGCGAGTAACTCATCCCCTTACTCTACCATCGACAAAGCACAAGTCAGGAGTGTAACAGAATACTCTCCATTTGCCTGGGTGAGTTCAGCTCCAACACTCGACACTATTCAGGACAAAGCAGCCTACTTGATTGGCCCCATCCACAAACATGCACTTCATCCACCACTGATGCACAGTGACAACCATGTGTACCATCTGCAAGACTGCAGGAACTCATCAAGCTCCTTAAAACTCTACCACCCAGTAGGACAAGGGCAGCAGATGCATGAGAGACCTTCACCTGGAGGTTGCCCTCCAGGCCATTCACCATCCTGACTTGGAGCTAAATCACCGTTCCTTTACTGACACTGGGTCAAAATCCTGAACTCCCTCCCTAATAGTACTGTGGTTGTACCTACACCTCAAGGATTGCAGCGGTTCAAAGCAGTGGCTCAGCAACATCTTTTAACAGGCTATCAGGGATGGTCAATAAATGCTGGCATAACCAGGGATGCCCACATCCCATGAAATATATATATTTTTTTAAAATCACCACAACTTTCCAGACGCGGCCCCAGAAGAATATTTGATTATTTTTGACAAGGGAATGACAGAGATGGAGAACATGTGTCAGAATAGATATAAAATGTTGCAATAATGCACAAAACCTCATTTACAGATTTACCAAGTGCCACAGATACAAGGATTGGATTTTGTTTTGGATAAAAAGAAGTTTCAATGAAGAAAACCATAACCTGTAGGTCACTCTGAAACCCAAATACAACTTCCATATGCTTAGCAGATCTTTGCCACCTGCGTCAATCCTGCTGATGACAAAATGTCACGCCTTCATGTTTCCAGGATGTTTGCAGCACTGGTTGGAAATGCAACATGTTTGTCCTTTAAAATGCAGGAAATGACACAAGGCAGGGGGGTTGTAAACAGACAGGGTTGCATAAACCTCCTCCTCTTCATACAATGCAAATCTTAACCCACCCCCCCTTCTTTTAAAAAATAACCCTAGTTAAAGAGAGGACTTTACTTACTATTAACAATAATCAATTCTTCTTCCCTGCTGCCATCAGACATTTGAATGGTCCTATCATACATTAAGCTGAGCTTTCTCTATACCCTAGCTATGACTGTGACATTACATTCTGCACCCTCTCCTTTCTTTCTCAATGAGTGGTATGCTTTGTCTGTACGGCACACAAGAAACAATACTTTTCACCGTATCCCAATAAATGTGACAATCATAAATCAATTCAATAATATACATTTCAATATTATATATTAAGTTGACATTTCTCTACACCCTAGCTATGACTGTAACACTACATTCTGCACCCTCTCCTTTCCTTCTCCCCTATGTACTCTATGAATGGTATGCTTTGTCTGTATGGTGCACAAGAAACAATACTTTTCACTGTATCCCAGTACATGTGACAATAATAAATCAAAAATATACTCTATGAAGAGTATGTTTTGTCTGCATAGTGCACATGAAACAATACTTTTCATTGTATCTCAATACGTGAGACAATAAATCAATTCAATATTATACCGAAGGCTCAGAGGGGTCCAAAGAAGTGCAGGTTAGGTTGACTGGCGATGCTAAATAGACCTTAGTGTCATGGGACTAGCAGGGTAAACATGTGGAGTTACGGGAATAGGGCCTGGGTGGGATTGTTGTTGGTGCAGAATTGATGGGCTGAATGGCCTCCTTCTGCGCTGTAGGGATTCTATGAGACCTGACAGAGGTGTACAAAATTATGAGAGGCATAAGACAGGGTGGATAGTCAGAGAGTGGAAGTGTCAATTACAAGGAGGCACAGGTTCAAGGTGAGAGGGGGTAACTACAGAAGCTCGTGAATATAGCCCAATCCATCACACAAACCAGCCTCCCATCCATTGACTCTGTCTACACTTCCCGCTGCCTCAGCAAAGCAGCCAGCATAATTAAAGACCCCACGCACCTCGGACATTCTCTCTTCCACCTTCTTCCGTCGGGAAAAAGATACAAAAGTCTGAGGTCACGTACCAACCGACTCAAAAACAGCTTCTTCCCTGCTGCTGTCAGACTTTTGAATGGACCTACCTCATGCTAAGTTGATCTTTCCCTACACCCTAGCTATGACTGTACTACATTCTACACTCTCTCCTTTCCTTCCCTATGCTTTGTCTGTATCACATGCAAGAAACAATACTTTTCACTGTATACTAATACCTGTGATAATAATAAATCAAACCAGAAAGTTTAAGGGAGATGTGTGGGGGTGATTTTCTTGGGAGAGTAATGGGTGCCTGGAACGCGCTGCCAGAGGAGCTGGTGGAAGCAGGCACATTAGCAACATTCAAGAGACATCTGGGTGGGTGCATGAATAAGAGGGGGTGGGAATGGAGGGATACAGACCGAGTGAGGGCAGAAGGTTTTTTTTAGTTTAGTTAGGGCATCATGATTGGCGAGGGCTGAAGGGCCTGTTCCTGTGCTGTACTCTCCTTTGTTTTACACACTATTACAAACAAATAGGTGAGCAACTGGACCATTAAAAAAAAGAGCTGCATGAGCCCAGATGAAGAGTAAATTGATGGCAGTGGGATTATATTCTGATGTACACACAGCGAGCGAGCGGGGTTGGAGTACCTGCCTGGGACCTACCCGAGAGTCCCATTAACTCAGAGCGTCCAGTGAGCAGAATCAGCCCCTCCCCCCCGCGCGCTGCGGCCTCGCGCCGCCCGCTCGCGCTCTCCAAACACCAACCGTCCCAACGGTCGGCAGGGCCTCTCGGCTACAGCCGTCCAAACAACTGCCTGATTAATAACACCCATATAAATTAAAAAATATATCTGTGCGTGTCTATACATATAAGTATACTTCTTATCCAGTAAATCGATCTGAATTAGTCAAAGGGCCGTTTTCATCTCCTCGATTGAGCCATTCCTTTCCGTGTTTTTTTAAACATCGAATTAGGGCAAATAATGGAGCCCGCTACGCGACGAGGTCCTCCCGCAGCCAAGGTCGCCTGCTATGGACTATTCACCTGTAGTCACTGTTGGTGATTGTTGTTGTTCATTGCAATATTCAGCTGCCACTGCTCTTTAAAACATCTCCTAAATATGTCACTTTCAGAACATCTTCCTTCTGATACTGTGGTTTATGATGTAGTGGTTGTAGGATCCTGTATGACTGACTTGGTCAGGTTAGTGAGATATGTAATATATGTGTATATATATATATTATATGTACATGTTTATTTTTGAATCCTAATGGAGAATGGTAATCAATTGTACATGCTGAAATTATATGTTATTAAAATTTAAAATTAAATATTAAAATATGAATATATCATGGGCAACATAATGGTTAGCACTGCTGTCTCACAGCACCAGGGACCCGGGTTCGATTCCCAGCTCAGGCCACTGTCTGTGCGGAGTTTGCATGCTCGGAGAAGTTCGACAATACAGAAGGACCTATCGAGCCTGCACCGACAACAATCTCACCCAACCTAATCCGCAAATTTTTGGACTGTGGGACGAAACCAGAGCACCCAGAGGAAACCCACACAGACAAGGGGAGAACGTGCAGATTCCACACACACAGTTCTGTGTCTGAGTGGGTTTCCTCCCACACTCCAAAGATATGTGGGCTAGGTGGATTAGCCATGCTAAATTGTCCTGTAGTGTCAGGAGGAGTAGCAGGGTAAATATGTGGGGTAACGGGGATAGGGCCTGGTGGGAATGTCAGTGCAGGCTCAAAGGGTGAATGGCCTCCTTTTGTACTGTAGGGACTTTATAAAAATGAACCCAAGTGCTCTTAATAGGTTATTGGAATTGAGTACTGTCTGGCAAAACAGTTCATAAATGTTTTTTAAAATTTTGAAATACTTCTATTTTTTCATACAGAAAAATATCACACTTTGACATTGATGTAAAAGTGCTCTGTGTCCTCAGCACATTACCTAATGGTACATTTTTAAAACTGTAACATAATATGCTCCAAACAGGTGCTATGGGGCTAATCAACCTCCTGAAGGTGTGTTTGGGTTGGGTCATCCTTGCTATACAATTGGATTCTGGTGGTAATGTGTACTCTCACTGATGTTAACTAATCCCACTTTCTAAAGGGTTGTGTGTGTGGTGAGCTTTGGGAGAGGGAAGCTGTTTTGTCTCTATCTCCAGGTTACGCGATGTTTTCCCAATGCAAGGTAGTGAATTTACATCACACACTCTGTCTGCCAACTCTTGTTGTTCTCGAAGGCTGATGCCCCATAGGGGCTGTGTATTTAATAACATTCATCTTCACACATTAGCAAACTGATGAAAATAAATAAATTCAAAATAATAGTATATTCAATAAATTGCTCAGGCTAAGTATGTTATATCTAGACTCAAGGGAGGTGCCAGAGGACTGGAGAATTGCAAATTACGTGTTTGTTCAAAAAATGTTGTAAGGATATCCCCAGTAATTACAGCCCAATCAGTTTAACATCAGTAGTGTGCAGGCTTCTAGAAACAATTATTCTGGATAGAATTAGTAGCCACATGGAAAAAGGTGGGTTAATTTGGAAGAGCTAGCATAGTTTTTCCAAAAGGGGAAATAGTGTTTAACAAACTTGCTGGAGTGTATTTGAAGAGATGATAGTGTCGATGGAGATAATGCTATTGATGAGATGTACATGGACTTTTAAAAGGTATTTGGTACAGTGCCACACAACATACTTTTGAGAAAAGTAATAGCTCGTGGAATGAAAGTTACAGTACCAACTTGGATGCAAAATTGGCTGAATAATAGGAGGCAGTAGATATTTTTGGGGCTGGAGGAAGGTTTGTAGTGGAGTTCCCCAGAGTTCATTATTGGGACCCTTGCTTTCCTGATGTATAGGAATGATCCAGATCTTGCTGTACCGGGGACAATTAAAAAGTTTGCAGCTGATACGAAACTTGGAAGTATTGTAAACTGTGAAACATAGAAAATAGAAGCAGTACTAGGCCATTTGACCCTTCAAATCTGCCCCACCATTCATTTTGATCATGGCTGATCATTAAAATCAATATCCTGATCTTGCCTTCCCTCATATCCCTTGATCCCTTTAGCCCCATGAGCTATATCTAATTTCTTCTTAAAATGACACACTGTTTTGGCCTCCACTACTTTCTGTGCTGGTGAATTTCACTAATTCACCATGCTCCTCACCTCAGTCCTAAAAGGTTTACCCCTTATCCTCAAACTATGACCCCCCCCCCACCATCAGGAATGTTCTTTCTGAATCTACCTTGTCTAATCCTGTTAGAATTTTATAAGTTTCTATGAGATCCCCTCTGATTCTTCTAAACTCCAATGAATACAAACCTTAGACTTAGTCTCTCCTCATATGGCGGACCTGCCATCCCAGGAATCAGACTGGTAAACCTTTGCTGCACTCCCTCAATAGCAAGGACATTCTTCCTCCGATAAGGACACCAAAACTGCACACTACTCCAGGTATGGCATTGTAGAATTTTGAAAGGACATAGACAAGTTGGTGGAGTGGGCAGATAGGTGGCAAATGAAGTTCAATGCAGAGGAGTGTGAGGTGATGCATTTTGGTAGGAAGAACATGGAGAGACAATATAAAATAAGGGGTGCAGTAACAGAGGGACCTGGATGAATATGTGCATACCATTGAAGGTTTCAGGATGAGTTGAGAGAGCAGTTAGAAAATAATTTAGCATCTTGGGCTTTATGAATAGGGGCATAAAGCACAAGAGCAAGGAGAATATTCTAAATTAATATAAAGCATGAGTTAGATCTCAGCTGGAATATTGTGTACAGTACTGCGCACCATGTAGGAAGGATGTGAACGTATTGGAGAGAGTGCAGAGGAGATTTACAAGAATGTTTCTTGGGATGAGAAACTTCAGATATGAGAATAGGTTGGAGAGGTTGAAACTGTTCTCCTTGGAGAGAAGGTGGAAAAGAGGAGATTTAATAAAGATGTTCAAAATGATGAGGGGGCTGGATAGATTAGATAGGGAGAAACTGTCCCTGCTCGTTAAAGGATCAAGAACAAAGGAGCACAGATTTAAAATGATATGCAAAATAAGCAAATCTGATGTGAGAAAAACTTTTTCACAAAGATAGTGGTTAGGATCTGGAATGCACTCTTTGCAAGTGTGGTGGAGGCAAGTTTACTCGAGGCATTCAAGAGGGCATTTGATGATTACTTGAATAGAAACAACATTCAGGGTTACAGGGAAAAGGCAGGAGAATGGCACAAAGCCATGATGCTCATTTGGAGAGCCAGTGTAGACACGATGGACCAAATGGTCTCCTTTGCATCGTAACAGATAACGAACAAAGAAAATTACAGCACAGGAACAGGCCCTTCGGCCCTCCAAGCCTGCACCGACCATGCTGCCCGACTTAACTAAAATCCCCTACCCTTGCGGGGACCATATCCCTCTATTCTCATCCTATTCATGTACTTGTCAAGATGCCCCTGAAAAGTCACTACCGTATCCGCTTCCAAAACCTCCCCCGGCAACGAGTTCCAGGCACCCACTACTCTCTGTGCAAAAAATCTGCCTCGTACATCTCCTTAAACCTTGCCCCTCTCACCTTAAACCTATGCCCCCTAGTAATTGACTCTTCCACCTTGGGAAAAAGCTTCTGACTATCCACTCTGTCCATGCCTCTCATAATCTTGTAGACTTCTATCAGGTCGCCCCTCAACCTCCGTCGCTCCAGTGAGAACAAACCAAGTTTCTCCAACCTCTCCCCATAGCTAATGCCCTCTATACCAGACAACATCCTGGTAAATCTTTTCTGTACCCTCTCCAAAGCCTCCACATCCTTCTGGTAGTGTGGTAACCAGAATTGAACACTATATTCCAAGTGTGGCCTAACTAAGGTTCTATAAAGCTGCAACATGACTTGACAATTTTTAAACTAATGCCGTATGCCTTCTTGACTACCTTCTCCACCTGCATTGCCACTTTCAGTGACCTGTGTACCTGTACACCCAGGTCCCTTTGCCTATCAATACTCTTACGGGTTCTGCCATTTACTGTATATTTCCTATCTGTATTCGACCTTCCAAAATGCATTATCTCACATTAGTCCGGATTAAACTCCATCTGCCATCTCTCCGCCCAAGTCTCCACTGATCTATATCCAGCTGTATCTTCTGATAGTCCTCATCGCTATCCGCAAATCCACCAACCTTTGTGTCGTCCGCAAACTTACTAATCAATCCAGTTACATTTTCCTCCAAATCATTTATTTGTATATATATATATAATATATATATATATATATATTACAAACAGTGAAGGTCCCAGCACTGATCCCTGAGGAACACCACTTGTCACAGCCCTCCATTCAGAAACACACCCTTTCACTGCTACCCTCTGTCTTCTTTGACCGAGCTAGTTTTGTATCCACTTTGCCAGCTCACCTCTGATCCCATGTGACTTCACCTTCTGCACCAGTTCGCCATAAGGGACCTTGTCAAAGGCCTTACTGAAGTCCATGTAGACAACATCCACTGCCCTACCCTCATCAATCATCTTTGTCATTTCCTCGAAAAACTCGATTAAGTTCGTGAGACACGACCTCCCCTTCACAAAACCATGTTGCCTCTCACTAATACGTCCACTTATTTCCAAGTGGGAATAAATCCTGTCTCGAAGAATCCTCTCCAATAATTTGATGTAAGGCTCACCGGCCTGTAATTACCTGGATTATTCTTGCTACCTTCTTAAACAAAGGAACAACATTGGCTATTCTCCAATCCTCTGGGACCTCCCCTGTAAGAGTTTTAACAACACCAGGTTAAAGTCCAACAGGTTTATTTGGTAGCAAATACCATTAGCTTTCGGAGCACTGCTCCTTCGTCAGATGGAGTGGAAATGTGCTCTCCACATCATGACCTCCCCTGTAGCCAGTGAGGATACAAAGATTTCTCTCAAGGCCCCAGCAATTTCCTCCCTTGCCTCTCTCCGTATTCTGGGGTATATCCCATCAGGCCCTGGAGACTTGTCGTAGAAGTCATAGAATCCCTATAGTGCAGAGGGAGGCCATCTGTCCCATCGAGTCTGCACCGACTACAATCCCACCCAGGCCCTATCCCCATATCTCTACACATTTACCCGCTAATCCCTCTAACCTACGCATCCCGGGACACTAAGGGGCAATTTAGCATAGCCAATCAACCTAACCCGCACATCTTTGGACTGTGGGAGGAAACCGGAGCACCCGGAGGAAACCCACGCAGACACAAGGAGAATGTGCAAACTCCACACAGACAGTGACCCATGCCGGGAATCGAACCCAGGTCGCTGGAGCTGTGAAGCAGCAGTGCTAACCATTGTGCTACCATGTCTACCTTAATTTTCTCAAGAACCCCAATACCACCTCCTTTTTGATCTCAACATTACTCAAACTATCTACACATCCTTTCCCAGACTCATCATCCACCAAGTCCTTCTCTTTGGTGAATACTGACGCAAAGTACTCATTTAATACCTCGCCCATTTCCTCTGGCTCCACACATAGATTCCCTCCCTTGTCCTTGAGTGAGCCAACCTTCTCCCTGGCTACTCTCTTGCTCTTTATATATGTATAAAAAGCCTTGGGATTTTCCTTAATCCTGCTGGCCAATGCTTTTTCATGACCCCTTTTAGCCCTTCTTACTCCTTGCTTAAGTTTCTTTCTACTTTCCTTGTATTCCACACTTGCTTTGTGTGTTCCCAACCTCCTAGCTTTGACAAATGCTTCCTTTTTCTCTTTGACTAGGCTCACAATATCTCTCGTTATCCAAGGTTCCCAAAATTTGCCATACTTATCCTTCATCCTTACAGGAATATGCCGGTCCTGAATCCCTATCAACTTGCACTTGAAAGTCTCCCACATGCCAGATGTTGATTTGCCCTCAAACATCTGCCCCCAATCTACATTCTTCAGTTCCTGCCTAATATTATTGTAATTAGCCTTCCCCCAATTTAGCACCAATTTAGATGTATGAAAAATTTATACAAATTGCCAAACAAAACTGGATTCTAAGTTGAATAATTGTGGGTCGCTACTTCCAACTACTTAGTGAATGGGCATAGTCTACCTTAACAACGTTTGAGTGGAGGGGCACCATAGATTTGTCTAAGTGCAAGCATTGGATTGCTGTCTTTCAGGGTGGAATCTAGATGCAGCAGAGGCACTTTATTTTGCCTGTGCCCCCTGTATAAAAGTCTGTTACTTTTATTGATATCCTGTCTAATTTTATTCACTCCAGCTGTAAACTAATTGCTGCATGGTTTGAATTTTGGCTAGCTAACGTTTCTATGCAGTGCCCCTCTTTTACTTTCAGCTTCCCTTGACCTTCTCCTACTTGCAAATATACTGGCTTGGGTTGCACCTTATGTTGGGCACTATATAGTTGGCAGATGCAAGTTGTCGAAATTGCTTTCTCTCCGTATCTGAGCTAATTAACTTCTTTTTCCCTTTGGCAATGGCAGGATGATGTTGAGTTTAGCTGGCATGTGATGGAATTTCTTATGGCTATTGATGATGGATGTCCTTAACAAATTTCATCTTCTGTCTGTAGCTGTCATGTTTTGGTGTGGGTGAAGAGGTTGTGCCACATAGGAGCTTGGACTGAAATACTTTGACTGACCAACTGACACCAAAGTATGTTTCTTGATTCTTTCTTGGAATGTGGGCATTGCTGGCAAGGTCAGCATTTGTTGCCCAACCCTAATAGCCCTTGAATTGAGTGGCTTGCCAGGTCATTTCAGAGGGCACTTAAGAGTCAATCATATCAGCGGTCAATATATGTTGTTGATTGGACAAGTGGGAAATAGAGGCAAATTCTGTTAATGTCAAAGTCAGGATGAGAGCGAAATGACTCGACAGTGGAGCGAGGCGGCAGAGCGAGGTGGCAGAGCGAGGTAGCCCGCAGCCACAGAGCAAGGTAGGCTGCAGCCATGGGGTGGTGGAGGGGAAGAGGCCAACTTGAAGGCCCAGGGCAAGGGATGGTGGGAATGCAGGTGTGAGAGCGAGAGGTGCGGCTGCGTGAGGGCGAGAGGGAGAGAGAGCGGCGCGCGGGTGCTTGAGAAGGAGTGAGAGAGAGAAACAGGCACGCGGATGCGTGAGAGAGTGAGTTGCAGGTGTGGGGTATGAGAATTCAGCTCTCCAGCAACACTCCTAACATTAAACAAATGTGAGCAAAAGAAACAGCATCACTTCTTCCATTAAAATTGACAAAAAGATAAGACTTGAGTATTTGTTGAATAATATAACTTTTTAAAATTATAATGTGTATATAAAAGAGACAGAAAAGCCATTTAACTGTTTTTGTATGTTTGTACTTATTGTGCAAAAATAATCCAATTTTGACTAGTTTGATTAGTGTTGTGCTAGTTTTCTTTCACAATTTACCTTTGCCCTTTTTATTATTTTTTTAGTAACTCTTCGTTGATCTTTAAAAGTTTCCCAATCTTCCAACCTGCCACTGGCCTTTGCAATTTGATATACCTTAGTCTTTATATTGTTTTAACTTCCTTGCTTGGCCATGTATGTTTTCCCCTCTTACAATCTTCCTCCTTCTCTGGATTGGGAGGAGGGAGGAATTGAATATGTTCTTAAACAACTGCTACTGCTCATTAAGTGTCCTACACTTTTAGCCTTCCTGCCCAGTTCACTGGGGCCAAGTCTTTCCTCATGCCAACGTAATTACCTTTGTTTAACTCCAGAATGCAACTATGGGACTCCAATTTCTCGCTCTCAAACTGAATTTGAAATTCTAGCATGCTATGATCAGTCTTCCCTTAACACAATACCAAATTCAGAATAGCCTTCTCCCTGGTGGGTTCTACAAACATTTTACTCCAAGAAACAATCTCTGAACATTCAATGAACTCTCATTCAAGGCTGCCCTTGCCAATTTGACCAATCCAGTCTATGTGCATACTAAAATCACCCATAATGATTGCTGTACCTTTCTTACAAGCCCCCAGTATTTCCTGGCTGATACTGTGCCCCACTGTGGAACTACTGTTTGGGGACCTATAGATTATTCCCACCAGGGACTTTTTTCCTTTGCTATTTCATATTTCTGTCCAGACTGATTCCACATCTTGATCTCCATTGCGTATAACATTTCTCGCTACAGCACTGATCCCTTCCTTCACTAGCAAAGCTATTCCACCTCCATTTCATTTCTGTCTATCCTTCTGAAATACTGAGTACCCCTGGATATTCAGTTCCTAGATCTGGTGTCTTTGTAACCATGTCTCAGTAATCGCCACCCTTTGTCTCCATTTGCTCTGTTAACTCATTTATTTTGTTCTGAATGCTTTGTGCATTCAGTCACAAAGCCTTTAAGTTTGTTCCATTATCAAATTTTCCTTTTCTTTTATAATTCCTTGCTGCAAAATGTCGTTCACATATTCTGTCTCTTCCTTTTATTTTCTGGTAACAATCGGCCTCATCAGTAACCTGAACTCTGACCTTCTCCTTCGATTTTGATTTTCTAATTTTCCATGCAACTCAACACTCTTCCCCTCTATTTAGTTTAAAGCCCTATCTACATCCCTAGTTATGCAATTCGCAAGGACTTTGGTCCCAGCACAATTCAAATGAAAACTGTCTCTTCGAAACCGCTCCCTCCTTCCCCGTTACTGGTGCCAATGTCCCATGAATTCGACCCCATTTCTCCTGCACCAATCTTTGAGCCACCCATTTACCTCTTTAATCTTATTGACTTTGGCTCAGGTAGTAACACAGAGATTATTATCTTTTTGGTTCTGCTTTTTAATTTAGCCCCTAGCTGCTCATATTCCCTCAGCAGAACCTCTATCATTGTTCTGCCTGTGTCGTTGGTACTTATGTGGATCACGACAACTGGATCTTTATTCTTTCTCTCTCCAACACAAATGAGATATCCCGAACCCTGGAACCAGGTAGGCAACACAACCTACTGGACTCTCAATCCTGGTCACAGAACAGTGTCAATGCCCCTAACTATACTCTCCCCGATTACGACTACATTTCTCTTCTCTCCCCACACTTGTAAGGCTCCCTGTACTACAGTACTGAAGTCAATTTGCTCACCCTCCCCACAGTCCCCACTCTTGTCCACGGTGGCACAGTGGTTAACACTGCTGTCTCACAACACCAGGGACCCGGTCGATTAGAGCCTCGGGTGACTGTCTGTTCTCCCTGTGTCTGTGTGGGTTTCCTCCCACAGTCTCAAGATGTCTAGTTAGATGGATTAGCAGGGTAAATGCATGGGGTTACAGGGGTAAACACAGTAAGAAGTCTCACAACACCAGATTAAAGTCCAACAGGTTTATGGTGTTGTGAGACTCCTTACTGTGCTTACCCCAGTCCAACGCCGGCATCTCCACATCGTTACAGGGGTAGGGCAGGGGGATGGGCTTGGTAAAATACTCTGTCAGAGAGTCGGTGAAGACTCGATGGGCCAAAATGACTTCCTGAACTGGAGGGATTCAATGAGAGCGAGAATCTCAAACCTGTTGGACATGGAGAAGGGCTGAGGCTCCTGCAACCCGACATCCTAGATTCCTCTACCTGCCTCACTCACAGTCACACCCTCATCACTAAAAACAGGTTATCCCATCAATAATCACTTTGCACGTTGTGGGCAATTGCAAGAAATAGCTGCTTTATTTCCCTGTATTTTGACTGATTTGTACTTCAGAGGTAATTGGTTGTGAGGTGCTTTTTAACAATCTGAGGTCATGAAATGTGCAATATAAATGCAAGTTCTTTTTATCTTCAATCAGAACATTCTGTGACTAAATCACAAAGTATCTTTAGCAATTCTGGAGACCTGTAGATAAATTACATTGTGAGGACTATTATTTCTTGCTTGAGGAGCATCCTCTGTGACCTGAGTAATTTTTTTTTTACCTGTTCAATTATTTCGGTTTAAACTGCCATTATTCCATGCTCCTCAGAAACCCACATCAGCCACTTTGTTCTCTCCCAAGTACCGCACTGTTTCTGACCTTTCTCAGAAGACTAAAGAAATTTGGTATGTCAGCTACGACTCTCACCGACTTTTACAGATGCACCATAGAAAGCATTCTTTCTGGTTGTATCACAGCTTGGTATGACTCCTGCTCTGCCAAAGACCGCAAGGGACTACAAAAGGCCGTGAATGTAGCTCAATCCATCACGCAAACCAGCCTCCCATCCATTGACGCTGTCTACACTTCCCATTGCCTCGGAAAAGCAACCAGCATAATTAAGGACCCCACGCACCCTGGATATTCTCTCTTCCACCACCTTCTGTCGGGAAAAAGATACAAAAGTCCGAGGTCACGTACCAACCAACTCAAGAACAGCTTCTTCCCTGCTGCTGTCAAAATTTTTATTGGACCTACCTTGCATTAAGTTGATCTTTCTCTACACCCTAGCTATGACTGTAACACTACATTCTGCACTCTCTCGTTTCCTTCTCTGTGAACGGTATGCTTTGTCTGTACAGCGTGCAAGGAACAATACTTTTCACTGCTAATATATGTGACAATAATACATCAAATCAAAAATCCTTTCAAATCGACTGAAATGCATTTTGCTGCTAGCCCTCCTAATTCGAGAAGTCCAGTCTGATTTCTTGGTTATATCATTGTTTACATGCTACCCATAATCTGCAACATGACATCAGCCTACATAACGCTGGCAGCACATGGCTCAACACCTCTGCCTCCTCTATCTGTCCATCCTGCCAACACCAAGGTGCAGATGAACTAACATTTCCTTCAACTTATTGTCAGTTAGCCAAAGTCATTCTCTTTGGTTCCTGCCAGTATGCTTCTAACGTTAACTCCATTTACTTTGCTAGCTGCTACCTGAGACTCAAACAGCTTTGGCATACAGTTTGGTCACAAGCCCTGCTTTCTCCCCATGTTTTACTCCTCTCCACATCATTGTGTTCCTCCAATTCTTTGCAACTATCACCACTGCCCAAATCCATGACTTCATCAGTCCAAGGCTCTCTAAAAAGATGCTGCCACATCATAGAATCCTTACTGTGCAGAAGGAGACTATTCAGCCCATAGAGCCTGCACCACCTCCCTGACAGAGTATCTGACCCAGGCCCCCTACCCCACCTCATCTCCATAATGTAAGCCTACTTCTAACACTAATAAATAAACATAACTTAAACTTATTTACCATGGCTAATCCACCTAACCTACATGTTGTGGGACATTAAGTTGGATTGGTCATGCTAAATTGCCCATAATGCATATCTTTGGGTGGTGGGAGGAAACTGGAACACTCGGAGGAAACGCATGCAGACACGGGAAGAACGTGCAGACTCTGCACAGACAGTGACCCGGGGCCGAAATTGAACCTGGGTTCCTGATGTTGTGAGGCTGGAGTGGCTGTGCCACCATGCTGCCCCAAATTATTACCAGTTATTACCATGTAACACTAGGTGTACCTTTAAGAAATGGTTGTTTTTTTAATCATGTTTTCTGCAGTTAAGCAGCTTTGGGTTTTTCATTGTTGCCGGGCTGTCTGGTTAGAAGTCCTTTTATTTCTGCTTCAGTGGTTTAAATGGGATTTTGATTTTTTAAAATTTGGGCCTCATGCATTGACTTGGAATTTACAACTGGGTGGCAGGTCATGTGTTTTGGGCAGTTTTTTTTCTTTATAGAATTCAAGGTTTCACTTTTAGCTTTTGGCTGCTAGCTGCTAGAAATCATAGAAACCCTACAGTACAGAAAGAGGCCATTCGGCCCATCGAGTCTGCACCGACCACAATCCCACCCAGGCCCTACCCCCATATCCCTACATATTTTGCCCACTAATCCCTCTAATCTACGCATCCCAGGGTACTAAGGGGCAATTTTTTAGCATGGCCAATCAAGCTAACCTGCACATCTTTGGACTGTGGGAGGAAACCGGAGCACCTGGAGGAAACCCATGCAGACACGAGAAGAATGTGCAAACTGTTTTAGTTTAGAAGGGGTTTGGACATCAGACTGAAAAGCAGTGTTTCTCTCCTTGGTATTAGAAATTCTGCTGGTTAGCTTGAAGCAAGGCTTCTTGCCTTCTTGGAGTGAAAATTCTGCGGTTAGTGGTTTTGCTTGCTAGTATCTGGAAGCTGTCTTTCTCTCTCTCCCTGGTGTTTTGGGAATCTATTCTGACTTCAAGTTTGTCTGTGTGTGCATCATAAGATATAGGAGCAGAAGTAGGCCATTCAGCCCATCGAGGCTGCTCTGCCATTCAATCATGACTCATATGATTCTCATCACCATTCTTCTGCCGTCTACCTGTAATCATGATGTGGAGATGCCGGCGTTGGACTGGGGTAAACACAGTAAGAAGTTTAACAACACCAGGTTAAAGTCCAACAGGTTTATTTGGTAGCAAAAGCCACACAAGCTTTCGGAGCTGCAAGCCCCTTCTTCAGGTGAGTGGGAATTCTGTTCACAAACAGAGCATATAAAGACACAAACTCAATTTACATGAATAATGGTTGGAATGCGAATACTTACAACTAATCAAGTCTTTAAGAAACAAAACAGCATGAGTGGAGAGAGCATCAAGACAGGCTAAAAAGATGTGTATTGTCTCCAGACAAGACAGCCAATGAAACTCTGTGGGAGTTACAAATAGTGGGACATGAACCCAATATCCCGGTTGAGGCCGTCCTCGTGTGTGCGGAACTTGGCTATCAGTTTCTGCTCAGTGACTCTGCGCTGTCGTGTGTCGTGAAGGCCGCCTTGGAGAACGCTTACCCGAATATCAGAGGCCGAATGCCCGTGACCGCTGAAGTGCTCCCCAACAGGAAGAGAACAGTCTTGCCTGGTGATTGTCGAGCGGTGTTCATTCATCCGTTGTCGCAGCGTCTGCATAGTTTCCCCAATGTACCGTGCCTCGGGACATCCTTTCTTGCAGCGTATCAGGTAGACAAGACAAACACGGGACACAGTGGACAGAGTACCCTTCGTTGTCCAGTACTTCCCCGGAGCGGAGAAGCTACGGCATCTCCTCCGGAGCCTTCAACATGTCATTGATGAAGACGAACATCTCGCCAAGGCCATCCCCACACCCCCACTTCTTGCCTTCAAACAACCGCACAACCTCAAACAGACCATTGTCCGCAGCAAACTACCCAGCCTTCAGGAGAACAGTGACCATGACACCACACAACCCTGCCACAGCAACCTCTGCAAGACGTGCCGGATCATCGACACAGATGCCATCATCTCACGTGAGAACACCATCCACCAGGTACACGGTACATACTCTTGCAACTCGGCCAACGTTGTCTACCTGATACGCTGCAAGAAAGGATGTCCCGAGGCATGGTACATTGGGGAAACTGTGCAGACACTGTGACAACGGATGAATGAACACCGCTCGACAATCACCAGGCAAGACTGTTCTCTTCCTGTTGGGGAGCACTTCAGCGGTCACGGGCATTCGGCCTCTGATATTCGGGTAAGCGTTCTCCAAGGCGGCCTTCGCGACACACGACAGCGCAGAGTCGCTGAGCAGAAACTGATAGCCAAGTTCCGCACACACGAGGACGGCCTCAACCGGGATATTGGGTTCATGTCACACTATCTGTAACCCCCACAGAGTTTCACTGGCTGTCACGTCTGGAGACAATACACATCTTTTTAGCCTGTCTTGATGCTCTCTCCACTCATGCTGTTTTGTTTCTTAAAGACTTGATTAGTTGTAAGTATTCGCATTCCAACCATTATTCATGTAAATTGAGTTTGTGTCTTTATATGCTCTGTTTGTGAACAGAATTCCCACTCACCTGAAGAAGGGGCTTGCAGCTCCGAAAGCTTGTGTGGCTTTTGCTACCAAATAAACCTGTTGGACTTTAACCTGGTGTTGTTAAACTTCTTACTGTGTTCTCCCTGTAACCCTTGATGCCGTTATTGATCAAGAATCTATCTAACTCTGTCTTAAAGGCACTCAATGACCTGGCCTCCACAGCCCTCTGAGGCAATGAGTTCCACAGATTCACCATCTTCTGGCTGAGGAAATTCCTCCTCATCTCAGTTTTAAAGGAACGTCCCTTCACTCTGAGGTTGTGCCCCCAAATTCTAGTCTCTCCCACTAGTGGAAACATCCTCTCCACGTCCACTCTATTAGGCCTCTCTGTATTCTGTCAGTTTCAATTAGATCCCTCCTCATCCTTCTCGACTCCATCGAGTATGGACCCAGACTCCTCAACCGCTCCTCGTATATGACAAACCCTTCATTCCTGGGATCATTCTTGTGAACCTCCTCTGGACCCTCTCCATGGCCAGCACATCCTTCCGTAGGTATGGGGCCCAACACTGCTCAAAATATTCCAAATGGGGTCTGACCAGAGCCTTATACAGCCTCAGCATTACATCCCTGCTCCTGTATTCTAGCCCTCTAGAAATGAATGCTAACATTGAATTTACCTTCCTAACTGCCAACTGAACCTGCATGCTAACCTTCAGAGAGCCCTGAACCAGGACTCCCAAGTCCCTTTGTGCTTCAGATTTACGAAGCCTTTCCCCATTTAGAAAATAGTCTACACCTTTATTCTTCCTACCAAAGTGCATAATCTCACACTTTCCACATTGTATTCCATCTGCCACTTTGCCCATTCTGATTTCAGAGCCTTGTATCTTCCAGCAGCAAGAGGGCTGCCAGAAGTTACAAGGCTCTGAAGTCAGAGTTTCAATTCTCCAACCAAAGGACTAAGTTCCAGCATCATGTGAGCATTTGTATTTTGTGCTAAGCCTGTGGCAAGGGTTTTCTTTCAGGAAGTTTGTTTGGTTGGAACATTTCATATCTTTATTAAGGGTTATGCAATATCATGGTTGTTTGTCTTTCTTGTTTGTAATTGGTGAAAGTTATTGCTATATGTTAACTGTATTCTTAAATAAACTTTTTGATAAAAGCTCCCAAGTGGGTCATTTGACTCCTCCCTGAACTGAAACAACTCGTGCTCACCCTGGATTGCAAAACCTATGATCCAGGTAGACTTCATAAAACACTGTGGAGTTTCTGACCTGAATTATAACAACGAAAATGTTGTTTTAATTTTGGATTTCCAATATCTGCAGTATTTTGTTTTCAACATCTCTAATAATACCTTTTCTCAAGTCCACAAGTTACAATTCATTCAAAAGATCCCAGATTCCGTGCTACACATTCCAAGCTTTGTTCATCCTAGCAAATTGCTGTCACAATTCCCTTCTCTTTTTCAAATCCTTCTTGAGCTATGCGTCACGTCATTGTTTGTCTTGTGTTCCCATGCACCATCTATCCCAACATCAGATTGCATATTGTTCGCTTCCCTCCCACTCCCTTGACTCTTCAGCCAGTCTCTGTACTCTATCACTCGCAACTTCTTGCTTAGGTTCCCTCAGCTTTTATCTTTCCTTCTGCCTTCAGTATTCTCTCTTTTTCTATTATAGTGGATTTATCTCTAGATTTGTTGGCTTCTAGCTTTAAAAGATATCTTGTAGGAGGCAGTGGTCTTTTATTCAAAACACTTATTTATTTGCTATTTGTATTTACAAAGGTTCAGTAAGACCAAGACATAGCTGGAGCTACTCTCTTAGTGAGTGAAATCACAGTGACATAGCTCTTCACACACACGTTCAGTAGCTATCATTAGAGTTCATTCTTTCCAGCTCCAAATTGAGCCTTTATCCACACAGTATTATGAACACATTCTCTTACACCTACCCCTCGTAGTTTCTTGTACCGGTGGTGTCAATCTGTGACTGTGTTGTTAATTCTCTTAGAGGACACGAAGGATGCATGCTCTCCAGAATGAACAATACACAATGAATGGTAGGATGTTAGGAAGTACAAAGAACCAGAAGGACCTTAGTGTGCATGTCCACAGGTGCCTAAAAGCAGCAGGACAAGAAGGTATATAGCATACTTGCCTTTATTAGCTAAGGCATTGCAAATAAGTGCAGGGAGGTTCTGATGGAACTGCATAAAACGCTTGTTAGGCCACAGTTAGAGCATTGTGTGCAGTTCTGGTCGCCACACTATGGGAAGGATGTGATGGCACGCAATAGGATGCAGAGGTAATTCACCAGGTTGTTCCCTGGGAGTTTCAGCGATGAAGAGAGACTGATTAGCCTGGGGTTGTTCTCCCTAGAACAGAGAAGGCTATGGGGGAGTCTTGATTGAGGTGCACAAATTTGAGGGACATAGATAGGGGGAAATGTTTTCCCTTAGAGGGGTCAATAACCACAGGGCATAGATTTAAGGTAATGAGCAGGAGATTTGAGGAAAATCTTATTCATCATGAGGGTGATGGGAATCTGGAACGCACTGCCTGAAAGGGTGTTAGAGGCGGGAACCCTCACAACATTTAAGAAGCATTTAGATGAGCACTTGAAACACCATAGCATACAAGGCTACAGATCAAGTGCTAAAAAATGGGATGAACATAGATAAGTACCTAATGGCTGGCGCAGACACAATGGGCCGAAAGTCCTATTTCTGTGCTGTAAAACTCTGATCTAGAATCTTCTCCTTAGAAGGCACCAAGCTCCTCAAAGATTTCTGCTGCTGGTCTGCAGTATAAAGGTGATGAACAAAGATTGTCCTTTTCTTAATTTTTTTATTTCACTTCTTGGTACTTTATGAAAAGGTTGAAGTGCTAGCTGCTGATGCTTGAAAGAATAAAGCTTGCTCAACTACTGTGAAGGTTTGTACAGCTGTAAAGGATCTACAAACTTCTACAGCTGCAACGAACAAAGCATTATGTCTCATCCATGAATGGACCAGATTGACAAAGAGAAGGACGAAGAACGTGCTGAAGAAAAAAAGACGATTGTCCTCCTTTAGATTCTGTCACAAAATGTGCTTTGTTTCACTTTGTTACTTCATTTTATCAGATTACATAGAAATAAATTTCCATGTGGACTGTCCAGCTCATAGAGTCAGAGAGGTTTACAGCATGGAAACAGGCCCTTTGACCCAACTTGTCCATGCCGCCCAGTTTTTTACCATGAAGCTAGTTCCAATTGCCTGTGTTTGGCCCATATCCCTCTATGCCAATCCTGTCTCTCAGAATATCTTCCAGCAACTTACCCCCTACACAGATGCCGGAATGTGGCGACTAGGGGAATTTCACAGTAACTTCATTGCCGTGTTAATGCAAGCCTTACTTATGACAAATAAATAAATAAACTTTACCCATGTAACCGTCTAAATGCTTTTTAAAAGACAAAATTGTACCCACCTGTACTACCTCTGGTAACTCCTTCCAGGCACCCTATGAAATAATTGCCCCTCTGGACCCTTTTGTATCTCTCCCCTCTCACCTTAAACCTATGCCCTCTAGTTTTAGACTCCCTTATCTTTGGGAAAAGGTGTTGACTATCTACCTTATCTATGCCCCTCATTATTTTATAGACCTTTATAATTTCACTTCTAAGCCTCCTACGCTCCAGGGAAAAAAGTCTATCCAGCCTCTCCTTCTAACTCAAACCATCAAGTCCCGGTAGCATCCTAATAAATCTTTTCTGCACTCTTTCTAGTTTAATAATATCCTTTCTGTAATAGGGTGACCAGAACTGTACACCACATTCCAAGGGTGTCCTTACTAATGTCTTGTACAAGACGTCCCAACTCCTATATTCAATGTTCTGACCAATTAGTAAGTCCTACCCTGATTCGATCTACCAAAATTCATCACCTCGCATTTATCTAAATTAAACTCTGTCATTCGTCAGCCCACTGGCCCAACTGATCAAGATCCCATTGCAATCCTAGATAACTTTCTTCACTGTCCACTTGGTGTCATCTGCAAACTTATTAACCATGCCTCCTAAATTTTCTTCCAAATCAATAATATAAATGACAAATAGCAGTGGACCCAGCATTGATCCCTGAGGCACACCACTGGTCACAGGCCTCCAGTTTGAAAAACAATCCTCTACAACCACCCTCTGTCTTCTGTCATCAAGCTAATTTTGTATCCAATTGGTTATCTCCCCCTGGATCCTGTGAGATTTAATCTAATGCAACAATCTATCATGTGGTACCTTGTCAAAGGCCTTGCTAAAGTCCATGTAGATAATGTCGACTGCACTGCCCTCATCTACCTTCTTGGTTACCCCTTCACAAAACGCAATCAAATTCGTGAGACATGGTTTTCCACTCACAAAGCCATGCTGACTGTCCCTAATCAGTGCTTGCCTCTCTAAATGCCTGTAGATTCTGTCTCTCAGAATACTTTCTAACAACTTGCCCGCTACAGACAGCTGCAACAGCTCTGGAAACCTCCCCATTTAGATTTGGTACATTCAGACCAAACCAGCAGCAGTCGTTTAGTTTTTTAAAGAAGGTGTTTTGTTTCAAACCATTGTTCGATCATTTTAGATAAATTAGCAGATTGAGATTATAACTCTGGTAAGGTAGGCATTAGTTTGTACAGTGCACAATGTACAGCCTTTTCAGCACTTCACAGGCATCAATTTTAGTTCTCTGACAGTTTTGCTGATTGATTATGCAAGAATCTTTTTGGATGAATGTAATAAGAAATGGCAATATGTAAACTGCAAAAATAATCCATGTGTCTCGTATTTTACAGACAAACAACTGCAGATACGTGTAATCTCTTTAGAGAGCTTAGTTTGTTAAACCAACGTTTTGTACAAAACTGGAGGTTTGGACACAGTTATCTACAGTTAATTATGCAAAATAATTCACAATATTTTCTGGCTGCCACTACATGCCTATTTCAATAAACTTGTAGCTATCTGTGTTTCTGACACCTTACTCTGTTTCATTACATTCAGCAGTAGGAGTTCACAACATTACATCTCTCGTCTAGAAAATGCACATGTATCTTTTAAGTATTTGGATAAGTACTGAATCCATTCATGATGTGTCCATTAGACAGTGATTCTAGTGTATACGGTAAATCTTCTGGTCCCGTCTGCCGCAGAATTGTCGCGGCTGGGACGGACAGTTTCACGGACCATTGAAAGATCGATTAACTTCGGGCGGGATTTCTGGTCCCGGGCTGGGTGCGACTATCGGGTAGATAATCCTACCCGGTAGCTTTGATTAATGCGCTGATCATTTAACTAATTGGGGTGGCACTGCTGCCTCACAGTGCCAGGGACCTGAGTTTAATTCCCGGCTTGGGTCACCGTCTGTGTGGAGTTTGCACATTCTCCCCGTGTCTGCGTGGGTTTCCTCTGGGTGCTCCGGTTTCCTCCCACACTCCAAAGATGTGCAGGTTAGGTTGATTGGCCATGCTAAATTCACCCTAGTGTCAGGTGGTTAGTAGGGTAAATAAGTAGGGCTATGGGGTTTGTGGTCGGTGCAGACTCGATGGGCCGAATGGCCTCCTTCTGCACAGTAGGGTTCTATGATTCTATGAATCACATCTTTTTTTGAGCACATTTTTTTACCGTTCCATTGGCAGTGAAAACTAATCATTATTGGTTCACTTACGTAAGTCAACAGTATCAAATAACACATTTGTTGCACACACAAAGGGCTGAATTTTATAATGCTCGGCGGGCGTGCGTACGATCCAGAAGTGCATGAAATTGCACGAGAATGTGTCGGCTGGCACAAGCGTGAATTGGATGTGCCCCCGCCAACAATTAGGAAGCTCAGAGAGGATTGAAGCTTTAATAGCCTGGACTTTACATTGCCCTTGCGAGTTTTAGGTTGGAACAAGGACGGGCCAAACTGTTTTTGCTATTTGTCATCCAGGGGCAGGAACAAAGGCAGGCTGAGTTGGTATTGAGAGTTTGGTGCGGGCTTAGACTAAAGTATTGTGAACATTTTCACTGCCGCCTTTTGAGGTTTTTGCATCTTGTTTGGAGTTTTCAGGACATTTCAGACTTGTTTTTCACAGGATTTTCACAGTAACTTAATTGCGGTGTTAAAGTAAGCATATGAGTGATAAATAAATAAACTCCTGAGATTTTCCACCCTTTAGTATCCTTCCTCGTGCATGGGTCAGCCCATTTGTAGGCAGACATGTTTATTCAACTGGGAGCCCCTCCTCCTCCAAGGAAGGCGGGCTGAGGAGAGAGGAGGCCAGGTGGTCGCAGGCATCACGTCAAAAGAGAGGCGCAGACACAGGATGTTTGAGGCCAGCAGGGAGGGCAAAGAGGACAGCCATGCAGAAGACGCCATGATCTAGCTGCCAGGGTGTACAGACAGCAATGTAACTAACTGGACATGGCAGAGGTCCAGTGGCAGAAGAGGCTCTGGCTTTTAAAGGAAGCCATCACGTCCATTTGCCAGATGATTAGGCAAGATATAGCCTCTAATTTGTGGGTTACTGTAGCCCTCAACCTTTATGCCACCAGACCTTTCTCGAGGTCCATGGGTGAGCTTTGCAGAGTCTCCCAGTTAGCTGCATATAGCTTTGTCAAGCTAATGACTGACAAGACAGCCAGGCCGAGCGGGCCAGAGGCTTCGCGGTATAGCAGGGTTTCCCCCACATCCAGCCTGCCATTGATTGCGTCCATGTGGCCATCAAGGCGCCAACCAGGCACCTTGCTCAATAGGAGGGGGGTTTTCCTTCTGAGTGTTCAAATTGTTTGCAACCCTCAAGACCCAGATTTTATAGGTTTGTGCGAGGTACCCTGGCAGCTCACACAATGTGTACATATTGAGACATTCTCAGATGCCAAGGCTGTTCGCTTGCCTCGACAGATTGTTGTTGGGTGATGAGGGATATCCCCTGAAAAGATGGCTGATGATGCTACTCAGGCACCTGAGGCTGAAGGCAGAGGAAATATATAATTGCTGCTATGCTGGGACAGTGGTGAAGGATGTTTCAAATGAGATTCTGATACGTGAACCACTCCAAGGGCTCCCTGCAATATTTGCTGGAGTCGGTGTCATTCATCACTGCTGTCTACTGTGCCCTGCTTAATCTTGCTCTGTCTAGGGGTGAACCACTGGACCAGTAGGACCTGCCTCAGAGGAGGAATCTGAAGTCAGTAAAAATACCTCTGAGGCTAGTCTGAGTCAAAATACAGTAAGGCTTTATTCTCACAAGCTTGCGGGAGAACCTGACCCCTTGAAAGCGGAAGCCAAAGTTCTCTCTGAACACAAGAAGCGTGGACATTTATACATCAGGGTTCCCAATACAAGCCACAAAGCAAAGTCCAGTTAACAGTCCTTGATCATAAATTATAGTTCCTGGTTTGTGGTTAGAGACTATCTGGTATCCTTGGGTCATAAAGCACAATTCTCCTGGTAACTGTAGTCAAGATGCAACCTCTGGTCCCCTGCTCTTCCCGCGGCTTTTCCTTTGAAGTGACTGTGTGCAATTGCAGCTGTCCCAGTGGGAGTCCTCTTTCAAACGGCCATTCTCGCACTCTACCATTTGGTAGCTGCTTCCTTTGTTTAAATCATAGACAAGCCTACGGGAAAAGTAAGACTTGCAACCCAACATTTATATTTAACTGTTACTGAATGATATAAACAAGCGAGGGAACCATGGCTTACACTACTAAAAGTTAAAGATGAAAGACATGAACAAATGGCTTATGCTACTACCAGGAGCAATATAAACAAAGGGGAGACTAGCCATAAGGAAGGGTTATGTTTGTGATACATTCCAGGTACAAAGTTCAACCTTTTAGGTACAAAAGTTGCTAGGAGTTTACTATAGGCCCCCAAATAGTAATAGAGATGTGGAGGAAGAAATTGCTAAGCAGATTATGGATATGTGTGGGGGTCACAGGGTAGTTGTCATGGGGGACTTTAACTTTCCAAATATTGATTGGAACCTTTGTAGGTCAAATAGTTTGGATGGGGCAGTTTTTGTGCAGTGTGTGCGGGAGGGTTTCCTGACACAATATGTGGATGGGCCGACTAGAGGTGAGGCCACATTGGATTTGGTACTGGGAAATGAACCGGGCCAAGTGTTAGATTTGGTTGTGGGAGAGCAATTTGGAGATAGTGACCACAATTCGGTGTCTTTTGTTATTGCAATGGAGAGGGATAGGGCCGTACGGCAGGGCAAGGTTTACAATTGGGGGAGGGGTAATTATGATGCGATTAGGCAAGAATTAGGGGGCATAAGTTGGGAACAGAAACTGTCAGAGAAAGGAACGAATGAAAAGTGGAACTTTTTCAAGGAACAAATACTGGATGTCCTTGATAGGTATGTTCCTGTCAGGCAGGGAGGAAATGGCCGAGTGAGGGAACCATGGTTCACAAAAGAGGTGGAATGTCTTGTGAAAAGGAAGAGGGAAGCTTATGTAGGGATGAGGAAACAAGGTTCAGATGGCTCGATTGAGGGTTACAAGTTAGCAAGGAATGAGCTGAAAAAGGGGCTTAGGAGAGCTAGATGGGGACATGAGAAGTCCTTGGCGGGTCGGATCAAGGAAAACCCCAAGGCTTTTTACTCTTATGTGAGGAATAAAAGAATGACCAGGGTGAGGTTAGGGCCGGTCAAGGACAGTAGTGGGAACTTGTGTATGGAGTCAGTAGAGATAGGCGAGGTGATGAATGAATACTTTTCTTCAGTGTTCACCAAGGAGAGGGGCCATGTTTTTGAGGAAGAGAAGGTGTTACAGGCTAATAGGCTAGAGGAAATAGATGTTCGGAGGGAGGATGTCTTGGCAGTTTTGAATAAACTGAAGGTCGATAAGTCCCCTGGGCCTGATGAAATGTATCCTAGGATTCTGTGGGAGGCAAGGGATGAGATTGCAGAGCCTTTGGCGTTGATCTTTGGGTCCTCGCTGTCCACGGGGATGGTGCCAGAGGACTGGAGAATGGCGAATGTTGTTCCTCTGTTTCAGAAAGGGAATAGAAATGACCCTGGTAATTATAGACCGGTTAGTCTTACTTCGGTGGTTGGTAAATTGATGGAAAGGGTCCTTAGGGATGGGATTTACGACCATTTAGAAAGATGCGGATTAATCCGAGATAGTCAGCACGGATTCGTGAAGGGCAAGTCGTGCCTCACAAATTTGATAGAATTTTTTGAGGAGGTAACTAAGTGTGTTGATGAAGGTAGGGCAGTTGATGTCATATACATGGATTTTAGTAAGGCGTTTGATAAGGTCCCCCATGGTCGGCTTATGATGAAAGTGAGGAGGTGTGGGATAGAGGGAAAGTTGGCCGATTGGATAGGTAACTGGCTGTCTGACCGAAGACAGAGGGTGGTGGTCGATGGAAAATTTTCGGATTGGAGGCAGGTTGCTAGCGGTGTGCCGCAGGGATCAGTGCTTGGTCCTCTGCTCTTTGTGATTTTTATTAATGACTTAGAGGAGGGGGCTGAAGGGTGGATCAGTAAATTTGCTGATGACACCAAGATTGGTGGAGTAGTGGATGAGGTGGAGGGCTGTTGTAGGCTGCAAAGAGACATAGATAGGATGCAAAGCTGGGCTGAAAAATGGCAAATGGAGTTTAACCCTGATAAATGTGAGGTGATTCATTTTGGTAGGACAAATTTAAATGTGGATTACAGGGTCAAAGGTAGGGTTCTGAAGACTGTGGAGGAACAGAGAGATCTTGGGGTCCATATCCACAGATCTCTAAAGGTTGCCACTCAAGTGGATAGAGCTGTGAAGAAGGCCTATAGTGTGTTAGCTTTCATTAACAGGGGGTTGGAGTTTAAGAGCCGTGGGGTTATGCTGCAACTGTACAGGACCTTGGTGAGACCACATTTGGAATATTGTGTGCAGTTCTGGTCACCTCACTATAAGAAGGATGTGGAAGCGCTGGAAAGAGTGCAGAGGAGATTTACCAGGATGCTGCCTGGTTTGGAGGGTAGGTCATATGAGGAAAGGTTGAGGGAGCTAGGGCTGTTCTCTCTGGAGCGGAGGAGGCTGAGGGGAGACTTAATAGAGGTGTATAAAATGATGAAGGGGATAGATAGAGTGAACGTTCAAAGACTATTTCCTCGGGTGGATGGAGCTATTACAAGGGGGCATAACTATAGGGTTCGTGGTGGGAGATACAGGACGGATATCAGAGGTAGGTTCTTTACGCAGAGAGTGGTTGGGGTGTGGAATGGACTGCCTGCAGTGATAGTGGAGTCAGACACTTTAGAAACATTTAAGCGGTTATTGGATAGGCACATGGAGCACACCAGGATGATAGGGAGTGGGATAGCTTGATCTTGGTTTCAGATAAAGCTCGGCACAACATCGTGGGCCGAAGGGCCTGTTCTGTGCTGTACTGTTCTATGTCTATGAGTACAAAAAAAACATTAATCCTTTCCCTTCTTCAAATCCAATGATGAATCGGATGTACAGTCTGGGTAGGCAGATGGTGAGGATGAAGAGACTGAAATGAGGAACAAAAAGAGAAAAGGCTGGAAATATTCAGCAGGTCTGACAGCACCTGTGGAGAGAGAATAGAGCCAACGTTTCGAGTCTGGATGACCCTTTGTCAGAAGTGAAATGAGGAACCTTTGTGAAGGCAGGGGGTGGGGGTCTTGATTCAGTGTTCCTTCAGCTAGGCTGCCAAGGCTTGCCTTCTGTCTGAGACCAAGAGCATACCGCCTCCTTTGCAGTTGTGAGCTGGCTGTGAGGGTGCACTCAGCCATATGTTTGGGCATTCCTCAGTTGTCACAGACTAAGGATGGTGCAGTGACTGGCAGAGAGGCGGAGGAGTTGCCTCATTCAGGGTGCTGAGAAAGGAGACAAAGGCGCACTGGCAGTGACCTGAGATCATTGCTTGTGTGAGGGCTTGCATGTACGAATGCAACCGCAGGAACCCCGCATTTTGTTCTCCATGAGAGTCGCCGCTCTCTCAGTGAATGAGCTGTGTGTTTGTGGCTCAGCGTCAGTGCAGCACTCATGCTTCACATGAATTCCTCCAAGATCTCTACCCGATCTCTCCACACATCCTTGGACATCCAGCATTTTACAGCTTAATTGACGACTCCAGAGGCTTATCATCTGTTTCAGACTCAGCATGCTCCTGGCCTTCAGCAGTCTGTTGGTAGCCTGGGCATTCCCTGCTTTCGCCATCTGCTCAAACGAATGTGATGTGCCCTCAAAACTATGCGCTATCAACAGAGCCAAAGCACTATTGCCCACTGACTGGCCAGTATCTGGTACTTACTTGGTGCAGAGAGAAGGTGCAGCTGCAATCCATGCCTGATCGGTGTTAATGGAGGGTCATTGGTTCCTGGAGGATGGCTTATCTGAGGGAGGAAAAAAATCAGTCGGCACTATTAGTCATACTGTGCAGTCACTATCCATGATATGCGGCCGGGTGCGAGTGATACCAATGGAATCTCAGTGGTTTTGTGATTGGTGAATCACTGGGCACACTTTCTCAGATGTCCTTATGAGGGATGAGATGACCCAACGTTCTTTCCACTCTCCCACCTGTCTCTCTTCTGTCTACTGTCCTCCAAAGACACCAGCCTCTCTGCGACCTGAGGACCTTCCTTGTTCACATTCGAGCTCCAGGGCACCTAGCTCATGGCTGTTGTGAATGCCACGTTTGCCATCCTACCACCAGTGGCAGATCTCTCAACATTGTTATGGCTGTATTTCTCCTGGAAGTGCAAAGCTCCATTCAGTACTCAACCCTCCACCTCCATACCATGCTCTCCTCCAACCCTTCACCACCATGAACTGTATGGACCTTCCCAACCTCTTTGCACACTTGACCCTGGGCTTCAGATTTTCTCTCCATCCTTAACACACACGGGCAGCGGTGTCTTCTGAGACTCCCTGATTTCTACACCCGTGAGTGCAACTAAGGACGGGCACCCTTCTTCACTTCACCCTGGACCAAGCCAACTCAAAACTCAACCTGGCCAAGTGAGGAAGATAATTGAACCTTTTCTAGCAACGTATCCATGTGCGCCAGACCAAGTCATGCTTGTTGACCTCAGCTTCTACCCTCTGCCCAGCCTGCCTTGATGAGATGGGGTGACCTCCTCCTTCCATCTCGTGTCATTCAGGAGTCCCTCTTGCCAGTCACCACCTCCATAAGGGCACGCAGACAGTCATCCGAAAATCTGCAGGCTTGCTGCCCACTTGAAATGCCTTCCCACCTGAAGTGTCTTCTGGGTGCTGCTGCTGTCATGATGCAGACCTCCCTCTGCTTCCTTCAGTGTCTTTGGTGGTTTTCCACAGCTGCCTATAAATATCCTGCCAACCTCCCATTCAACTCAGCCCCCAAAGCGCTCCCATCGCCGCCACCACCTTCACAGACGCTATCCTAATGCCTATCGCACTGGCCGACACTTTGATTAATCTCGGGCAGAGCTGGGAAACTCGGCCGCTTCTGGTCCTACCTGCTGTGCATGCATGTTGCACATAAAATTCTCGCCCAAGCGTTGAGATTTATATCAAAGTTAGGAATGTTAAGTTTGTTGAGGTTCTTTCCTTAACCTAAGTGACCTATACAAAAAAGCCAGATATGATCTAAGGAGATCCATCAATGATGCCAAAAGACAGTACCAGGCCAAGCTAGAGTCCCAGACTAGCCACACGGTCCCCCCGTCGACTATGGCAAAGTCTGCAAGACATAGCAGACTTCAAGATGAAGGCATGTAAAATCGCCAGCACCAATGCACACCTCCCTGATGAGCTCAATGTTTGTTTTGAACAAGAGGTCAGTGACAGCATGCCCTCCACTCCAGAAGCCTCCGATGAACCTGTATCTGAAGTCACCATTGCAAATGTCATAACAGCCTTCTCAAAGGTCAACTCACAGAAAGCGACTGACCAGGATTGGGTACTCGGACATGCACTCAGATCCTGTGCGGACCAGCTGGCGGGGGTATTCGCAGACATCATCAACCTCTCTTTACAACAACCTGAGGTCCCTATCTGCTTAAAGAAGGCAACCATCATCTTGGTACCAAAGTAAAACTAGGCAGCGTGCCTTAATGACTATCGTCCAGTGGCTCTGACATCCATCATTATGAAGTGCTTTGAAAGGTTAGTTATGGCACAAATCAATTTCAGTCTCCCAGATTGTCTGGATCCACTACAGTTCGCCTACCGCTGCAACCGGTCCACAGCAGATGCCATCTTCCTGGCCCTGCACTCAACCCTGGAACACCGAGAGAACAAAGACACCTATGTCAGACTCCTATTTATTGACTACAGCTCAGCCTTCCAAACCAACCTTCCAAACTTCCTATGAAACTCATCTCCAAACTCCGTGGCCTGGGCCTCAGCTCCTCCCTCTGTGACTGGATCCTGAACTTCCTAACCCACAAACCACAATCAGTAAAGATAGGCAACAACAACACCTCCACGATCATCCTCAACACCGGTGCCCCACAAGGCTGTGTTCTCAGCCCCCTACTATACTCCTTATACACCTATGACTGTGTGGCCAAATTCCCCTCCAATTCAATTTTCAAGTTTGCCGATGACACCAGTGGGTCGGATCTCAAACATTGATGAGACAGAGCACAGGAATGAGATAGAGAATCTGGTGAACTGGTGCGATGACAATCTCTCCCTCAATGTCAACAAAATGAAGGAGATTGTCATCGACTTCAGGAAGCGTAGTGGAGAACATGCCCCTGTCTACATCAAAGAGGATGAAGTAAAAATGGTAGAGAGCTTCAAGTTTTAAGGTGTCCAGATCACCAATAACCTGTCCTAGTCTCCCCATGCCGACACTATAGTTAAGAAAGCCCTCAAATGTCTCTACTTTATCAGAAGACTAAGGAAATTTGGCATCAGCTACGACTCTCACCAACCTTTACAGATACACCATAGAAAGCATTCTTTCTGGTTGTATCACAGCTTGGTATGGCTTCTGCTCTGCCCAAGAGCGCAAAAAGCTACAAGAGGTCGTGAATGTAGCCCAATCCATCACGCAAATCAGCCTCCCATCCATTGACTCTGCCTATACTTCCCACTGCCTCGGAAAAGCAGCCAGTTTAATTCAGGACCCTACGCACCCCAGGCATACTCTCTTCCACCTTCTTCCGCCGGGAAAAAGATACAAAAGTCTGAGGACAGCTTCTTCCCTGCTGCCATCAGAGTTTTGAATGGACCTACCTTGCATTAAGTTAATCTTTCTCTACACCCTAGCTATGACTGTAACACTATATTCTGCATGTCTTATTTCCTTCTCTATGAATGGTATGTTTTGTCTGTATAGCACGCAAGAAACAATACTCTTCACTGCTTACTAATACATGTCCAAAGATGTGTGGGTTAGGTTGATTGGCCATGCTAAAAATTGCCCCTTGGAGTCCTGAGATGCGTAGGTTAGAGGGATTAGCGGGAAATATGTAGGGATAAAGGGTAGGGCCTGGGTGGGATTGTGGTCGGTGCAGACTCGATGGGCCAAATGGCCTCTTTCTACACTGTAGGGTTTCTATGATTCTATGATTGATTCTATGTGACAATAATAAATCAAATCTATGTCACATTACAAAAGGAACCTTAAAACGATACGAAGAAGCTATTTTTATTTGTGCATTTAGTTTTTCTCTTCTGATTTTCAAAATTGTCTCCAAAAGTTATACATTTACTTTACTATATAAATATGTCGAGGAGTTAACCGATTGCCCTGACATTTCTTACTCCTCTGCCCTATCTTCGTATTTTCCTACGTTGGTTTGGTTTCTATTAAAAGCTCGTGCATTCATCCCACTCATTCTTCAGCTGATTAAGTTGCTGACATCAATGTTTTAAAAGTACATTTTTTATATTGTATAAGCATTATACAGTACATCATTAGACATAATCATGTGCTTGTGAGACAATGCAGTTGAGAAAATAGCTCCAGATAAACTTCACAATGCACTAATTCGCTACATTAGCAAAACCCATTCCAGTCACATTGTCATGATAATGACATGATAATATACTGTTCTATAGAAAGGGCACGGTGCTAATTACATCACAGTACTCACAGTACCACGACTTGTAATTTATTGGCCGTAATGAATGTCTAAAGTTCACTGGCTATAATGATAGATAATACAATGTAGCATCACCATGCATTTTAGACAGCATCATATTACAACTGCTGCTGCTTTTAAAATTTGTATTATTCCAAATAAAATGTATTTTTTACAAATACAAAGAAACAATAGTGCATTTTAATTTTGCAGAACTGACTCGCACTGAAAATATAATTTAATAACAGTCACTGAAAGGAACTCACTTCTTTGTCCTGTCCAGCTTGAACTCAGTGCAACAAGAGTAAGTGGTAGGTTTAGCAGCAACAACAAACTTTAGCGTTAAAAAAAACTCCTGACAGGGAGATTGGTGGCTGATGACAGGCTCATACCTGGGTTAGTATTTCTGCGGCCTGTGCTGGGTTAGTGTTTCTGCAATCTGTGCAATTGTCTGCAGTGGTATTTAATTGATTGGCTGTTGTATGAATCAATCACATTCTATCAAGAAGATTTGTCTATCGCAGCTGGCTTAAGATTTCCCCAGGTCTAGCTTCTGTTTTTAAAGCAGTGTAGGCAGCACGTCATTTAACAAGTGTACTTTATTTATAAATTAATAAATCAGACTGAAATGGATAAATCCATAATGGAATTCGTCATCACCCATCTACACTCTCATTTTATCAGGGACTGCCATCGTCATTTGTTTCTTGGTCTTTCACAAAACATCCTCACTTGTTGCTGGTCTATGGATCCAAAAGGTCAACCGGTGCCAGATAATTTGATGCAGCATAATGGTTATAGCATTACGTAAATGAAACTGCTTTTACCCCCACGTATACTCTGCCATTGTCATTTCCTGTTCAATTGCACATCTGGATGTACCATGGCTGCACAGAGGGACTATCAAGCTTCACAAACTTTCCCCTCTGTGGTCACTTTCTGGAAGCTCTTCAAAAATTTCATAAGCATAAAATAAGTTATGGAAATGACTACCCCTGTTTTTTTTTCTTAGTACGTGGCTTCTTCCTCTTTCTAAGTTATTTTCTACCCTTCCTCTTTCTGAAGCTCCTTTCCCCACTTGCCATCATTAGCTAGCAGGATGAGGTTATCTCCCGGGATGTGACATTTGGAAGCCTGCTTCTAGGGACTTGGCAAGAGTTCTGGAGGGTAATACTTGATTTCTGATTAGCACCTCCTGAAAACAGCGTGGCTGTGATTTGGCTGTATGTTGAAGCATGAACCTGCCTCCCACTATTCCACAGCACAACTGTGAAAGAGGGAGGACAACTTGGGTATACCACAACATCTGAAATAACATTTCCTAATGCTTGAGGCTGTAATCGGCAAGTACAAAGTATGATGATTATAGCATTACTTAAATGCTAAGTATGAAATTAAATTTGGCAAAATCAAAGCACCTATCAGACACGTTTGGAAAATGTTTTTGTGGTTGAGGGGGGGGTGGATGCTGAGTGAGATAAGAGAGTCCCCAAAGGTCTAGCTTAGTGCTCGGAGTGTGCCATTGTGCAACTCTGTAGTGCATCACTCACTAATTACCATTCTGACAGATGTACATCAATTAAGTTCTGTTTATAATTTAACCGAAACACATACATGCCAAACTGCACATCAAATCTGAACGTATGATTGCTTCATAATCCAGCAGAGTTCGCAATCTTTGTTTTATTTCATGTGAGGTTGGGAGTTTTAGGATTAGCATTTTTAAAATTGTGGATTATGTACATATGAACATAGGAGTAGGCCACCTGGCCCCTCAAGCCAATAAGATCAAGAATGACCTGATTGTAACCTCAACTCCATATCCCTGCCTACCCCCAATAACCTCTCATCCTCTTGCACATTAAGAATCTATCTAGCTCTGCCTTAAAAATATTCAAAGACTTTGTTTCCACTGCTTTTAGAGCAAGAAATTCCCAAGACTCATTACCCTCTGAGAATTTTTTTCCTCATCTGTCTCAAATGAGCGACCCTTTTGTTTAAACAGTGACCCACTAGTTCTAGATTCTCCCACATGAGAAAATATCCTTTCCACATCCACCCTGTCAATTCCCCTCAGCATTTTGTGTTTCAATCAAGTTGCCTCCTCCAGCAGATACAAGCCTAGCGTGTCTAACCTTCCTCATAAGACAGCCTGCCTATTCCAAGTAAACCTTCTCTGAACTGCTTCCAATGCATTTATATCCTTCCTTAAATAACGAGAGCAATTGTACCCAGTACTCCAAATGTGGCCTCACCTGTATAACTGAAACACAATTTCTCAACTGTACACTGTAAACGTTTTGATTTATTATTGTCACATGTATTGGGATACAGTGACAAGTATTATTTCTTACGCTCTATACAAACAAAAACATACTGTTCATGGAGTAATAGGTGAGAAAGAAAGGAGAGAGTGCAGAATGTAGTGTTGCATTTTCAGATAGGGAGAAGAGAAAGCTCAGCTTGATACATAATAGGTCCACTTATAAGTCTGATGATAGCAGGGAAGAAGCTGTTCTTGATTTGATTGTTACGTGTTCTCAGACTTTCGTAACCTTTTCCTGACGGAAGAAGGTGGAACAGGTGTCCGGAGGGTGCATGGGGTCCTTGATTATGATGGCTGCTTTTCCAAGGCAGCGGGAAGTGTAGATGGAGTCAATAGATGAGAGGTTGGTTTGAGTGATGGACTGGGCTATGTTCACAACCTTTTGTAGTTTCTTGCAGTCTTGGTCAGAGCAGGAGCCATACCAAGCTGTGATACGTCTGGAAAGGCTGCTTTCTAGGGTGCATCTGTAAAGATTTGTGAGAGCCGTAGCTGACATGTCGAATTTCCTTAGCCTCCTGAGAAGTTAGAGCCGTTGATGGGCTTTCTTAACTATAGTGTCGCCATGGAGGCTGCAGGGCAGATTGGTGATTTGGAAACCTAGAAACTTGAAGCTTTCGATCGTTTCCACTTCATCACCGTTGATGTAGACAGGGGCATGCCCTCCATTATGTTTCCTGAAGTTGATGACTATCTCAATTTTACTGACATTGATGAAGAGACTATTGTCATTGCACCATTTCACCAGATTCTCTACCTTTTCCCTGTACTATGTGGTTTCATCAGCAAACTTGAAAATGGAGTTGGAGCGGAAATTGGCCACACAGTCATAAGTGTATAAGGAGTATAGCAAGGGGCTGAGGACGCAACCTTGCGGGGCACCGGTGTTGAGGATAATTGTGAAAGAGATGTCCTCGTGTTCCCCGCTAATTGCTACTTTGTGTCTGTTGTGTATTTACTCAGTTTGTATTTGTTCTGCTCAGATTCCTGAACTTTGCAATTTTAAATTTGCAGTTTTCACTAGTTTGTAATCTGAGCAGCAATTTTATGAAAAAGGAACAAACTTCAAATTTTGTGGCAAAAAACCCCTGAACAAATTCAACTCCATCACTGTGGCACAGTGGTTAGCACTGTTAGCTCACAGCGCCAGGGACCAGGGTTCGATTCCAGCCTTGGGTGACTATCTGTGTGGAGTATGCACATTCTCCCCATGTCTGCATGGGTTGCCTCCGGGTGCTCCGGTTTCTTCCCTCCCACACTTCAAAGATGGATTAATGGTTAAGTGGATTGGCCATACTAAATTGTCCCTTCACGTCCCAGGATGTAGGTTAGGGGAATTAGCGGCTACAGAGATCGGGCCTGGGCAAGATGCTCTGTTGGAGAGGTGATGCAGACTCAATGGGCCTAGTGGCCTCTTTCTGCACTGTAGGGATCCTATGATTAGAACACACGGGCTTCTATGGGCCTCATGTTAGACTTCAGGAGCTCACGCCCATCTGTGTTTTATTTTCAGGCCCATTGGTTTTCCCTTACCCAGGTTGAACTTTTTAAATAATTTTTCTTTTTCTAATAAATCAATCCAGCTCCCTGACACCCAGCTCTTTCTCACAAACATTACCCAAATCTCAAGGGGTTGCTGAACTTCACCGCAATCTTTAATGCTGGCTGCCACTCAGACCTGGCTCTACTGGGGACACAGTTCATTTTCCCTCTGAACCCACAAGCAAATATGGCGGAGATGGAACCAGCAATGTGTACATTTTAAAATTATCAATCAAATGTCTGGCTACAATTTTCTATTATAATAATGTTGATGAACTATATGCACAGCCAGATATTTGAGTGGCAGATTGAAGTTGCTTCAAAGGTGTTGGCCATGGGAGCTATTCGTCTGGTCACATTCCCTGTCTTTCCTCTTCAACTAATTACGCCATTCCCTTTTGAATGCCACAATTGAGTCTGCGTCCACCAAACACTCAAGCAGTGCTTTCTACCTGAACAAGTTTTTCTTCATGTCGTTTCTCTCTTTAAGTCAGTGTCCTCCAGTTATCTACCCTTCTACCAATGAGGATAATTTCTCTGTCTGGTTTATCCCATGATTCCCATGAGCCTTCTCTAAACAGATGAGCCATGATCTTATTGAATGGCTGTGCAGGCTCGATGGGCCTCTTCTGGTCCTATTTTGTGCATTCATATAGTGCGGGGTGCTGAACATAATAGGACAAAGAATGCAAACATTACTTTGAAAACTGGGAAGCATTACATTTTCTAACTTATTGCAAAAAGTTTTTTTAAAGTTTATTTATTGGTCACAAGTAAGACTTATATTAACCCTGCAATGAAGTTACTGTGAAATTCCCCTAGTGGCCACGGTCTGGCACCTGTTCCATTCAATGCACCTAACCAGCACGTCTTTCAGAATGTGGGAGGAAACCGGAGCACCCGGAGGAAACCCACGCGGACACGGGGAGAATGTGCAAACTCCACACAGAGAGTGACCCAAGCCGGGAATCGAACCCGGGACCTTGGCGCTGTGAAGTAGCAGTGCTAACCACTGTGCCACCCAGAGGCATTATTAGAAACCGAAATGGAGATTTTTTATTTCAAAGCAAAAGTTAATTGGTGAGCTTGACATTCTGATGGAAAAGCAAAAGTACTGTAGGTTGGCACAATTAACACTGACATGTTCTGTGATAAAAATTCAACAAGTCTATCATTTGTCCGCATTGGAGAAATGAAATATTAATATATCTTGTGGGTCATTATATTGTATTTAATTCCAAGCCTAATTCACAGCATTCTGTACAGAATGATGGGCAGGTTGGACAGCAAGTTGAGATTCAATCAAACGTGGTCTTTTTACTGAAATGTTTTTACATTCATCTTCGATTAATAATTCCTTGTCTTCATTCCATTTGCTTCTTAATCAAATATACAGATGCAAAAAGAAAACATACTCTAATATTTTGTGTCCTATCATATCTGAGGGTTCAAGTGTTCTAGGGACCGGGGTGCGAATCCCGCCACGGTAGCTGGTGGAATTTGAATTCAATAAAAAGACCTGGAATTAAGAATCTACTGAAGACCATGAAACCATCGTCAATTGTCGGAAAAACCCATCTGGTTCACGAATGTCCTTTCGGGAAAGAAATCTGCCGTCCTTGCTTGGCCTGGCCTACATGTGACTCTAGAGCCACAGCAATGTGATTGACTCAACTGCCCTCTGTGCAAGGGCAACTAGGGATGGGCAATAAATGCTGGCCAGCCAGCGACGCCCATGCCCCACAGATGAATTTTTTAAAATGGAAAAACTCCAAGATAAAATGGAGGGTCAGGTTTTAATAATGGCAGACCAATTTAAAGAAGTTTCTGATTCACTGTATTTATAACCTATATATTTCCGCTGAAGTTTTGTATAACTCTTGCCAGCACATCCTTTACAAAAGTTGTCCAAGATAGAAACTGATTGGAAGCCTGTTCAGTTTCTAATTGTAATGATTTGGGTGAATTTCTGTGGGAGTTCTCCCACTCGCCAGCTGTAACTTTGGCAGAAGAGCCATGGAAACACCAGAAATAGTGTGAACAGTTCTACATTATTTTTCCAGACTTTCCGCAGCAGCGTTGCTGAAGTTGCAGTGCGAGAACCCACGCAGAAATTCAACCTTTTTTTTTATTTCCATGGAATTTCCAAGCTGGCGAACATTGTAGGGACTTAAAAATCTGGTGGCTGCTCACAACGAGCGTAACTTGCCGGTTGGCACCTGAAGTTCTTAGCTCCTAACTATCTAAATAAGGTGTCCCAATGTTCACCGATGTTGCTAGTTATCTGTGAAGCATAACATAAAACGACAAGCAAGCAGATAGAATAGACATTCATCTCTTGATTGTGCAAGCAAGGGAGGTTCAGAATTTCATGAAGATGATGCTCCAGGTCACTCGGGCTTTGATCTGTCTGATTTGCAATCTATAACAACCCGGCTGTAGGTATAGATGGCATAATTTCAAAGTTTACAGCTGAAGCATAGCTTGGAAATGTCGTATGCAGTGAGGAGGATAATAGTAAATTCATGACATAGACTGGTGAAATGAGCAGAAACATGTTAGATTTGGCATGGAGAAAGGCAATATAAAGTAAAGGGTACGATTTTAATTGGGACGCAGGAGAGAGACCAGGGGATCCGCATACAGAAATATTTGAAGAGACAAGACAAGTTGATGAGGCTTTCTTTTCTTTAAAAAGCCTAAGCCTCAGCAAGAAAAGTGGCAACGTGACACCAAGAGCAGCAGTGGGAACACAGGAGGAATGGATGCAGAATGAAAAGTGGGATCACAGCCAGAGCGATTGCAGTATAAACAGCGAGACCAGTAGTGGGAACACACTGAGAACAGAGACAGGATAAAGAGTGAAACTACCACAATTGGAGCAAAAAATAATCAATGTGTGACGTTCCATGGAAGGAGAAAAATGATCAGTTAATCTTTAAAAAGTAAGCAGGTGCTGAATGCCCAGAGCTCTGCCTAACTTTCTGAGACAGTTAGAGCTCGAACTGCCTTAGAGTTCTAAGACAGGGATCCGACTGTCTTAGAAGCGAAGTGAAGTCAAAGGACAAGGAGTCATATGGAGTGCGTTTTCAATCAAAATCAATTTGTCATATTACACTCAGTTCTCAATCAGTTAATCTGATCTGGAGGATAAAGTTATAATTCAATAATAAGGGAGAGTAACATTAAAAAGCTGTAGACTTGCAGTAAATTAAAATCTAGGTTTCCAGAAAATAGATTAAGTGAAACATTTCAGTTGGCCTCTCTCTATATAAGTGACACCAGCAGAGGAGAAACAGCTTTATTAATTAAAGTACTAATTTACGTTATCTAATAAATACTGCAATGATAAGACAGCTTGGATGTGTGGGATGTGCATCCTGCTCCATGTGGGAATTTCAGGATGCTTCCCATTTTATGGATATCCATATGTGCAGGTAAGCTTCAGCAGCTCGAGCTCCGGATTCCCAAACCTGAGTACCGGGGGGTATGCGAATACTCCCCCGGACAAGCACTCCGATCCTGCGTGGATCAGCTGGCGGATGTATTCACAGACATCTTCAGCCTCTCTTTACAACAATCTGAGGTCCCTATCTGCTTCAAGAAGATGACCATCATCCCAGTACCAAAGAAAAGCCAAGCAGCGTACCTTAATGATTATCGGCCGGTGGCTCTGACATTCATCATTATGATGTGCTTCAAAAGATTAGTCATGGCACGAATCAATTCCAGCGTCCTGGAGTGCCAGGATCCACTACAGTTTGCCTACCGCCGCAACAGGTCTACAGCAGACGCCATCTCCCCGGCCCTGCACTCAACCCTAGAACACCTAGATAACAAAGACACCTATGTCAGACTCCTATTTATTGACTACAGCTCAGCCATCAACACCATTATTCCTACGAAACTCATCTCCAAACTCCGCGGCCTGGGCTTCGGCTCCTCACTCTGTGATTGGATCCTGAACTTCCTAACTCACAGACTACAATCAGTAAGGATAGGGAACCATATCTCCTTCACGATCATCCTCAACACCAGTGCCCCACAAGGCTGTGTTCTCGGCCCCTTACTATACTCCTTTTACACCTATGACTGTGTGGCCAAATTCCCCTCCAAATCGATTTTCAAGTTTGCTCACGACACCACTGTAGTGGGTCGGATCTCAAACAATGATGAGACAAGAATACAGGAAAAAGATAGGGAATCTGGTGAACTGGTGCGGTGACAATAATCTCTCCCTCAATGTCAACAAAATTAAGGATATTGTCATCGACTTCAACGATCATGCCCCTGCTACATCAATGGGGACGAAGTAGAAATGGTTGAGAGCTTCATATTTTTAGGTGTCCAAATCACCAACACCTGTCCTGGTCGTACCCCATGCCAACACTATAGTTAAGAAAGCCCACCAATGCCTCTACTTTCTCAGAAGACTAAGGAAATTTGGCATGTCAGCTACGACTCTCACCAACCTTTACAGATGCACCATGGAAAGCATTCTTTCTGAATGTATCACAGCTTGGTATGGCTCCTGCTCTGCCCAAGACCACAAGAAACTACAAAAGGTCGTGAATGTAGCTCAATCCATCACGCAAACCAGCCTCCCATCCATTGACTCTGTCTACACTTCCCATTGCCTCGGCAAAGCAGCCAGCATAATTAAGGACCCCTTGCACCCTGGACATTCTTCCATCTTCCACCGGGAAAAAGATACAAAAATCTGAGGTCACGTACCAATCGACTCAAGAACAGCTTCTTCCCTGCTGCTGTCAAATTTTTGAATGGACCTACCTTGCATTAAGTTGATCTTTCTCTATATCCTAGCTATGATTGTAACACTACATTCTGCACTCTCTCGCTTCCTTCTCTATGAATGGTATGCTTTGTCTGTTTCGCGCGCAAGAAACAAAACTTTTCACTTTATACTAATACATGTGACAATAATAAATCAAATCAAATCAGTTGGTGTCACTATGACACCATGAGTTTGAGAGGTTCATGGATAGCATGGTTCATCTAGGGACTGCAGCCAGAGGCAGGTTCTTTGCACCACATGGTTCAGTTGCACAGGGAGCAAAAGAAGACGAGAAGAGCAATAGTGGTAGGAGATTCGAGAACATGCAAGCAAATCCAGAACAGCTACTACTGCTTTTACAATGTATACTTTTGGACGATTTGTATTTGAGGTTAAATAGTGGAGAGGCAGAGGGGCACCTAAGAGAATTATTCTTGTACTGCTGCAGTATATAAACTAATTGACGATGAATAGTACTGACTTCAGTTCTACGGCCAAAACACTGCTAATCTCCCGTGCAAAGCACTTACTTGGATGGTCAGAGATTGTCACTGCAAGGATCAAGTAAAATTCTACAGACAAAATAATGTTTTCATGTTCTCGCCAAAGCCATTGTACAGCTTCATTTCCCCCTTGGGTAGTGGTTCTAACTAGAATCCTGCAGGGTCCCCTTTGTGTGCCCTTGAACTTTCTAGTTATTACAACAGCTTGGAATTTGTGAAAATATTTCTGTAATAAATTCGCAGTGTCAGAACAGGCCACTGGAAAATCATCTGAAAATGTAGGGGTTTTTCCCCCATTGTGAAGCCTTCCTGCATGAATAGCTGATAAACTGTGAACCCTAGTTTCCTGGTGAAAAGCATTTTCTTTTTATTGTCACTTTTCCAGTCAACCTCAATAAATTATCTTTTATAGGGATATGTTGAGTAATCCTCTGAGTGTGGTCAGACCCTTCAGTGATTAGTTACAGTTTTTTTGCCAGTTACTTGTTTTTATGAGTAATCCTTTATAGATTTAGGCCATTCTCTATGAGTTAATGACCTTATTTAGTGGTAACGGTATTTGGAGTGGGTCAGTAACTATGGGTGGCACTACTATTCCTAGTTTTTTTTTCCTCTCCTTTTTATTCCTTGAACTTGCAGACTGTCTCGCCAATTTTAAAAGTTCAGTTCAAACAAAACCTCTTTGCACTGTAATAAACACCGCATTTTGTTTTTTATTAAATTGAAACATTGCAGATGCTAGAAATTTGCAATTAAATCATAAAAAGCTGGAAACACTCGGCAGGGCAGGCAGCATGTGTGGAGCGTAGCAGGTCATTGCCCTGAAATATTAACCCTTCCTTCCCCTCTCTACAGGTGCAGCCTAACCTGCTGAGTGTCTCTCTCACTGTAATTAAATTACCCATGTGACAGGAGTACTCTTATTACTACAGTATTAATGCTAAACAGCAGCCAAATCATCCGTTCCATGACCACTCATGTTTTTATTACTTTTAGTGACCGACTTAAGTAAATAAAATTTAAGTATTTTAACCAAACTACCTCGTTCGGTCACTTAATTTTTCAAGTTAATTTCTAACTAACTTGAATTTAGCCAAAATAATATGAAAGCAAAATACTGCGGGTGCTGGAATCTGAAACAAAAACATAAAATGCTGGAAAATCTCAGCAGGTCTGACAGCATCTGTGGGGAGAGAACCGAGCCAGACGAAGAGTCACCCAGACTGGAAAAGTTGGCTCTTGACTTTAGCCAATCCAGTGCCAAACGTCTTGAGAATTGATCTGTTCATGTCATTAGGACATTTTTCTTTGTGTTTTTATATGCCACAGCACAGATCAGCTCATCGGCTTTAGAAACTTTCGAGCCCAATAATACCACAAACAAAATAATTCCTATTCCGTGAGTGTTTTTTAAAAATAAAAGAACAAGACTTCTGTCAAAGAATGAAACATTAGCGGTATTCCAATTTTTAACGTATTTTTAAAATTTGGAAATATTGCCAGCTATAAAAAGGGCACACTGGATTTTTGCGGCTGTTTCGAAATGATTTTTATGGGCTTCCTGATTGAACCCAGATGTTTTTCTCTCTGAAGAATACAAAGAATGCAGTCCAGTCACATAAGACAAGCGGACCCCCATGGAGTGGGTGTGTGGCCCAGTAGGGATGGCAGCATGTGACCAATTATCAGATCATGTCTGTTTTCATTTTTTGCAAAACAGCCTTCCACAAACTCAGAAAGGACTTGATTTAATACAAGGTAATTGTGAAAGTAGATCACTTACCCTTCCCATTCTATATGGTGTCTCGCATCTTTTCCTAGGTGACGGACAAAGGATGAGGCAAAGACTTGTGTTGCCCGAGTACTTCAAACTGACTCTTTTTAAAAGAGAATCATACCATATGAAATGGTCATCTGTATTGGACTAATGGCGACTCATCTCATTTAATAATCAGGGGAAGTAAAACATTTGCTGGGCATTGATTTTGTGATACACAGTTTACTTATGAGGAGAAATGGCGGCAACATGTTTATTGCATAGCAGAAGAGATTTCCCTTTCAGCATCTTCTCCTGCATTTGCGTCGGTGATATCGTTTAGCTTATGTGTGAGATTCCCCAGCATGAAACATGAATTAGTCAAACTGTGCATCATTAAGAACTCACATTTAGCTTTATGGGAGTGTGCCCATTTAATTGGGAAGGAAGCTCAGCAGGTAAGGGGTTTGAACTGAGTGAAGTTAAGACGTGATAATTTGTGTTCGTGTCTTTTTACAGTTGCATTACATCTCCAATGTTTTCAATGGATTGCTTGGAATCAGGAAGGTGACACATTAATGAATAATGACATATGTCCTGTTAATCTAGGAAGGGAAAAAAAATCATAACGACTGGCTAATTTGTTTTCTTTACACTTTTTTTACAATTTCCTTTTCAATTTCAGTAAAACACAGGAATTTATCAAAAGTAAGGAAGTTGTCGGGAATGTTTCCTGCAAATCTGTGGTCCATTTCCGTTGAATTTTAACAATGGTCTGCTTGTATTTAATAGGATTCAGTTCTGTACCACATAACACCAGAATAAACAATCCATTTTCTAGTCAGACCAGAAGAGTGGTGTGGGCAGTTGTCCAGGATAAAACTTTTAAAATTAATTTACAAGAGTCCCTTCCATTGTTCAGATTGCAGAGCTTTCCTTGTTGGTTATTTGTCAGCGACTTAACCTTCAGTATTACAAACCTCTTCAAGGACAAAAACAAAGTTTATACTAATTTGAAGATGTTTGTCCGGCACCTTTTCCAGGAAACCCCTTCTACTTAGATAACTTAAATGACAGCTTCCCCGATTGCCTGCCGAGAAAACTCCATGTATAACTGGACGCTCATTATACATTCCTGGCTGAAAGCCCAGAAATCCATTACTCAGTTGAAACAGCTGAACCCCAGGGTTCTCCTTGATTGACAGCTCTGGCTTTCTGATCTTTGCTGTTGATTTCACAGTGTTTATTTGCAGAGCATTAAGAGGTTTCAAATGTTTGTAGTTTCTGTTATTGATACAGTAAAGGATCTGCATGATTGACACTTTTATTGCCCTGTATTAGAATGACTTTTTAACATAGCAGAAAATAATGAATTACTATATTAAGACTTTTCTTTTTCACATCTTTCTGTCAATAAAGGCTACATTGATTCTCTACACTGTACAAATAAATCAATGGGCATGGAAGTGCCAGAGTTGGAATGGGGGCATGAGGGGTCATAGCTATGCTCCGATGCAGAGCATAGCTTGGCATCGGGGTGCATGAGGGTCCATGTCAGGTGATGAAGGACATAGCTTGGCATGGGGGGAATAAGTTGGCATGGATGAAGTTGTGGGCTAGAGGGCCTTATGTCATCACAGTTGGGATAAAGTTTTTTTAAACACCCCTCTTGGCACCCAGCAGCCCCTATGATTGTCTCTGATCACTTTCCCAGGTTGGCTGGCCCAATTGCAGCTTGCGCCCACCCAACAATGAAGATCCCATCTTTGCGAGCACTTTCTCCCAAAGTGGACATGTGAAGCTATGGATTTCCCCAACTCCCACTACCAGCCTCTAATGATGATAAAGCCAAGCCTTTCAATTTATATGAAGTGTAGCACAGGATGTTCACTTATAAAATAGTATTCAGATCTTAAGATTTCATATTCAAAGCCCTGCTTTGATCTGTTGCTCAAATTAACATTAAATATTCAACTAAAAATTGAATGGGGCCGGACCTTAGCAGAATGGGATATCTTGCAGCATGTCCTGTAGGACAAAAATAACGAGGCATCTGGGACCTTAGTGAACGGTGGGATCAAGTGTGCAAATCCTTAGCTAATAGGATTTAAGGGTTCACAAAGAAACAGAGGGGGACAACTGAGAAGGAGGTTGAATAGAGTCAAGTCAGATACAGAAAGAAATAGAGAGGGGAAAAAAGATTGGATTTCGCAAGTGAGGAAAAAATAAAACCAAAACCATACTTAAAAGAAAAAAGAGTAAGAATAAAATTAAAAATACAATGCCAGAACATTGTAGACCTTATTTACTTTTAATAAGGAGCATGAATAAATATTATCAACAACATGTCTGTGTGGAGTTTGCACGTTCTCCTTGTGCCTGTGTGGGTTTCCTCCGGGTGCTCCAGTTTCCTCCCACAGTCCAAAGATGTGCGGGTTAGGTTGATTGGCCATGCTAAAAATTGCCCTTAGTGTCCTGAGATGAGTAGGTTAGAGGGATTAGTGGGTAAATCTGTCGGGATATGGGAGTAGGGCCTGGGTGGGATTAGTGGTCAGTGCAGACTCGATGGGCCGAATGGCCTCTTTCTGTACTGTAGGGTTTCTATGAGTTCTATGATTTCTAAAATTGAGACTGAACCACCTCTAAGAACAATGCACATTCTGAAGATATAAAACTCTTTTTAAAATTCTGATTCTGATTCTTGATTAAACTGTTTGTTTTCAATTTCTGAGCTCAAGATATTAATTTACCTCAAATAAGAATAAAACTGCAAGAACCACTTGGCTTTGATTTGGACCAGATTTGATGGAGGCATATCCAGCCCAGTTGACCTTGCAAAGTCCTCCTCACTTACGTTTGTGGCCTTATGCCAATGTTGAGATAAGTGTCCTACAGACTGGTCAAACAATAGGTTAACACAGTCATATTCGCAGCATTGTACCTTCCAGTCAACATCCCAGATTCCTCCATCACCTTCCATGCCCAGGCCCACCAGCTGGTCAGACGCACCAATCTACTTGTCACAGATGGATTTGTCCATGGTAGAAATAACCACCATACAGTTCTTTCGGAGACCAAGTCCCATCTTCACAGTGAAATATATCCTCCATCGTGTTGAGTGGTCGTAGTGTTGTGCTGAATGGGATAGATTCAGAACCGACCTGCTGCCTCAAAACTGCTTCCACTGGGCACCACAATATATAACCCCATGACCTGAGGGGGGATCAACTTTGGTTCAATGAAGCAAGTCAGAGAGCACGTCAGGAGCAGTACCGGGCATAGTTGAAAATGAGATGCCAACAGTAGAAGCAACATTCTATCGCCATAACTAAAGGATCCCATAGCCAATAGATCAGATCAAAATGCTGCAATCCTGCCACATTATAATGAATGGTGGTGGACAATTAAGCAACGAGTTAGAGGAAGAGGCTTAATGAATAGTCCCAACTTCTTCACATGAGAAGTTCCACACCATCCACAGCGTAACAGCCCGCTTCTTCCACCCACCTCCACCACTGGCGCACTGGCTGCATTGTGTACCAACTTCAAGATGCACTGCAGCAATTTGCCGAGGCTTCTTCAACAGCATCTCCCAAAACTACGAGCACTGCCATCTAGAGAAGGACAAGTGCAGTAGGCATGTGGGAACGCTACCTCCAGACCCCACACCATCCTGACTTGGAGACACCTCCCTGTTCCATCATTGCTGGACAATAATCCTGGAATTCACTTTCTAACAACGCTGTGGGAGTACGTTCCCAGAGACTGCAGCAATTGAGGAAGCTGTCTCGCCACCATCTCCTCAATAGAAGCAGTAAATGCCTGCAATGCCTCACATCTATTGAATAAATAAGTGAAAAAGCAACTAAAGTTCTGAAGATTCACAACTCGTATTGTATCTCTTAATCTCCTGTTGCATATTAATAATGCCATGCATCATTAATGATGTGGAGATGCCGGCGTTGAACTGGGGTGGGCACAGTAAGAAGTCTCACAACAGCATAAGTCCATCAAGTCCATGATTCCAAATAAACCTGTTGGACTTAAATTTGCTGTTGTGAGACTTCTTACTGTGCATCATTAATGTGATATGTTTTTGAGCAAGATCCAGCCAGTTAATTCAGAGAACAAGCATCCTTAAAATGGCATCTTCCATTTTTAAATGAATGTATTTGTTTTAGTTGCAAAAACAGAAAATGCTGGAAAATCTCAACGGATCTGAAAGCATCTTTGGGGAGAGAATGTTTTAGTTATTCAGAATGTATGGTTTCCATCATGGAACTTATTGCATCCCGTAGTCCAACCGAATACAGCCTGTAGAACCAACAAAATCCATTCAACAGTTTAATCACCGCATGGAAAAAATTCCCCTTCATTTGCAATTCCCTATCGTTTTCCATCGACTTTGATGAAAGCTAATCCCTAAAATCAGGGCCTTTTAGTTCCAGGCAATAACCCATGAGAGAAAGAAAGCTAGAACTATCTTTAAAAGAACCTCAACAATTAATTATTAGAATTTGAAAACTGCTCTTTTGGTTACTATATTTAAATGTTTGTGGTCAAGCAACAATTTCTCCTCACATGTCTCTTCTGGGATTAGTTAGGAACTGTCTAAGTGAATTCCAGGTGTAGTACAAACACATTTCTTTCCATTGCTGACATATTAAGATTCCTCGGAATAGATTTTGGTATTAAATGTCAAAACAGTGATCCAGTGACATACGGGGGAGGAATGCTGAAATATGAGCTGATTAGAAATGAAGAATGATTACTTCAGATATCTTTTAAGGAATGTTCTGGTTCAGCATTTCTGAGAACAAAATGTGTAACTGTGTCATACACAACAGGGAGTGCCCAATTTGCTATCTGTTTTATATCAAGTTAGGAATGGCATTAAGAGGCTGAGAGAATTGGCAGCAGATCACCTGGGAAAATAATTCAGTGACTCCTGCTGTAAAGTGCACATGTATGAATGCCTTTGCTAACAGCAACTTGCATTTCTGTCATTTCTTCGCACAATAGCACGTCTCACAGGGTGAGAGGCTGTTTTCCTTGACTGGAGAGTCCAGAACTAAGAGCGGCATTTTATGGCCACACTTGTCCTGAAACCATAAAGTCCCGCCCGAGGTCAATGGACCTGTCCTTGCACCGCCCCACGCCTGCTCCGATTCCCGTGGCAGGCGGCACAGGAAAATTCGCCCCAAGTGTTTACAGTTTCAAGATAAGGGGGTGGCCATTTCTGGCTAGGATGCGAAGAACTTTCTTCACTGCATGGATTGTGAATCTTTGGAAATCTTTACCCCAGGGCGCTATCAATGCTCAATCATCGAGTATATTTAAGGTTGAGATCTATAGATTTAGGATCAAAAGATATGGGGATGGAGTGGAAAAGATTCAGATAGAAGATCAACCATTATCTTATTGAATTGCAGAGCAGGCACGAGGGCCCCTATGCCATACGCTCCTACTTCTTATGTTGCCCTTGGTTTAGCACTTTACATTTTCAGGGGGTGCTGTGGGACAGGGGAATAGTTCCACATTAAAAAAAAAACAAGGTACTGTACAATATGGAAAGTTACACCTTTTATCCTGTTCTGATAGGACATCTAAATCATGTACTGTAGTATTTCTTCAGTTCTGTCATTTACACTGCATGAAGACAGAAATGGTGAAGAGTACATTTCACCCATGAATATAGGAATGTATGTTGGTTGGCTTGTGAAAATGATACCAATTTTAAGTGACGTGTTTTGTGATGTGCTTGGACTGGTCATTCTAAATATGGCATTGCACTGGGATCTGGTGTTCTCTGGATTCTCACCCCTTTGGTTTACATTGGGATCTGAATTCTAAAACAGTTTTTGAATCTTAAAGGGGATCGTGAGTTCGAAGTATTCCCCTATTTTATAAAAAAGGGAATTAACATAACTTTGAGAAAAATATCTTGTTTTATTACCCATTTCGAAACTTCACCATGAGTCAAGGCTGCCTCTCTGATAGACTGCTCCTGGGGTGTCCTGGAGAGGAACATTCCCAAGTCTCAGTAGGATGTGCCTCTTCCACCACCTTCAGTAACTGAACCAGGACTTCATGCAGTTCAGGAGCCGCAGGATTCAGAAATTCACCATTGAGGCTTGGAGCTCTGAATTTTCAGGCTAGCGCTTTATTTCTCTGTGTTCTGTAGCTTCTGACTGGCTCCCAAGCCCAACACCGTGACCCGCATGGTGATGCAGCGTGAGGAGGGGTACCTGACTAGGTAGGCTCCATATATAGGACAGTTTGTACCAGAATGGTTCACCCTTGATTCACAGCGTGGTATGGCTCCTGCTCTATCCAAGACTGCAAGGAGCTACAAAGGGTTGTGAATGAAGCCCAGTCCATCATTCAACCCAACCTCCCATCCATTGACTCTGTTTACACTTCCATCTACCTCGGAAAAGTAGCCAGCATAATCAAGGACCCCACGCAGCCCGGACATATTCTCTTCCACCTTCTTCCGTTGGGAAAAAGATACAAAAGTCTGAGGTCACGTACCAACCGACTCAAGAACAGTTTCTTTCCTGCTGCCATCAGACTTTTGAACGGACCTACCTCACATGAAATTGATCTTTACACCCTAGCTATGACTGTAATACCACATTCTGCACTCTCTCCTTCCCTATGTACCGTATGCTTTGTCTGTGCGCAAGAAACAATACTTTTCACTGTATACTAATACATGTGACAAATCAAATTAAACCTAAATTTATCTTCTTGAATTGATGTGTAACTCTCCTGCAGCTTTGTAGATGCTGTGTTAGTGAATATGCTATAATGTAGTATCAACTTGTTAAGATTAAACTTTATGTAAGGCCCTTCTCCCTTCCACTAGAGGATTTCTTCAGTTCTCCATTTTCCTCCACGACCTGAGTTATCATGTTCATTTCTCTATTTCTCTTTCTCTGTTCTTGCTCACCTCTCTCCCGCTCTCTCTCTCTCTCTTCCAACCTTTCCCACTGCCCTCCTTCCTGGCTCCAATAGTTTATGCAGCCTGGGCCTAAGCACTGGTGAAATGGACAAAGCCAGGTGTTCATTTAACTGACTTAAGTTTCAGAAGGGATAATGTCAGACTGCAAAGGCATTGGGCGGGATTCTGTGGCCTCCCAGCGGTGGCAGGAGGTAGCCTGCCACTGGCCAGCGGTGGGATCTTCTGGTCCTGCCGCTGTCAATGGGATTTCCCATTGGATCCACCCCACGCCGCCGGGAAACCCAGGGTGGGGGTGCACCGTCAGCAGGATTAGAAGATGCCTTTGGCGTGAATGGTCGCAATGTGCTTTTCCACAATGCTGCTGTGTGGAGACCTGAGCATCGGTCAACAAAGCCTGGGTGTGGAATGGAATACAGGCTGCAGACAGGTCCAGGAGGAAGAACTTACAAGCAGTGAGCAGTCTTGATAAAGTACAATGGCGTCTATCTGAAACAGAATAGCTGCTGAATATTCTTTTTCGGTAGCCATCCTACCTTGTTCAGTTAGTCAGGGTTTGTGACATTCCTTAGATAGTTGGTGTTTGGACTCTGCCACACTTTGCACATTATTTCTTGATAGACTGATCAACAAAAGACTTAATCCAATTCAAAAGGGATTGAAGAAAGGTGATATGTTGTTATCTGTAGAATGTGTATTCTATGTTTACTGTAGATCTGTAAAGCTATAACATGACTATTTTCTTGGTAATAAATGTTTATGGTCTCGCACCTGATGGCTTGCGCAACATTTCCAGGTAAATTCAGAGAAGTTCTAGTTATTATTACCCTCACTTTTTTTCCGATGGTGTTTACACAGTGCGCACAATGCAGAGTTGTATGATTATGAATCGTACTGTTCCGTGTGTCAAGTTTCTGTTTCTGTTGTTGTTCAGTATACCAGCAGTACTACTTGATAACTTGAGAGAATAGAATGAGTTTAAAGGCAATTGGTTCGGTTAATTAGGGATACAGTTTAGATTAACATTATTTTATGGAAAACATTGAGCTGTTAAGCACGCAATAAGGTCTTGATGCAATTAGTTAGAAATTGCCGATGAATACTGTGAGGAAAAGGTGCAATACAGAATTTTTTCACTAAAATATTTTATTCCCTTTGGAACTGGAATAAATCCTGTGTGCCGTATTGAGTTTATATCACTTGATTATTATTGTCCTTAATGATGGTCTAATGGGCAACAAGTGTTTTTAATATGAAAGGAAGTTGCATTGAAAGCAGTAAGTATTGATATATAACTCAAATTCTTATTAAGAGAAAGAAAGCATGTTACCAAACCAATTCCCTTCATGATCATCAAAATTTCTGATCGACCCTTGAATTTCCTGTTTTCCAAAGAGAACAAGTCCCACAACTTGGATTTGTGCCACCCAATGTCATCATGTACCTTTTCAAGAAAAAAGAACCTTTCTATGAGGAGATGATCGGAACAGCACAAAATAGTTGAGATGAAGTCTTAAATAGCACCAGGAAAGCCTCTTATAGTTTGTCCTTTATCCGTGTGCTATTGCAATCTGACACTTTGTTTTAGCAATGGGAAAGTTTTCATAAATCCATTTGCAAAACCTCAATTTTTTTCCTAGCCAGCAGACAGTACATATTTAGCACATCCCCCTTTCAAATCTTTTCTCCCAATACTAATTATTTTATATGTTGAACCACATCTGCCATTTAAGAAGACAGTTTGCTAAAAGATTTGAATCCTTTTGAATCACATTACACTGTTTCCCAATATTTTCCCTGCCTTCTGCTTTGGTAATGTCTACAAACTTTTCCCCATATTAACCTTTTATTACCAAAGTCAATATTGACATTAAAAACTGCTTCAACTATGAAACCAAATCTTATGTAGATCTTGGCATTCTGAGTTGCGTTAAATTTGAACTGATCCATTAATCTATCATTTTCAGAGAAAATCTGACAGGTATAAAATTTGTGGCCTGCCATAATTCCAAAAACGCATATTTTCATTCATATGTATTGTTCTATTTACACATAAAACAGGACAACAAGGATGAAATAAAACTAAGCAGTATGTAACAAAGTTGGTGTCAATGAAGTCTCCTTATATTAATAATAATTTACTTTACCTTCCAGATATTGTTGAACCTGAACATCTGAGAGTTCCACCTTTTAATTGAAGAGTGGTTTGTTTTAAAATTTATTTATTAGTGTCACAAGTAGGCTTACATTAACACTGCAATGAAGTTACTGTAAAAATCCCCTAGTCGCCCCATTCTGGTGCCTGTTCGGGTGCACTGAGGGAGAATTTAGCATGGCCAATGGACCTAACCAGCACGTTTTTCGGACTGTGGGAGGAAACCGGAGCACCCGGAAGAAACCCACGCAGACATGGGGAGAACGTGCAAGCTCCACACAGACAGTGACCCAAACTGGGACTTGAACCCGAGTTCCTGGCGCTGTGAGGCAGGAGTACTATCCACTACGCCACCATGCGTTGATGGTGTGATTAGGAACATTTGATCCTCCCACAAAAAAAAGAGGAGAGATATCTGGAGGATGCAATGGGGAGGTGGGACATATGGAGGATATTGGAAAGATCAAATTACCCATTATTTCTTAAACCTGGAGTGCGAAGTACGCATTCGACCACACAGTTTCTTAACTTTTTTTTGAGCAACAGTACAAATTCTCTCGGTTTTTCTGTTTTCTCAAGGATCATTGGTTCAATTAATTGTCTTCAACTATATCATGAGCTTTTATGACTGATCAGTCTTAAATGGGAGCAGCACTAAGTATATTGAAAAATGGATTTAATCTCCAATGACCATAGGATGTATTTGAAATTTTCATCCTCATTTTCGTAATTTTCCCATCAATCTAAATGTCCAAGCTGTGGCTCCAATCTCCAGGAAACATCGGTTGATAAATGACTTGATAGAACATTAGGATCGAGCTTCATACGATAGTAACAGACAGTGTGTTCTCACTTGGAGGAGAGCAAAGCTAGGAGCCATATATAAAAGGTAGTTCTGATAAGGAATTCAGAAGAGTGTCTCACAAAGAGAATAGTTAAAAACTATGGCAAGAAAAGTCAGCAGTGCAGCCGGCAAGCTACACACCACTTTTCTCACCCGAGCCAACAGTTTGGGGGGGAAAAGAACAGAACATACCTCCCATAGCGTGAGAATTTCTCACAGAAAATATTTCGCTCAAAAAGTGAAAATTTTGTAAACCTACATGTACACCAGTCAAATTGTAGTGATGATACCGGGGTGGCACGGTGGCACAATGGATCGCTGCTTCACAGCGCCAGGGACCTGGGTTCAATTCCAGCTTCGGGTCACTGTCTGTGCGGAGTTTGCATGTTCTCCCCGTGTCTGCATGAATTTCCTCCGGGTGCTCCAGTTTCCTCCCACAGTCCAAAGATGTGCGGGTTAGGTTGATTGGCCATGCTAAATTGACCCTAGCGTCAGGGGGATTAGCAGGGTAAATATGGAGGGTTAGGGGGATAGACCCTGGGGTGGGATTGTTGTCGGTGCAGGCCCGATGGGCTGAATGGCCTCGATCTGCACTGTGGGGATTCTATAGAAACTGTCTAATGCTAGGATTGCATGTGGATTTGAATTTTTTCATTGTCTTGGTTGACTGTATGTATGCCATTTTGTGCATCGTATACCACTACTACTAAGACTGCTTCATCCTGGTCGCTAAATGGAATTAAATCTGCACATATGTTAATATTTTTAAATTGTGTTAAAATCAAGTCTGTTTTGGATACACCTACATTTTTATATTAGCTTCAGTTTTTTCTTCAGCTTAACTTGTTTGAAAGTGTGATCTCTACTTCAAATTCAACGATGATATAATGATTTATTTTAATTTTCTCATTGCAGTGTGGTTTGGGGAAAATACAGGAAGGATACATCAGACAAATCCAATTGCATAGAATTCGAATCAGTGTTAATTTCTGCCTGTGCCCTAATATATGCCAATTGTTACCAAATTCTAATTTGATCTTAAATAAGCTTGCTGTTCTGAAAAATTAGCAAGGTTTTAAATAAAGCAGTGGGCTTGGGGGGGGGGGGGGGGGAAATACAGTACTCTTGGTTGCCTTGGTGGTCTCTGAGAAGCCAATTTTATCCGGGAAACCTGCAGGGTGTTGGGGTGGGTTGGGCAACAGGGAGCCCAAATGAATGCATTTCCCCTCACTATCATGGAGAGGGGAAGCATAGATAGATTCCTACAATGTAGAAGGAGGCAATTCGGCCCATCGAGTCTGCACAGACCACAATCCCACCCATGCCCTATCCCCATAACCCCATGCATTTACCCCAGCTAGTCCCCCTGATACTAAGGGGCAATTTAGCATTTCCAATCCACTAACCCACACATCTTTGGACTCTGGGAGGAAACCGGTGCACCCAGAGGAAGTCCACACAGACACGGGGAGAACGTGCAGACTCCACACAGACAGTGACCCAAGGTCGGAATTGAGCCCGGGTCCCTGGTTCTGTGAGGCAGCAATGCTAACTACTGTGCCACCGTGCCGCAAAGGCATTTCCCTCTGTGTTGAACTTGTGACCCTCCTCATAACCAGCCACAATGCACTTGGGTGGAGGATGCAGAGATGCTTCAGTGTGATTTGGGCAAGCTGAGTGAGTGGGCAAATGCATGGCAGATGCTGTATAACGTGGATAAATGTGAGGTTATCCACTTTGGTAGCAATAATGGGAAGGCGGATTATTATCTGAATTACCATAAGTTAGGATCGGGTATGTGCAACGAGACCTGGTTGTCTTCGTACACCAGTCGCTGAAGATAAACGCGCAGGTTCAGCGGGCGATACAGAAGGCAAATGGTATGTTGGCCTTCATAGTGAGAGAATTCGAGTACACTATCGCAGAAAACAGTTGAGGTCAAAACATTGTATGTCTTCAAGAGGAGTTAGAGATAGCTCTTGGGGCAAAAGGGATCAAAGGATATGGGGGAAAGGCAGGATCAGACTATTGAGTTGGATGATCAGCCATGATCATAATGAATGGTGGAGTCGGCTCGAAGGGCCGCATGACCTACTCCTGCGCCTATTTTGTATGTTTCTATTTGCCAGGTACTGTCTACAAAATTAATATTGGTAAAGCAAGAACTGGAGGAATGTTGTGTCAAATGCCATACAGACTCATTTATTGTATTTGAACTAGTTTTTGTTATTTTTCAATAGTTATACACCACGTTTGCCTAAAGCGGGAGAAACCATACATGGGCACAAGTTTTTAATTGGATTTGGAGGGAAAGGAGCCAATCAGTGTATCCAGGCAGCACGACTTGGAGCCAAATCAGCAATGGTTGGTAAGGTAAGACAAAAATAAGGTTGTAGACTAATAACTTGTATCTTTGTCATGGAAGCAAGGACCATGAGGAGAATTTGGCTCTTCCATGACCTACCAGGTCCATAAAGTGCCTACAGAAAAATCAGCATATATAGTTAGTGCACACTCACGAATTCATGAGAAGGAGTCAATCTTCTTGACGTCAGTCCTTGTTCAACCCCCATAATCCTGACAAATTTCCACCACCCTCGTAGGCAGAGTGTTCCAGGTCTTTATCGTTTACTGCATTAAAGAAGTTCTTCCTTAAATCAGCCCTGTATCTCTTTCCCAAAACCTTTAACTCGCCAGATCCCTGAGTGCTTGGACCATCAGCTAATGAGAGCAGCTTTCCTTTGTCTACATTATCTAGACTTGTCATAATCTTGTACACCTCTTCTCAAATCTCCTCTCAACCACCTGTGCTCCAAGGAGAGCCCCAGCTTCTGCAACCTAATCTTATAGCCAAATTCTTCCACACTTGGAAGCATGCTGGTAAATTGCCTCTGCAAGTCTCGAGGACTGTCATGTCATTTCCAAAGTATGGTGACCAGAACTGCCCGCAGTACTCTAGTTGTGGCCTAACCAGAGTTTTATGCAAGTGGAGAGCTTACCATGAGCTGCATTAGGTTTAACAAAAAAACCTTCCTCCTTTGAAACGCGTCTTCATACTTGGTAGCCTTGCTAATCGCACTCTGAAATAAAAACAGAAAATGCTGGATTATCACAGCAGGTCTAGCAGCATCTGTGGCGAGAGGAACAGAGTGAATGGGCAGAATTTTCCCTTTTTCTTTGCAGAGTGTGGCAGCAGGCCCCGATGGCAGTTCTCTCCGCTGTTTTGATGGGGAGATTGAGTAAAAAAGCCAAGGGGCGGGTTCCACAAAGTCACATTAGCGGGACAGGCTCTGGCTAAGCTCAGCCCGCCAGCAACTTTGTTTGTAAAGATCAAGGCGCCATTTGTAAAGGCCACCCCAGTAGACAAAAGTAGGAATGAAACAACCTCCCCCACTGCCAGTGGGTACTGCCCGGGCATGTCCCTCTTCCCCTGAAAAATGCACTCACCTGGGCTCCTTTAGATGTCATGGAAGACCAGCAGTAAATCATGCCAACGTGAGTGGATAATATAATGGCGGGTGGGGGAGGAATGGTCAGCTGTACAGGTCTGATAATCGTGGTGAGACTAGGTGCCAGTATAAAACATGATTTTGGGCCTCTCGCGAGATTTACCACTCCTGTGGCCATTCGCACCCAAACAGAATGGAAGTGGACAGCTCCGGTCAATGTTTCGAGTCTATATGACCTCTTAAGAGCTAAAGAGAAGGAGACGTGTTATGGTTTTTTACTGTTAGAGATGAGTGCAAAATAGAAGATCAGTGATAAGTATGAGCGAGGAGAGATTGCACAAAGGTGTTTAGGGCACAAGACAAAAATAGTGCTAATGGCAATGTTAAGGGCTATAAAAGGTGCTGATAGTGGCACATAGGCAATATAGCAATGTGTGTTAATGGGAGAATAAAGGTCAGGGCTCAGCAAAAGCAAAACTAAAGAACAAGTGTCAGATGGCCCTGTGGGGGAGGGAAGGGGTTACATTGGAACTTTTTTTAAATGGGGTCAAGATGGAGGAGAAAGTTCATAGTCTAAAATTATTGAACTCAGTGTTGACTCCAAGTGGTGATGTGCCTAATCGGAAGATGCGGTGTTGTTCCTCCAGTTTGTGTGGGCCTTTACTGATCCTTATTGATCCAGATTCCTTTGAATGTTATCTGTCCCATTTCCATTAATCAGCAGAGTTTGTACCTTATGTTACCAGAGCATAAAAACATTAAAAAATAGGCGCAGGAGAAGACCATGCGGCCACTCAATTCTACACCACCTTTCAAGAAGGTCAAAACTGACCTTCGGCTTCAACTCCACTTTCCCACTTCTCATATCTCTTGATGTCCTGAGAGACCAGAAACCTATCACGTCTTTAAACATACCCGATGATCTGTCCACAATCCTCTGGACTACAAAATTCCAAAGATTCACAAACCTTTGAGTGAAGAAATTTCTGCTCCTAAATGATTGCCCTCTTATTCTGAAACTTTGCAGTCTTGTTCTAGATTTCCCAGCTAAGGGAAACAACCTTTCTGTATCTACTTTGTGAAGCTCCTTCAGAACCTTGTATGTGTAAATGAGCTCATTCCTCATTTCTATTAAGCTCCAAGAAGTATGGATGCAATATGCTTCGTCTAACTTTTCAGAGGCTGATCTAGTGAACCCTCACTGTATTGCCTCCAATGCAGGTAAAACTGCACATAGTATTCCAGGTGTTATCTCACCAGAGCCTTGCGTACGTGTAGCAAGATCTCCCCTTTCTTGTGTTCAGTCCTCTTGCAGTAAATGTTGGCATGCTATTTGTCTTCCTAATTGTTAACTTTCTATGTTCCTTGTACGAGTGCACCTTGACAAAAGCCTCAGCCTGATCCCCTTATGTCCCTACCTCAATGAACATGACACCTTTGCCTCAGTGGCCACTACTTTGGTCTGGAATCTTCCTTCTGCACCGTAGGCACATTTATCCAATTGCTGTACTGTCCCTTCACCCAGAATCCTCCCTCATGCCTCTTTACATTTCGAGATCTTTCCACCAAGAATTTCTGGCATGACATTGGCCGACTTAATTTCTCTGCTGACATCGCTCATTTTAACCTTTCTCCCTTTGAACTTGCAGCACTCAGCACTCATAATCCTACTATTACTATCAAATCTCCTGACAAGGGTGTTGTCTGGTGTACCAGCCTCTACCGAGCAGAAGCCAAAATGGCCTGACACTTACCTGATACTTTCTTCTATCCCCTGCTGGAGCATAACCACCACCGAACATGAAGCCTTTGTTTCCAGGACAGCCATTGACCTCAATTCTCTGGAGAGCTTCCATCGCCAGCCTCCAATCTCATAACCCTGCAACCCCAAACAACTTGCATCTAACTCCTTCCCAAAATCCACAAACAGAACTGCCCTGATAGACCCATCATATCAGCCTATACCTGCTCCATTGAACTGATTTCTTCTTCATAGAATCCCCACAGCGCAAAAGGAGGCCATTTGGCCCATCGAGTCTGCACCAACCATAATCCCACTCAGGCCCCTAAACCCCACATATTTACTCTGCTAATCCCCTGACACTAGGGTCAATTTAGCACGGCCAATCAACCTAACCCACACATCTTTGGACTGTGAGAGGAAACCGGAGCAGCCGGAGGAAACCCACGCAGACACGGGGAGAATGTGCAGACTCCACATGGAGAGTGACCTGAGGCCGGAATTGAACTCTGGTGCTGTGAGGCAGCAGTATTAGTACCAGCAGTACAAGTCACCTGATGAAGGAGCAGTGCTCTGAAAGCTCGTGATTCCAAATAAACCTGTTGGACTTTAACCTGGTGTTGTGAGACTTCTTACTGTGCCCACCCCAGTCCAACGCCAACATCTCCACATGATGATTATACAAGACAGCCCTTATCCGCTCCAATTGTTAGTTCATTTGAAAGATACATGATGTTCTAGAAAACATATGAGTAACTATTCACGGGCATCATATTGTGCGAATGAAGGTTGAATGCATTTGTTCATCCTCCTCTGATGAATAGGGAAGCGAGGCTGTTACTGGCAACAGTTCGTGCAACTTTGTTTTGGAAAACGCTTTACTAAATGGTAACCTAACAGCCAACTGTGAGTTATTTCAATCCTGCTGTCTGAAAGTGTTTTCAAGATGGTTTCTTTATTAAGTTGGGATGAAGTGTTTAGTTTCAAGAAGCCATCCCCTAACCCCTAATTCTTTCCCTCACCAAACAGGTTGGGAAAGATTCATTTGGAGATAATTACATCGAAAACTTCAAAAGTAATGGCGTGTCTACAGGTATTACTTCAAACTCTTGTCTTCACTGTTGGAGAGATTATGGATCTGCAATGGAATTATTGCATCGCTCTTGTTGGACGTTTCTCAGTTGCCTCTTCTCTGTCAGAAGCTGTATTGTTTGTTATAGTTGCACTTGTAACGCATCTTTTGCAGTTGTAATTAAACAAGTGATACAATACATTCTAAATACATAGCTGTATCTCGCATGTTAAAATTATTGTTACACACAAATCGATTTCTTGTTACAGACTATGTGGGTCAAACAGATGAAGCATCAACAGGAGTTGCCCCGATTACAGTCAATGATGAAGGTACTACACAAGACTGACATTTCTATGTTTCCTTAAAAAAATATCTGAAATCGGGTAATAACTCTGTAAAAATGATCTGTTTTTCTTTCTTTAAGCGAGAGTGTATAATTAACATTTACAGAGGCTTGGAAGTGAGATGTATACACATGTATTTTACCAACAGCCTTTTAATATGAATGGGAGGGTGAAGATTATTAGCTGGCCTCTTATCTTACAGAGATATCTTTGAAATCCGGCACAAATTAAATAAGATTTTAAGGAAGGTTATTTACCTGTGGCTTTTGTGTTAAGGAATACCCTCAGATTATAAAGTCAGAGAGCAGAAACTCTTCAACCACCACATTGTAGAATCATAGAATCCTACAGTGCGGAAGGAGGCCATTCGGCCCATCGAGTCTGCACTGACTACAATCCCACCCAAGCCCTGGCCCCATAACCTCATGCATTTACTCTAGTTAATCCCCCTGTCACTAAGGGGCAATTTATCATGACCAATCCACCTAACCCGCACATCTTTGGACTGTGGGAGAAAACTGGAGCACCCGGAGGAAACCCACGCAGACACAGGGAGAATGTGCAAACTCCACACAGACAGTGACCCAAGCCGAGAATTGAACCCGGGCCCCTGGCGCTGTGAGACAGCAGTGATTTTGATTTGATTTATTATTGTCACATGTATTAACAGACAGTGAAAAGTATTGTTTCTTGCGTGCTATACAGACAAAACATACCGTTCATAGATAAGGAAACAAGAGAGTGCAGAATGTAATGTTACAGTCATAGCTAGGGTGTAGAGAAAGATCAACTTAATGCAAGGTAAGTCCATTCAAAAGTCTGACAGCAGCAGGGAAGAAGCTGTTCTTGAGTCGGTTGGTACGTGATCTCAAACTTTTGTATCTTTTCCCCGACGGAAGAAGGTGGAAGAGACAATGTCCAAGATGCGTGGGGTCCTTAATTATGCTGGCTGCTTTTCCAAGGCAGCGAGAAGTGTAGACAGTGTCAATGGATGGGAGGCTGGTTTGCGTGATGGATTGGGCTACATTCACGACCTTTTGTAGTTCCTTGCAGTCTTGGGCAGAGCAGGAGCCATACCAAGCTGTGTTACAACCAGAAAGAATGCTTTCTATGGTGCATCTGTAAAAGTTGGTGAGAGTCGTAGCTGACATGCCAAATTTCCTTAGTCTTCTGAGAAAGTAGAGGCGTTGGTGGGCTTTCTTAACTATGGTGTTGGCATGGGGGGATCAGGACAGGTTGTTGGTGATCTGGACACCTAAAAACTTGAAGCTCTCGACCCTTTCCACTTCGTCCTCATTGATGTAGACAGGGGCATGTTCTCCTTTATTCTTCCTGAAGTCAATGATAATTTCCTTCGTTTTGTTGACATTGAGGGAGAGATTATTGTTGCTGCACCAGTTCACCAGATTCTCTATCTCATTCCTGTACTCTGTCTCGTCATTGTTTGAGATCCGACCCACTATGGTGGTGTCGTCAGCAAACTTGAAAATCGAATTGTGCCACCGTGCCACCTCCACTGTGAATCAAGATAATTGTATCCTAAAATGTGGGCCAGCTAGATCCCTCTGATTACTGTTCTTTCAACCCAATAAAATCCCAGAATCAGAAAGCAACTAGGTTTAAAAAAACTACTGATTGACTTAGTCACAGCAACAATGAATCATATCTTACCAAACAGAAATATATTCGGTCGCAGTCGTCTTAAGAGTTCTTCACCATTACCAGATTAAATTTAGGACAGGTAGGGAAGGGAAATGATGAGACTGAGATTGGGATGAGAATCAGAGGGGGGGCGATGAGAGTTACAAGATTAAGGCTGTGATGGGGTCGTGGAGCCTGACAATAAGGAGCAGTCTGGAGATTGGAGCTCAGTACTCGGGGGAATCGCGGGTTGGGACTATTGATGAGGGGGAGAGGGAGTTGTGGCCTAGTCGTTGGGGGGCAATAGGACAAGAGTGTGGAGAGAGATGAATGGGAGCGTGTGAAGCCCAGAGCCAGGAGCAGCAGCAGCAACATGGTGAGTGGAAGCAATGCCAAAGGAGGAAGAATCAGTGAAAGGGTGAATGGAACCTTACTGTAAATAAATGGTGAACATTGTTTTTATTGATGGATGAAAGACAAACAAGAAAATGGAGATTGAGCATTATCACAAAGCACTGAGAGCATCTTGTACTCCGAAAATTGAGATATAGGAGGACTTAGTATGGAGATGCAGCACCATCCGTTAGCCCTCTAGACCTGGAAGGGGCACTCCTGCTCCTCGACCCACAACAGAAAATTATCCATTATATGTTTAGCGACTTCCGACAATTACTTTAAGTTCTAGAATTAAATTCTGTTCTAACCAATAAGGGACAGAATTAAGAGTGATGCCCTAAAATATATAAAGCAAATCTCATTAAGTGTTACTTTTAAAAAAAGTTTATTTAGTGTCGTATGTAGGCTTACATTAACTCAGCAATGAAGTTACTGTGAAAATCCCCTAGTCGCCACACTCTGGCACCTGTTCAGGTACACTGAGGGAGAATTTAGCATGGCCAATCCACCAAACCAGCATGTCTTTCGTACTGTGGGAGGAAACCGGACCACCCGGTGGAATCCCACGCAGACACGGGGAAACGCGCAGACTCCGCACAGACAGTGACCTGAGCCAGGAATCGAATGCTGTGAGGCAACAGTGCTAACCACTGTGCCACCGTGTCGCCCTAAGAACTGAAAAGTCAAATATAATGCGGTCAGCGAGATTCAGTTTGTAAGATATACAGGGGAAAATAGATTAAAACAATTACAAAAAGCGGAAAACAAACAAAACGTCAAAGGGAATCAAAAGAATTAAGGATAACAGACAGAGACATAGCTATATGGGAAGATAGCGAGTTTTATTCATGAGTCACCTCACTATAGCCCAATTATATTTTGTTTGAGTGGTGAATACTTGTGGCTTCAAGAAGAGCTGGACTAGTGCTATGAAGCCTGACAGTATAGGGGAGCTGGATTAACAAACACTTGATAAAGCAACCAGATCGCTCAAGGTTAATAACTGGGATCTTTGAGAATTCAGCTTGCCCACACTGGGGCCAGATTTCTTCCAAGCGAGTTCTCAATCTCATCGGTGTCCATTTAGACGCGCCAAAAAGGTAAATGGATCATTATAAACTTGTCTTTTCGCATTCAAAGTCTGCTGGTGGTCAATTTGTGTGTAAAAGAATTTCGTTATTTAGTAAACGGAACAGCATCTTGTTATTTTTTTCATGTAATGTGTGTAATGAAATCATGACCCCATGTGTAAAGAATGGGTGTATGATTTTTTTTACACATTGTACACAGTGGAAATCTGTCCCCATGAGTAACACACTTTAAATGCTAATATTATGAAATGTAATATTAAGCAAACTCTGGAAAGATTCATCAGGTCAGACAGTATGCATCGAGCGAAAAGACTGAACATTTTGGCTACGGATGCTTTCTGAGTTATGGTAACACTTCTGAGGAAGGATCCAAAACCTGAGGCATCTTTTCTGTTCTCTTCTGCCGTGGCTTGACAGTTGTTACTTTTTACTATTACAGGACAGAATGCAATCGTCATCGTAGCTGGGGCTAACCTGCTGTTAAATTCAGAAGATTTGGAACAAGCTTCCAAAGTAATCGGTTGCGCGAAGGTGGTTGTCTGTCAACTAGAAATTCGACCTGCCGTCACATTAACAGCCTTGAAAATCGCTCACAAGGCTGGAGGTGGGCACAGTATTGTTTAAGGATTGAGCAATGGTGCATCAGATTATGCTGATCTGATTAGGTAGATTTCCAATTTGGGCAGTTCTAAAACGGGTAACTGTTCCACAATGCAGTGTTAACCCCAAATAACAGGTCAAACCTCTTCCCTGATATGTTCAGTTAGTTATCTCGATTTTTATTTCTAAATTCTACCAGATCGAGTCACATTCTAGGATTAACCTGTCACAGGGAATAGTAATCAAGCAGCATCCTCGTTTGACATGATACCACCATCAGTGTTCTGATGTTGCCGTATCGGTGGCACAGTGGTTAGCACTGCTGCCTCACAGCACCAACAACCCGGGTTCGATTCCCGGCTTGGGTGACTGACTGTGCAGAGTCTGCATGTTTTCCCCGTGTCTGCATGGGTTTCTTCCGGGTGCTCCGGTTTCCTCCCACAGTCTGAAAGACGTGCTGGTTAGGTGCATTGGCCATGTTAAATTCTCCCTCAGTGTACCCGAACAGGCACCGGAGTGTGGCGACTAGGGGATTTTCACAGCAACTTCATTGCAGTGTTAATGTAAGCCTACTTGTGACTAATAAATAAACGTTAACTTTTTATTTGATCATCTGGCTTGAAATTCTTCGTTTCTGGGAGCAAGCTGTGCTTTAAAGTTAAAGGTAGCGCAGTGCTAACCACTGCGCTACCGTGCTGCCCACAGTGTTGTATAATGCTGTGATATACGTGTGTGGTTAAAATTTCTGCGATAACCTTTTCTCATCTAATTTTTCAACCCCTGCACTGCCATTCTGTTTAGAATCAGTGACACATAATGTTACAGGTACCTGTGAGAAGAATGGAAAAATACCAACTTTTACATTTAATTCCCCTGTATTTTGGTTTCTGATTAATCTCCTTGTTTATTTCCATTCTGCAGTGTTTTAATTTATTGTGTTTTCTCAATATGTCTTTTTTTAAAAAAATGACAAAGATTATGAACCACACTCTTTTGCAAAGATGTTATTGCTGTGTAACATTATGGAGTAGTTTGCATCATTCAAGAAACGATGGACCATGGTATTTAGGGATTTTTGGATGCAGTCATACTGTCAGTTAGGTCATGTGTTTTGGGTGTGCATTAATACACTAGTGGCAGTGGAACTCTGGAAACTACTGAACCCACTAAATCCCTAGGGTGTGAGACCTTCCCTCACCTTTCACAGAAGGTCATCACATGTTTCTTTGAGTTTTGCTAACTGTAGAATAACTGCAACCTCAACTGTGAACAATGAAATAACAATAACAATAGGCTGGAAATTTGGGCAATGAAATGGCAGATGGAATTCAATCCAGATAAATGCGAAGTGATGCATTTTGGTAGAACTAACGTACGGGGGAGCTATACGATAAATGACAGAGCCATAAAGGGTGTAGATATGCAGAGGGATCTGGGTGTGCAAGTCCACAGATCCTTGAAGGTGACGTCACAGGTGGAGAAGGTAGTGAATAAGGCATATGGCATGCTTGCCTTTATAGGACGGGGCATAGAGTATAAAAGTTGGGGTCTGATGTTGCGGTTGTATAGAACGTTGGTTCGGCCGCATTTGGAATACTGCGCCCAGTTCTGGTCGCCACACTACCAGAAGGACGTGGAGGCTTTAGAGAGAGTACAGAGGAGGTTTACCAGGATGTTGCCTGGTATGGAGGGGCTTAGTTATGAGGAGAGATTGGGTAAACTGGGGTTGTTCTCACTGGAAAGACGGAGGATGAGGGGTGACCTAATAGAGGTATATAAAATTATGAAAGGCATAGATAGGGTGAATGGTGGGAAGCTTTTTCCCAGGTCGGTGGTGACGTTCACAAGGGGTCATAGGTTCAAGGTTCAAGGTGACGGGGGGGGGAATATCAGAAGGACGTATTTTACGCAGAGGGTGGTGGGGGCCTGGAATGCGCTGCCGGGTAAGGTGGTGGAGGCGCACACACTGGGAACATTTAAGACTTATCTAGATAGCCACATGAACGGAGTGGGAATGGAGGGATACAAAAGAATGGTCTAGTTTGGACCAGGGAGCGGCGCGGGCTTGGAGGGCCGAAGGGCCTGTTCCTGTGCTGTATTGTTCTTTGAAATCAGAAGGTGGAGTTTGTATACAGTGGAGGGCAGGCTGTGTTAAGGAGTAAAAAATCCTTGACCTATTGATATTGGTAAGTGGGGGAAGATTAGTGTGGGCAACTTGTGCTATCAAATGGAATTTTGTGCCTATTATGGACTTTCAGCAGTGCCTGCCTTGCCTGAGTGGAGTCTGCACGTTCTCCCCATGTCTGCGTGGGTTTCCTCCAGGTGCTCCAGTTTCCTCCCTCAGTCCAAAGATGTGCAGGTTACGTGGATTGGCCATGCTAAATTGTCCCTTAGTGTCCCAAGATGTGTAAGTTTGGGGGATTAGCAGGGTAAATATGTGGGGTTATAGGGATAGGGCCTGGCTGAGATGTCTTTCGGAGAGTCGGTGTAGTCTCGATGGACCAAATGGCCTCCTTCTGCACTGTAGGGATTCTATGGCCCAGTTAAACAGGTCTAAAAAGAAAAAATGATCAGGTATAACATTGATGTCCTTCAAATATTAAATTGAGATGTGAAGGATGCTTTGCTCCAAATGATGCTACTACTTGCAAAGTTGTGCTATTTAATTAAGCATTATTATAAGTGATAACTATTTGGCTGAAGAACATTCCGGATGATGCTGCTTTTATCATGCACCCACAGCAGTGTTACTGTCAGAATACAGAGCTGAAATGGTGGCTCATTGTTCCTCACTCTGACCCAGGCCAATTGCTACCAAGAGCCACCCTAAATGAGATCAGCTAACTCGACAGAGTTCAGGAATTTTTTATGGAGCATCTGAAGGTTTAAGAAGGGAATTGAACTTGTGGTCCTATACAAATGAATGCAAAACTGTGAATGGTGAAGTGTCATAGAGACATTGAGACAGTGTAGCATGGAAACAGGCCCAACCGGTCCATGCCGACCATGATACCCTCCCAGCTAGTCCCAATTGCCCGCGTTTGGCCCGTATCCTTCTACGCCTTTCCCATCCGTGTACTTATCCAATTGCTTTTTAAACATTACTATTAAACCTGCCTCAACCACTTTCTCTGGCAGCGCATTCTACATACGCACCGCCCTCTGCGTGAAGAGGTTGCCCCTCAGGTCCCTTTTAAATCTTTCCCCTCTCACCATAAATCTATACCCTCTAGTTTTCAATTCCCCTTCCCTGGGAAAAAGACCCATGTGTTCATCCTATCTATGCCCCTCAAGATTTTATACACCTCAATGAGGTCACCCTTCATTCTCCTACGTTCCAAGGAATAAAGCCCTAGCCTGGCCAACTGCTCCCTATAACTGAGACCCACTAGTCCTGGCAACATCCTCGTAAAGTCATTAAACTAAAGGATGGACAAGAGGCCAGATCTGCAGGAGCACAGAGATCTTGGAGGGTTGTGAAGCTGGTGAAGGTTATTCTGCATCTCAGCTTTCGCTTAAAGAACAGACATATTGAGGTATGATAAAAGTTCGCAGTCTCTCACAATTGGGCCATATGTTTGGTGTGGAATCACAAAGAACAGTACAACACAGGAACAGGCCCTTTGGCCCACCAAGTCTCTGCCAACACAAATGCCTCTCTAATCTAATATTTTCTTGCCTCTATGTGGTCTATATCCCTCTATTCCATACCTATTCATGTATCTATCCAGATGCCTCTGGATAGACACATGCTTTCACCACCACCTCCAGCAGTGCATTCCAGGCATTCACCACCCTCTGTGTGAAAAACTTGCCCCATGCATCTCTTTTCCCCCTCTCACTTTCAACCTATGCCCCCCTGTAATTGACCCTTCAACCCTGGGAAAAAGACTCTGACTATCCACTCTATCCAAGCCTGTCATAATCTTGTAAATCTCTATCAGGTCCCCCCTCATCCTCTGACGCTCCAGTGAAAACAATCCAAGTTTGTTCAACCTTTCTTCATAGTCCATGTCCTCCAAACCAGGCAACGTCCTGGTAAATCTCTTCTGCACCCTTTCCATTGCATCAACATCCTCCTGGTAGTGTGGTGACCAGAATTGTACACAATACTCCAAATGCGGCCTAACCAAAGTCCTATACAGCTGCAACATGATTTTCCAATTCTTATACTCAATGACCGATGAAGGCCAGCATGCCATAAGCCTTCTTGACCACCTTGTCCACCTGAGTTACCACCTTCAGGGAACTGTGGATCTGCACACCTAGATCCCTCTGTATACTAATATTTTTAAGGGCTCTACCATTTACTGTATACTTTCCTTCTGCAGTAGGAAAATTGCATCACCTCACATGTGTCTGGGTTAAATCCCATCTGCCATCTTTTGGTCCAGGTCTCCAGCCAATTTATATCCTGCTGTATCCTCTGACAATCCACCTCACTATCTGCTATTTCCCCCAATTTTTGTATCATCTGCAAATTTACTAATCAGACCACCTACGTTTTCCTCCAAATCATTTATATATATATATATATATTATATATTATAAACAACACAGGCCCCAGCACTGATCCTTGTGGAACACCACTTGTCACAGATCTCCACTGCTACTCCCTGCTTTCTATGACCAAGTAAGAAGTTTAACAACACCAGGTTAAAGTCCAACAGGTTTATTTGGTAGCAAAAGCCACACAAGCTTTCGAAGCTCTAAGCCCCTTCTTCAGGTGAGTGGGAATTCTGTTCACAAACAGAGCTTATAAAGACACAGACTCAATTGACATGAATAATGGTTGGAATGCGAATACTTACAACTAATCAAGTCTTTAAGAAACAAAACAATGGGAGTGGAGAGAGCATCAAGACAGGCTAAAAAGATGTGTATTGTCTCCAGACAAGACAGCCAGTGAAACTCTGCAGGTCCACGGTACATCGGTACGATGAATGAACACCGCTCGACAATCACCAGGCAAGACTGTTCTCTTCCTGTTGGGGAGCACTTCAGCGGTCACGGGCATTCGGCCTCTGATATTCGGGTAAGCGTTCTCCAAGGCGGCCTTCGCGACACACGACAGCGCAGAGTCGCTGAGCAGAAACTGATAGCCAAGTTCCGCACACACGAGGACAGCCTCAACCGGGATATTGGGTTCATGTCACACTATTTGTAACTCCCACAGTTGCGTGGACCTGCAGAGTTTCACTGGCTGTCTTGTCTGGAGACAATACACATCTTTTTAGCCTGTCTTGATGCTCTCTCCACTCCCATTGTTTTGTTTCTTAAAGACTTGATTAGTTGTAAGTATTCGCATTCCAACCGTTATTCATGTCAATTGAGTCTGTGTCTTTATAAGCTGTTTGTGAACAGAATTCCCACTCACCTGAAGAAGGGGCTTAGAGCTTCGAAAGCTTGTGTGGCTTTTGCTACCAAATAAACCTGTTGGACTTTAACCTGGTATTGTTAAACTTCTTACTGTGTTTACCCCAGTCCAACGCCGGCATCTCCACATCATGACTTCTATGACCAAGCCAGTTCTGTATCCATCTTACCAGCTCACCTTGGATCCCATATGACTTCATCTTCTGTATCAGCCTGCATGAGGAACCTTATCAAAGACTTTACTAAAGTCCATGTATACAACACCCACTGCCCTGCCCTGGTCAATATTTCTTGTTGCTTCCTCAAAGAACTCAATCAAGTTTGTGAGACATGACCTTCCCTTTACAAAACCATGCTGCCTATTGCCAATAAGCCTATTCTCTTCCAGATGTGAGTATATCCTGTTCCTAAGAATCTTCTCCAATAATTTCCCCACCACTGATGTAAGGCTCACAGGCCTGTAATTTCTTGGATTGTCTCTTCTGCCCTTCTTAAACAGAGGAACAATGTTAGCTCCTCTCCAATCCTCTGGTTTCTCACCCGTGGCTAAAGAGGATACAAAGATTTTGGCCAAGTCCTCAGCATTTCTCCCCTCGCCTCTTTCAGTATTCTGGGATAGACCCTACCTGGTTTTTCTTTAAAAAAAGATATAGAATAATTCTGCACTCTCTCCTTTCCTTCTCTACGAACGATATGCTTTGTCTGTATAGTACACAAGAAACAGTACTTTTCACTGTATACTAATACATGTGATAAATCAAATCAAAAGGAAGTCTGAAGTTAGTAGTCAAGACTGTGCATTACGTTTACTGTAAAATGTATTATGTGCTGTTTGATTACAGAGATGGTTAATGATATTCTGAGGATAGTTCAGAAAATAAAATCATAGCTGATCAGCAATGGTCTGTTCAAGTTGAGGAATATTGTAGTTCTGCAGCTGGAAGTGTATTGGGTCATTGCATTTGTTGGCAAGAGTCGTATGATGAGTTGCCTGGTATGTTGAAAGATTGAAACGCTCCGGAGATTAAGCAATTCACATGTACTATCTTGCAGGATCGGTGAAAGGCTAAATAATTAAATGCATTAGCCTCCCCTCAGTTTCACAAGCTAGCATTGGAAAACCATTTCTCAATCTATTAATTTGGAGATTGAAGAGAAAGGAGAGTGTAAGAGCGTGCTTTTCGCTTCCCTGAGTCATACAACAAAATTGTAGTTACCAAACATTTCTTAAACTGAAGTTGAGATAAGAAGTTGTAGTGACCAAAATAAAAACCCTTGGGTTAGATTTTCCCTCCCTGCAAATCTGCTTCCGATGTGGAGATGCCGGCGTTGGACTGGGGTGAACACAGTAAGAAGTCTCACAACACCAGGCTAAAGTCCAACAGGTGGCTTTTGCTACCAAATAAACCTGTTGGACTTTAACCTGGTGTTGTGAGACTTCTTAATCCGCTTCAGGCCATAGGAAAAGTGGATCACGGAGAGTGGGTCTAGCTGAGTTGCTCTTACAGAGAGCTGGCATGAACACAATGGGGTAAATGGCCTCCTGTGCTGTAACCATTCTATGATTCTAAATTAAATTGTAGAGAGTGACGACTTAGTGAGAAGTGCAACTTTATCCTGAAATCCGGAGATCCCGATCCCTGATCCTGGCACTCTCGAAAGGTCTTCAAGTCGGACTCTGGCCACAACTGCGGATTTTTGCAATGAAGCAGTCATTTTATGATACACAGGAGAGATTTCCATCTTTAGAGCAGTCTAATAAGATGAAATATCATATTCAGTGGTGCCAAGTCAAGGCTTAATTTAATGCATCAAAATAGCATTCAGGCTTGGGCTGAAAAGTGACAAGTAACATTCAAGTACCCAGGTGCCAGGCAATAAGCATCTCCAATAATAGAGAATCTAAGCATCTCCCCTCGATATTCAATGGCATTACAATCATTGAATCCCCCATTATCAACATCCTGGGGGGTTACCATTGACCAGACCCAGAACTGGACCAGCTATATAAATACTGTATTTAATAAATGCCTTTTATCTTTGACAAAGAGTCATCTGGACTCGAAACGTCAGCTCTTTTCTCTCCTTACAGATGCTGCCAGACCTGCTGAGATTTTCCAGCATTTTCTCTTTTAGTTTCAGCTTCCAGCATCCGCAGTAATTTGCTTTTATTTATATAAATGCCGTGGCTGGAAGAGGCTGGGAGCGAGTAACTCACTCCTGACACCCCAAAACATGTCCACAAAGCAAGTTAAGAGCGTGATCGAATACTCTCAACTTGCTTGGATGATTGCAGCTCTAACAATACTGGGCAGCATCCAGGATAAAGCAGCCCACTTGATTGGCACCTTATTCACCTCCTTAAACATTTCACTCCCTCCACCATTGATGCACAGTCGTTGTAGTGTGTACCATCTATGAGATACACTGCAGGAACTCACCAAGGCTCTGTCAGAAGCACCTTCCAAACCTGCAACCTCTACCACCTAAAAGGACAAAAGTAGCAGAGGATGCATGGGAATACCACCACCTGGAAGTTCCCATCCAAGCCACACCATCCTGAATTATCGCCGTTCCTGTTATGGGTCAAAATCCTGAACTCCTTCTCTGGGAGCACTGGGTGTACCTACATCACATAGACCGCATCTGTTTAAGAAGGCAGCTCACCACCATCTTCTCAAGAACAATTAGTGATGGGCAACAAATACTGGCCTAGCCTGTGACACCCAAATCCTGTGAAAGGATTGAAAAATACCTCACAATGATGTCCTCTAGAAGTGTCATTTAGTATTTCAATGAAATGGAAGACTACTTTTGAATAAAAATTCCATCTCCTTCTTTCCTTCCCTTTAAATAATTTTGTGCTTTTTAAGTTTTCTGTTTGCTCTTACAAGTTGCATATCTCTATTGATTAAACTGTCATATCTGAAATAAAGTTGAGTTGAAACCTGTTTTCCATAGCATTAAAAGATCTTTTGATCTCTTAAGCCACAAATGCAAATTTAAAGCAATGCTCAAGATTGCTTGAATGATCATGTTACAGCCCCATATCTCCTCCCCTCATCCAATGGAGTGCAATTTTGTCCTGTATTTGAGAGGTTGTGTTGCTTACAGTCTGTTATTATTTTGCCAATGATGGTCTTTTCGAACAGCAGCTTTTAACATGACTGCAAGAAGGGGAAGTGCGACTGTAGTTAAGGCATAGGTCACCTGCTGGCTCAAATTATATACGAGGGTCAGTGGGTGTTTCAGAGCGCTAAACTCTTCTCTGTAGGAGTGTCTGACAGAAAACTTCATTGTCAGAAGAAAGTGTTGCCTTGCGAATGATGAGCTCATACTAACATGCCCTTTACTAAAACAGCTTTGTTAGTTACAGATTACATGTTCTTACTTTAAAATGTCTCAATTTCCACCTGCGTGCAAACTGAGAAAAGGTTTCAGATAGTTTTGCTTGAGACCTGGATTGCAGAGTTTAAGCCCACTAAAATTTTGAAAGAGCAGTCAGGTTTTATTCATTTGGGACCTTGATGTGTTTATCCGTAGATCTCTAAATGCGGAAGGGCATGTTCATAGAGTGGTGCTAAAGGCATATGAACAAAGAAAATTACAGCACAGGAACAGGCCTTTGGGCCCTCCAAGCCTGCACCGACTATGCTGCCCGACTGAACTAAAACCCCCTACCCTTTCAGGGACCATATATCCCTCCATTCCCATTCTATTTATGTATTTGTCCAGATGCCCCTTAAAATTCACTATCGTATCTGCTTCCACTACCTCCCCCGGCAGCGAGTTCCAGGCACCCACCACCCTCTGTGTAAAAAACTTGCATTTATGAGGGTATTGAGGGCAATATGAGGGCAGTTGACTTTATCAATCGAGACACACATTGCACAAGCAGGGAAGTCATGTTGAAGTTGTATAGAATTTTGGTGAAGCCACAGCTAGAGTACTGTGTGCAGTTCTGGTCACCACATTATCATAAGGATGTGATTGCACTGGGGGTGGGGGGTGGGGGTGGGGGTGCAGAGGGGATTCACCAGGATGGAACATTTAAGTTATGAAGAGAGGTTGGATAGGCTTGGGTTGTTTTCGTTGGGGCAGAGAAGGCTGAGGGGCGACCTGATCGAGGTGTACAAGATTATGGACAGAGTGGATAAAGAGCAGCTGTTCCCTTAGTTGAAGAGTCAGTCACAAGGGGACATAGGTTCAAGGTGAGGGGCAGGAGGTCTAGGGAGGATGTGAGGAAGAGCTTTTTCACCCAGAGGATGGTGACGGTTTGGAATGCATTGCCTGGGAGGGTGATGGAGGCGGGTTGCCTCACATCCTTTAGAAGTACCTTGATGAGCACTTGGCACGTCATAACATTCAGGGCTACGGGCCAAGTGCTGGCAGATGGGATTAAATAAGAGTTCAGGCGTTTCTAATGTGTCGGTGCAGACTCAATAAGCCAAAGGGCCTCTTCTGTGCTGTATGATTCTTTGATTAGGTTCTAGGTTTCCCATTCCATATTTACTGGGAACTTGGGTTTTGCACTTGTACATGAACTGAGAGGTCGTTACATGATGGAATGCCTTTGATAGAAAGTGCATGGGTCTCCTACCATTGACAATGCTGTTCGAGACACTGTTAAATTAATTTTTTTTAAAAAGCCAACCTCCAGAGATCCAACAGAATTGGAAACCAACATTATTAATGGGCTTGAGAACTGCTCTGGGATCTCCAGATAAACTAAAAGTATGGAGCTGGATTCCTCCTTGTAGCAGGGTGGCACAGTGGTTAGCACCGCTGCCTCACAGTGCCAGGGGCCTGGGTTCAATTCCCGGCTTGGGTCACTGTCTGTGTGGAGTTTGGACATTCTCCCCGTGTTTGTGTGGTTTCCTCCGAGTGCTCCGGTTTCCTCCCACAGTCGAAAGATGTGTGGGTTAGGTGGATTGGCCATGCTAAATTGCCCCTTCGTGTCAGGAGGACTAGCTAGGGTAAATGCATGGGGTTATGGGGATAGGGCCTGGATGGGATTGTGGTCAGTGCAGACTCAATGGGCTGAATGGTCTCTTTCTGCACTGTAGGGATTCTATGATTCTTATTGGATGTTTCTGAGATTGGCTTGGAGTTTCAGTAGGCTGAAAAGTCAATGGGGTGATCTCCATTGTCACTCTTACGGAATCACACTATTTAATTTAAAAGCAGACATGCATTTTTATTCTCGAATCTAGATATCTGGCAGCGCTTAAAAATATGTGTAGCTATTTTCTTCGGTAATCCAGTACAGAGGCAGTTCCGCTAATCTTGCCGTCATAGCATAAATGTAATACCATCCTTAGAACAACAGGTAAATGGGACTCTGTTATCCAGTTTGGAGATCACAAATACCACAACTCTCCCCAACTCTCTTTACTGACAAAACCATGTACTCTCTAGTGAAGTGCATTCTCTATTACCGTGTCCGAAAGTATACATCCTTTCCCAATTCCACTTCCTGCTTGGGAGAGGGATGAAAAGGAGGCTAATGTTCTATCCCAACTCGAGAGGAAAGTGGACATTTCATACTGTAGGAAATTGCTGCATTCCACGGCATTGTGGGTCAACCCACAGCACGTGGACTGCAGCATTTCAAGAAGGCAGCTCACCCACCAGCTCCTCAAGGACTACTCGGGAAGGGCAATAAATGCTGACCATGTCCACGAATGAATTAAAAAAAAGAGAATAACTTCCATCGACAGCAGTTTAGTGGCTCAGTACTCGCCAATTGATCTCAGCATTTGTGCTTTATTATCTTATTTCACTCCCCGGAGTTATTTTCTTGTAGTCTCTCCCAAACATTATCCTCAAAATATATTTATTATCTTTTAATGCCCTTTTTTTTTTAAAAATGATTTTTTTCAGTGAAAACCATCTTCAACCCTGCACCGGCTATTGCTGACCTTGATCCTGAGTTCTACAAAGAGACAGATGTCTTCTGTTGCAACGAGACCGAGGTACTGTGAAGCGATATCTTATTTTGCGCATGATGATGCACTGAGTTCGCTGTCCTTTGACCCTGAAGCATAGGTTCAAAAGCACCCAGGTTAAACAGATTAAGCTTGCCCTTCTCTGCCGTGTGCCGAACTGCTCAAAATTTCACTTACAAATTGGCACTTTAATAATCTACACGGCTGGTGTCAGAAATGGAAACATTACCGCCTCTCGGAGTGGGGTTGGGGCTTCATTTTGGAGAATTGTGGAAGGATGTTCTTATCTGCTCGAGCGTGACTGGATCTTGGAGCATTATACTGAATTTAGATATCTCTGGGCTATATAAAATCAAAAGCCATACAAATTTAGCATCAGGGCCAACATTTCGCACAGATGAACGCAGACCATCTTACTGTTACACGGTTACATTTTGTAAGCTGCATGTTTCAAGCTCTGCAATTCACTCACCCTCTGCTAAATCCCCAAATATTGCCCAGTTCAAACCATTTACTTGCATTTAGTCCCAAAATAATTGAGATTTCTGAGAACATTTGTCCCTTCTGAGCTTAATGAATTGGCCAAAACTGAATCAGTCCAAAAGGGGAGATTCGAGACCAGAAATGGCAGCTATCTGTGGGTTGACATTTAATTCTTACCACATGGGTGTTCTTAGGAAGGAGGCATTCCCCAGCTACATTCGGAAGGATTAAGGACTGCATTCAAATGAAATGGCATTTAATGTTTTATACTACTAATATTTTATAACTGCATATTTAAGTTTAAGTTTATTTATTAGTGTCACAAGTAAGGTTTACATTAACACTGCACCGAAGTTACTGTGAAATTCCCCTAGTCACCAGACTCCGGCACCTGTTTGGGTCAATGCACCTAACCAGCACGTCTTTCAGACTGTGGGAGGAAACCGGAGCACCCGGAGGAAAGCTACACAGACATGGGGAGAACATGCAAACTCCACACAGATAGTGACCCGAGGCCGGAATTGAGCCCGGGTCCCTGGCACTGTGAGGCAGCAGTGCTAACCACTGTGCCACCGTGCCGCCCATATTTACATCAAAGTTTGTATATTTGAGTAGTCAGGCATTTCTTTTAGGGAAAAAACTGCAAATGCTGAAAATCTGAAAGTAAGACAGACCAATGTTGAGTGTGCGCAGCAAATAACTCAGTATCTGAAAAGATAAGTTAGGACATTTCTGATATGCGCCCTTGTACCCTGATGTAGAATGTGACCATATAACAGCAAGGTGGCCTGCACTCAATCTGTGAGACATTGTCCCTGGTGTTAAATTTGTATGGCTTTTAATTTTATATGACCCAGGGATGTCTAAATTCAATATCAGGTCCCTTGTGTGTGTAAATTGAAGTCCTGCCTCCTCAGGAGAAATGACCAATGAAGGAGGCATGTGGCATGTCTGCCCAGTTCAAGATTCTTCAATGGCGCCAGGAGGCTGAGGAGTGTTGCCGTGATGTCACAGGAATTGGAATTGCTTAACTTCCGCCACCCCCACAGCTCATTTCAGTCCCCACCTCCCACGATTTAGCTGAACGTCCTTGGGCCTCTGAGTTTGAATGTATGAATTAAGAGCGCATTTTTAGTCCACTGTGTTTTTCCAGCATTTTCTGTCCCCTTAGTGTGTAGATTAATAAAATGGATGGAGGATAAATATGTAAAGAACCTTTTTTCATTTCACCAACCTCTAACTGGCGATCAGTTTTATCCAGGTCGTGGTTTTTCTTTGCATGTAGCTGTTGGTGTAACTCAGCAGCTGCATTGTTCCCGCTGCTATACATTAATGATTGATAAATGACCCTTTCATACTTCGGGAACTAATATTGTGCAACAAGATTCCTAATTCTTGCCTACAGCATAATGCTGGCAACTGTAAATAAAGCAGGATGTAGTTCTACGTGCCACTTCATGAGGCGGAAGCATACCTGTAAAAATGTATGGCTTGATTGCTTGTACATGATGTGATATAGCAAAGGAAGTATTTTCTTACTGGACTGATTTATTGGGTAGCAAATGCCCAGACCACCACCAAGAACTCCGAGATACACGCATATACCTGAGCCAAGCTTGGTTCTCAAGTGTTCCAGGCTATTTCCTCTTTGCTCCCATGATAGGGATCCCTTCGCCAAGAATAACAGTTGCTACAAAATCACCACCCATGTGTAAAATGTGCCTCCAATTATATTGTTTTTGATGCTCAACATACGGTACTGGCTGCCAATCTGCCCTAGTGACAATATTGTTTTTTTGGACTTCTCCACACATTTGCATTCAATATGTATTTTGTTCAAGTGTTTGTTTAAATTAATGATTTAAATGGTCTGTGGTGTAACAGTTGATCATTGTCTATTCAAACATTTCATCTGTTGACATAAAGCTTTCCAGTAATCTATCCAAATGTGTATTTAGATTGGGGGGAAAAATGATCAGTTTCATGCTAATTCTGATATATATTTATGTGTGTGTGTATATGCGTATATATGTGTTAGTTATATACCTTATAAGAAAATGATAAATCTCTATTTTCGTATCTTTTAATATTTCCAAACAGTACTGGGAAATTGTGTAAGCCTTTTCTAAAGTCTGATTATATTGAGGGGAAAAAATGCAGGCAGCTGGGATCGAAGTAATTGTGTTGCTGTGTGGACCAAAGTCTATCCATAAAGATTTCTACTTTCTGAAGATTCTACACAGGTGGGGGACAGATCTCTTGAAGATTGTTTCTGTCAAACAAAGAACAGTACAGCACAGGAACAGGCCCTTCGGCCCTCCAGGCCCTTCGGCCCTCCAGGCCTGCGTCGATCATGATGCCTGCCTAAACTAAAACCGTATGCACTTACGGAGTCCGTATCCTTCCATTCCCATCCTATTCATATATTCATCTAGTTGCCCCTTAAATGCCGCTATCGTACCTGCTCCCACCACCTCCCCGGGCAGTGCGTTCCAGACAAATCTCTCTGATTTCCTCTCATTACCTACCATATCACCACCCTCTGTATAAAAAAAAACTTGACTCGCACATCCCCTCTAAACTTTCCCCATGCACTATCCTCTAATAGTAACCTGTTGGAGGGAGTTAAACTGCACAGGGAAAAATAATCTGGAGTTGACCGAAATCCTAATTAAACCTGGAATATCTCTGCAAACTAGTTCATTGTTTGCTTTTATTGAAAAAAAAGATTTTGCTCATTGGTGTTGGTAGAAAAGAATGAAATGCCTTTACTCTCTCCTATTTGGCCAATTCCCAGATATATCCTCTCTTTTCGCTCCTTAAGCCCAAGAGATGCAGACATGTTCAATGCTTGGCACACAACTGGTTTAGCCATCCATCACCAGATCTGACTGAACACATCAAGCACTTTTGAGACAAGTTTGTCCTCTGCCAAAGCTACACATGACTGCAGGGTCAACCTGGTGAGCCAACAGAAACCTGGCTTTTTGTCCACACGACTAATGGCCTAGTTTAAAAGCCTTCTCCCCTGCTCCCTCCATCTGCACCAACAATTGTGAGGAAACTCATGGACTTCTTTGACACCGAGTTTGAGACAATCAATTAAGCTGCTTTCCCTTGCCTTAAATCACCATCAACCCATCTCTACACCCCTCGCTATACCAGTTCCTTCCCTGCCATAGCACTGAATGTACATCTTTCTTCCAGTTTCTCTCTGATTTCCTCTCATTACCTATCATATTTATAGAACCCACTTCTTGATCCCATTAAGACTATACTAATAACCACCCAGTTTCCCTAGGTAATGAGGAATACTGCACCACATTCACATAACCACCCAGTTTCCCTTCCTAGTCCCTATGCTCCCTGACGTTGTAAATAGATCCTTTTTTTTTCAGATTCTCTTCCTTACAAATTTGCTGTCAACACTCTTCAACAAATCCACCTTTGAACCCTCTGTCCTTTTAAACTGTTTAACCATCTGCAAACTACTATTCCTCTCAAGTTTGTGAATGTGTCTCCTGAAACTATGCATACCTTTCCTACAATTCCATGTTTGTATCTCTTTAATCGTGTTTCTGTCCCTGTCACAGGGCTGAAATAACCTTAACTAAAATCACTAATGACATGTGAATGTGGTGCAGTATTCTTCATTACCTATTCTACAGTTATGACAGTATCGTCCACACTATCCTCCGTCGTTGTCCAGTTCAGTCCTGTCACCTTAACACATGAGTCTCTGTGTTTTGTCAATTGGATTTTCCTTATTACTCCCCAAATTGACCATAAGATATGGAAGCAAAATTAAGCCATTCAGCCTATCGAAGTTGCTCTGCCATTCAGTCATGGCTGATATGATTCTCTTCCCAATTCTCTGCCTTCTTCCCTTATTGATCAAAAACCTACCTATCTCTGTCTTAAAGGCACTCAAGGACACTCAACTGAGATTAGTGAACCTAACATAGTTTTAGAATGAGACCTGTAACCACTTTGCTGTGTTGCTCAGTAACACATTGGCTTAAAGCTACTGTACTTGTAGGTAAGCATTCACACAAATTTTGAGACCTATTAGTCTGCAACCGCACATATTGTGAGTCTATATTTCCATACATATTTTACTGAGTTACTCGCACTTCCTGAAAGCACAGCATCTGCAGGAAGAATGTATTACTTTATCCAAATTGGTTCTTCAGGAAGCATTGCATGTAAGGGGTCTAGGCAGCTTATTTTGTCCTGAGAATTAGTTAGGATTGAAGCTGAAAGGGAGAAGGCCTGTATGCTGCTGGTGCCCGATCACAATTCATGACTGATGATTAAAATCAAGGTTTGGCGCTCAATCCTCCTACGCAGCCTATAATTTGTGTGCATTAACATAATGGGGGTTCCCAAGACAATATGCAAGAGAGAAAGGGGTCATGAAATAAGGCCCATTCCGTCATGAAGGACAAGATTTTATTCTTCCACCAACTGGCTGACAAATTTCAGACCTGGGGATTGGGTCATATTTCTGACCTGGCTGAATCTACAGTGAAATTTTGACGTGATTGTCTGGAAGAGCTTCTTGTTGGCATCGTGGGTTTGGTGATTAAGATGAGGGAGACCAAAATTTTCCAGACCTACAGATGCAGCGGGAGGGAGGACAAATCACATGAGGCCTACATCCATTAGGATGAACTTGAACTTCATACGTTCAATGAGGAGAATATGGGAATAGGTTATTCATTTGCAAAAATATATTTTATTCATATAAAATCTGAAAGACACATTACAAAGCATTTCAAATTGTTATGACAGTAAAGTTCAATGATTTTACCCAATTTTTCCAGCGATCAAGATGCACTCTGAGGTGCTTCAGTTCAGTGATGAGAACATTATATATATTTCAATGTTTTCATCACAGGGAGTAGAATTCTTTTCAAATTTTTGATAATTAATTCAATGAAGTTAGAATTAAACACTTAGCTCGCAGGGTTTTACCCAGTTACCAGCCCCTCAGTGTACATTGGCTGAAAGGCCTTACATAGAGGCCTTTCCCCATTGCGTCTTGGCAGTGACGGCCCCAAGCTTGAGTGGGTCCCTCAGCACAAGAATATGGGAAGAGGCTCTACTTTTCTAGGGAGACAACCAGAGAGTCATGTCATTTTCTGGAGCACCAATGGCAGACAAACAAAGAACAATACAGCACAGGAACAGGCCCTTCGGCCCTCCAAGCCCGCGCCGCTCCCTGGTCCAAACTAGACCATTCTTTTGTATCCCTCCATTCCCACTCCGTTCATATGGCTGTCTAGATAAGTCTTAAACGTTCCCAGTGTGTCCGCCTCCACCACCTTGCCTGGCAGCGCATTCCAGGCCCCCACCACCCTCTGTGTAAAATATGTCCTTCTGATATCTGTGTTAAACCTCCCCTCTTCACCTTGAACCTATGACCCCTCGTGAACGTCACCACCGACCTGGGGAAAAGTTTCCCACCGTTCACCCTATCTATGCCTTTCATAATTTTATACACCTCTATTAAGCCTCCCCTCATCCTCCGTCTTTCCAGGGAGAACAGCCCCAGTTTACCCAATCTCTCCTCATAACTAAGCCCCTCCATACCAGGCAACATCCTGGTAAACCTCCTCTGTACTCTCTCCAAAGCCTCCACGTCCTTCTGGTAGTGTGGCGACCAGAACTGGACGCAGTATTCCAAATACAGCCGAACAAACGTTCTATACATCAGACCAACACCATCTTTGCCTGTGGCTCTGAACGTGCAAGTGGCCTTGACTTTTTATGTCGTGGAGTCATTCCACGCTGCAGCAGGTGACAGTAGCAGCATTGGTCAATCTTCCTGCACCAGGAAGAAGATGGATGTTTCTTTGTCAGAGCCAACAACTTAATCTCCCTTCTTTCTGATGACTGGTTGTAGGGCCAGTGGCATCTCTTTTAGATGTGATTAGTTGAATGGGAAGCTATGACATTACAGCACTGCAAAAGGTAGATACAGATTTCTGTGGACAAATCTATGAATAGTGGAGAATTAGTGAGTTAATCAACGAAAATTTGGTTAGGAATGATTTTAAAGTCAATTTTAGGGAAGTCAACAAACATGAAAATGAGAAACCTTACTTATAATGAAAATTGGATCATACGCATACTCGGTACATAATGGAAGGAATGATTTATATTATAGTGATTGACTCAGTAATTTGGATTTTGTTATTATCCGTTGAGATCTGTTTGTGGTCAGATGGTGAAGATATGACTTCATATGTTGAATATGCTGTGTGTTCACAAAATCTGGACATATCCCAGTAGTACATAGTTTGTCCCACTTAATGGAGTGTCAGGATTCCAATACCATTATTCCCCCTTACAGAAAGTCTAAACATATTTAGATATTTGTGGCGGGGGGATGGGGGAACAGACAGATTAACTGTTTGGGGTGCATATCCTTCATCAGACATCGGTCTGCAATCATGGTGTGAGCCTGTCTTTTCACTTTGCCAATGTTCTTACTATCTATATCTCTGAACAGCTTAATTAATTTCTTCAGGGGGATTAAAGTCACACTAGTTGGCAAAAAAAAGCCTGGGAGGAAGTGACTTACACTGATATCTGGTAAGCTATTGTAGTGTGCCCGGATAATGAATAGCGTCCATTATCATGTCAGATCAGTCATGATCTCATTGAATGGTGGAGCAGATTCAATGGGCCGAATAGCCTGCTTCTGCTCCTGTGTCTTATGATCTTATGTGACCTTTTTTTTATGCAGCAAGATTTTATGATCTGGAATGCACAGCCAAAAAGGAAGCAGATTCAACAGTAATTTTCAAAAGGGACTTGGATCCATATTCAATAGGACAAAGTTATGGTCTGGGTTGTGGGGAAAGTGTTATGACGGGGGATCATCGACAGATCAACCCGTAGGCTTCATGGAGTATGAGCTGCCTTCACAGGAAGCAGCTAGGGGGTTTTTAAGCCTGTAACTTTCCCCGGACTGGAGTTGTAGGTCCCGAGGTGAAGACCACCTGACTGTTAGCCGCGGGACCGACCTTCTCCTTTGGTGCACAATAAAGGATGTTGGTGACGGGAAACTGGCTGAATTACTACTGCCACCGGGTGGGAGGTGGTAGCATAGTGGTATTGTCACTGGATTAGTAATCCAGAGAACCAGGATAATGTCCTGGGGGTAAAAACAAATTACTGCAGATGCTGGAATCTGAAACCGAAAGAGAAAATGCTGGAAAATCTCAGCAGGTCTGGCAGCATCTGTAAGTAGAGAAAGGAGTAGCTTTGACAAAGCGTCATCTGAACTCGAAATGTCAGCCTTTTTCTCTCCTTTTCTCTCCTGAGGCACAACCTCAGGCTAAAGGAACGATCCTTTAAAACAGAGATGAGGAGTAATTCCTTCAGTCAGACAGTGGTGAAGCTGTGGAACTCTGCCGCAGAAGGCTGTGGAGGCCAGGTCATTGAGTGTCTTTAAGACAGAGATAGATAGGTTCTTGCTTAATGAGGCGATCAGGGTTTATGGGGAAAAGGCAGGAGAATGGGGATGAGAAAAATATCAGCCATGATTGAATGGTGGAGCAGACTCGATGGGTCGAGTGGCCTAATTCTGCTCCTATGCCTTATGGTCTTACAGATGCTGTAAGAAGTTTAACAACACCAGGTTAAAGTTGTTAAACTTCTTACTGTGTTTACCCCAGTCCAACGCCGGCATCTCCACATCATGGCTTACAGATGCTGCCAGACCTGCTGAGATTTTCCAGCATTTTCTGTTTTGGTTAATGTCCTGGGGACCCAGGTTCAAATCCCACCACAGCAGATGGTGACATTTAAATTCAATAAAAGTCTAAAATTAAACTCTTGATAATAATGAACCCATTGTTGATGGTCATAAAAACCCATCTGGTTCACTAATGTCCTTTTAAAGAAGGAAATCTGCTGTCCTTATCTGGTCTGACTTACATGTTACTCCAGATCCAAAGACTCTCAAATAGCCCTTAAAATGGTCGAACAAGTCATTCAGTCCAAGAACAATAAGGGATGAGCAACAAAAGCTGGCCCAGCCAGTGATGTCCACATCTCATGAATGATGGACTGAATGTTGTTCTGCCCTGCTGTAGGATTCCATGATGTTGCCTTCATCAAAGTGAGTGATAATTTTAGCCTCCCTGTTTCTTATTACTTTGATAAAGAAGCTGTCACCTGACATCTTAAAGTGCATTTTTACTTGTACTGATATCTGGTAAGACCTTGTACACTGCCCAGATAATGAACAGAGCCCGTTTTCGAAAAAGATTATTTCAGCTACTGAATCCGTCCTGCACCTTTCTTATCTATAGAATTAAGCAGGGCTCAAGTAATATTAAATAGAACATCATATTTGAAGTAGATTCACCAGGTCCTGGCTTGTGCTTGAAGTCTGTGTAGGGCCTTATAAGGAGGGAAATCGACACCCTTCCCTTGACAGACTAGTGGCGTGGCAGGGCTGGTGGCAATCACAGTTAACAGAGAGGGATCTCCAGTTTATGCTTTAGCTTAACATTGCCTGGTGAGAAAGCTGCCGATTAACAAAGATTAAGAGCAAGTTTCATCTTTAGAACACATTGGACTTAAAACACCCCATGGTGCTTCGTTGGAGCATTATCAAACATGATCTAACACTGCAAGATAAAGCGATATTAGGACAGGAGACAAAAGTTTGGTCAGTGAGGTACATTTTTTAGGATTAGCTTAACAGAGGAGAGAAGTGCGAAGACATGTAAGGAGGTAATTCCAGAGCTCAGAGCCTGGGCAACTGCTCTAAAGACCCAGCTCTAAAATTGAGGAAGCCTCAGTGACCAATATTGGAAAAGCCGAGAAATGCCAAAGCATTTGGGACTGGAGGAAGTTGCAGAGAAGAGGAGTGAGGCCTTTTTTTCAGATTAAAACATAAGGATGAGAATTTTATGATCAAGAATATTCGAAACCAGAAGCTATTATTGATCAGTGAACATAAGGGTGAATGGGACTTGATGGGAGTAAGGTGAAGGGCAGCAGTGTTTTGGATGAGTCAGAGTTTATGGAGAATGGTAAATGGGAAGCTTCCAGTAGAACATTGGCAGCTGCATCAGCAGACCAACTGAGGCAGGGGTGTAGATGGGGTTCATTATGGAGATGGAAGTAGGTCATCCCGGTGATGGAGAGGACATCTTAGAAATCTTAGAAACCCTACAGCACAGAAAGAGGCCATTCGGCCCATCGAGTCTGCACCGACCACAATCCCACCCAGGCCCTACCCCCATATCCCTACATATTTTACCCACTAATCCCTCTAACCTACGCATCCCAGGACACCAAGGGCAATTTTATCATGGCCAATCAACCTAACCCACACATCTTTGGACTGTGGGAGGAAACCGGAGCACCCGGAGGAAACCCACGCAGACACGAGGAGAATGTGCAAACTCCACATAGACAGTGACCCAAGCCGGGAATCGAAACCAGGTCCCTGGAGCTGTGAAGCAGCAGTGCTAACCACTGTGCTACGTGCCGCCCAGGTTCAGGTTGAAGGTCAGCTCGGGTCAGATAATACAGAGGTAATGAACAGTCTAGTTCACCATTACACAATGATGGAGTAGGGGTGGGGGATAGAATCAGTGGCAGGGGATTTGTGATGCTGTGGTGAATGAACAACACTAGCTGTTCAGTACACCTAAAAACCTGTCCACAGACTTTCTATGATTTGATTTATTATTGTCACATGTATAAACATACAGTGAAAATTATTATTTCTTGCGCGCTATACAGACAAAGCATACCATTCATAGAGAAGGAAAAGAGAGGGTGCAAAATGTAGTGGTACACTGTTGTAACTACTAGAACAGTTTGGCAAGGGGTACACTTCCTGGGTGCATGGGGACCTTAATTATGCTGGCCGTTTTTCTGAGGCAGCGGAAAATGTAGACAGAGTCAATGGATGGGAGGCTGGTTTGTGAGATGGACTGGGCTACATTCATGACACTTTGTAGTTTTTTGCAGTCTTGGACCATACCAAGCTGTGATACAAACAGAAAGAATGCTTTCTATGGTGCGTCTGTAAAAATTGGTGAGAGTCGTAACTGACATGCCAAATTTCCTCAGTCTCCTGAGAAAGTAGAGGTCTTGGTGGGTTTTCCATGGGCTTTTTCATTGAAATTGCAATCAGAAAACATTTTAGCACAGCACCCTTTATCAGGCATCTGGAACCTTTGTGAGCAGGGCAACAAACTGGGCATCTCAATCAATGGGATTGAAGAATTCTTAATGAGGGGCACAGAGTCAGAACCAGAGAGTATATTAAATGTAATATCAAATCACGTACAGAAAGAGGATTGTGCGAGCGTGATAAAAGGGACACAAAGATAAAGTTTTAACATTTTGCTGTTTACATTTCCAAGAATAATTAAAATCTGAATTGGACCGCACACTTCTAGATTTCACCCTAAAGAGATTGTTTGGCACTAATTAAAGGGGTGATCTTACAGAAATAATTCTAAGTCCAGGACAAGCGTGAAAATGGGAGAGTTTCTGATCTGTTTTTTGGGTGAGTCCAATTCTGCTATCGTGTGCACTTTGAGCAGAGAAAAACCTCAAAAAATGTTTCTCGCCTGTCGGCAGAAGAGGCAGGGCTTAAGCCACCCAAACGCTGGCTGAGAGCAGCAGAGAGTGCTATTGTGCATGCGCAGGTCCCTCTGCTCTGAGAGCAGAGAGATCTGTAATTCAGCCTCTTCCTCCATGGCAGCAGCAACCATGCCTCCCCCGGTACCAGAGTAGAAAACGGTACCACTGCAGGGAAGTCCATTGTCAACTTGTCAGACAACACACTTCAACCAGGTAAAATCGAAGTTCTCAGCCGAGGACTCAACTTCTGCCCCACTACCAAAATCGACCCCATTAGTCTTGCAGCGGACACACAGGAATTCATCAGGCGAATGAGGCTGCGGGAGTTCTTCCACAAACCCCAAGAGGCCAACAGCGAACACAATGAGACAGCCAACGAACTGGAACAGCCGACAGAGAGATCCGCAGTGCAGCAACCGAAGAGGAAAGAGTCAAATTGGGCTCCTCCGGAAGGCCGCTGCCCTCGACTTGACATGTATGCCCAAGCCGTCAGGAGGTGCGTCAACACCAGATTCATCAGCCGCACTCTCAAGACAGCCCCGAACATCACTCATGCACAACGCAACGCCATCCACACTCTCAAGACCAACCGCAACATTGTCATCCAACCAGCAGACAAAGGAGGGGCCATCGTCATACTGAACAGAACGGATTACTGCAAGGATGTGTACCGACAACTGAACAACGAGGACACTACAGACAGTTACCCGCAGATCCGACCAAAGAACACACCCGTCAACTCAACGGACTGATCAAGACCTTTGATCTGGACCTTCAGAGCACCCTCCGTGCTCTCATCCCATGTACTCCCCGCGTTGGGGATCTCTACTGCCTCCCGAAAATACACAAAGCAAACACACCCGGCCGTCCCATCGTATCAGGCAATGGGACCCTGTGCGAGAACCTCTCCGGCTACATCGAGGGCATCCTGAAACCCATTGGACAAAGAACCCCCAGCTTTTGTCGCGACACTACGGACTTCTTACAGAAACTCAGCACACATGGAGCAGTTGAACCAGGAGCACTCCTCGTCACAACGGATGTCTCGGCACTCTACACCAGCATCCCCCACGACGATGGCATTGCTGTAACTGCCTCAGTACTCAACGCCGACAACTGCCAGTCTCCAGATGCAATTTTACAACTCGTCCGTTTCATCCTGGACCACAATGTCTTCACCTTCAACAACCAGTTCTTCATCCAGACACACGGAACAGCCATGGCGACCAAATTCGCACCTCAATATGTCAACATCTTCATGCACAGGTTCGAACAAGACCTCTTCACCGCCCAGGACCTTCAACCAATGCTATACACTAGATACATCGATGGCATTTTCTTCCTTTGGACTCATGGTGAACAATCACTGAATCAACTATATGATGACATCAACAAGTTCCATCCCACCATCAGACTCACCATGAACTACTCTCCAGAATTGGTTGTATTCTTGGACACACGCACCTCCATCAAGGACGTTCACCTCAGCACTTCACTGTACCGCAAGCCCACCGATAACCTCACGATGCTCCACTTCTCCAGCTTCCACCCTAAACACGTTAAAGAAGTCATGCCCTACGGACAAGCCCTCCGTATACACAGGATCTGCTCAGATGAGGAGGATCGCAACAGACACCTCCAGACACTGAAAGATGCCCTCATAAGAACAGGATATGGCGCTCGACTCATCGATCGACAGTTCCGACGTGCCACAGCGAAAAACCGCACCGACCTCCTCAGAAGACAAACACGGGACACGGTGGACAGAGTACCCTTCGTCGTCCAGTACTTCCCCAGTGCGGAGAAGCTACGACATCTTCTCCGGAGCCTTCAACATGTCATTGATGAAGACGAACATCTCACCAAGGCCATCCCCACACCCCCACTTCTTGCCTTCAAACAACCGCACAACCTCAAACAGACCATTGTCCGCAGCAAACGACCCAGCCTTCGGGAGAACAGTGACCACGACACCACACAACCCTGCCACAGCAACCTCTGCAAGACGTGTCGGATCATTGACACGGATGCCATCATCTCACGTGATAACACCATCCACCAGGTACACGGTACATACTCTTGCAACTCGGCCAACGTTGTCTACCTGATATGCAGGATAGGATGTCCCGAGGCATGGTACACTGGGGAGACCATGCAGACGCTACAACAACGGATGAATGAACACCGCTCGACAATCATCAGGCAGGAGTATTCTCTTCCTGTTGGGGAACACTTCAGCAGTCACGGGCATTCAGCCTCTGATCTTCGGGTAAGCGTTCTCCAAGGTGGCCTTCACGACACACGACAACGCAGAATCACTGAGCAGAAACTGATAGCCAAGTTCCGCACACATGAGGACGGCCTCAACCGGGATCTTGGGTTCATGTCACACTATCTGTAACCCCCACGACTTGCCTGGGCTTGCAAAATCTCACTAACTGTCCTGTCTGGAGACAATACACATCTCTTTAACCTGTGCTTAATGCTCCCTCCACTCACATTGTCTGTACCTTTAAGACTTGATTACCTGTCAAGACTCGCATTCCAACCATTATTTTGTAAATTGAGTTTGTGTCTTTATATGCCCTGTTTGTGAACAGAACTCCCACTTACCTGACAAAGGAGCAGCACTCCGAAAGCTTGTGGCTTTTGCTACCAAATAAACCTGTTGGACTTTAACCTGGTGTTGTGAGACTTCTTTCCATGGCCTAAATCTGGCCTTCTCCCTCCCCAGCTACCAATCGCGATCCCTCCACCCCACCTGAACCAATTTTATAAACCCCTCTCCCTCCCGCCACTAATTGCAACTGCAGAGTGGCAGCAGCCCCCCCTTCCCCCCCACCGATCACATTGCAGAGTGTGCAGCGGCCCCCATTCCAATTGGCTTGCCCACTTGACAGTGCCCGGTGGCTGAGTTCTGCCGTGCTGTTTATATGTCCAGTAGTCAAATAAAGAGTGGCTTTCTATTTGTTTCCCGTGTGTATGAATCCCCGCAACTCTTGATAAACTGCTGAGGACCAGAGTCCAAACTTCCAAAATAATATCAGCAGCGCAATATATTTCAGAAGCTGAAAAGGATTTATTTAATTATCTATTCTTTAACAGTGAATCAGCTTTTTCTTTGAGGCATTATTACTTTCTTTACTAAAGTTAATTATTGTGGGGCAGAGAGGGTTGGTGTCCGTAACTGTAGGTACAATCCGTCCTGTCTGAGCCAGGCCATTAAAGTGACAGACGGTGCCAAGCAGGGCTGTCTTTCTGAAACCAAAACAAAAAGTGCTGGAAAAACTCAGCAGGTCTGGCAGCATCTGTACAGTGAGAAAATGAGGTTAACATTTCGAGTACCTAATCACTCTTCTTCAAAGAAGAGTCATATGGACTCGAAACATTAACTCTATTTTCTCTCACCACAGATGCTGCCAGACCTGCTGAGTTTTTCCAGCATGTTCATGTTTCAGATTCCAGCATCCACAAATATTTTGCTTTTATTTTAGGACTGTCTTACTGGTTACTCTTAATGGGCAGCTCTAAATTGGCACTGGCGCATACTGAGATTAGGGTATCTGGGGTGGGGCAGGATTACACAGTTACAAGATGATTTCTTGAAATAAATTTGAATGAGCTCATTAAGCTTTCATGTGACGCAGGGAACATGATTGATCTCAAAAGTTTATTTAGATATGATGTACTTACAGGCATGTAATGTTTTTTCTGTTGGATTCCTTTGATGTAACAATGGCTGCAGGACATCAGAAGGGGTGTAACTGTGAGGATGATTGATCATTTGACTTGCAATACAAGTGATGCAACATGTACTGTGGAACAACAATGCTGTTTTTTCTTTCCAAGCGGTTAAGCTGTATTGCACACATTATTAGCTGAAGTCATGTCTGTAATTACCTGTAGTACATTTGGCCAGTGATGAAGTCATGTCTGCACTTGTATTTCCATGAAAAGGTGCAGCATTGTAATTTTTAAGCTCGGCTGCTAACACCAAGTCAAGCCTAATAACCAAAAACATAAGGCACAGTTAAAGTCCAGACTGCCAAGCACACAGTGTGTGATTTATTTACATTTCACTGAGTCAATGGGACAGACACAATTGCAAATGTTGACTATCTGTTCCTTCATGCACTCACTATTACATGGTAAGGTAATAAGAATATTAAATAACTTACATTTTTATAGTGCCTCTCTCATTCTTGGGATGTCCCAGATCATTTCTCATCCAGTTAACAATTTTTGAAGTGTAGCTACTGTTGTGTACATAAACACAGTAACAAATTTGTGCAGGTCAGTTCCCGCAATCAGATAAATGACTACTTAATCTCTTCTCAGGGGTTCATCTGAGGGAGAAATGTTGACTGGAAGAACTGCATGGTCACCTTCAAATGGTGCCTTAAAATCTTTTATATCTCCCTGAATAGGTCAATGAGGCCGTATTGTAGCTCATTTTGTTAAAGACGACATCTCCAAGAGTGCAGCATTCCCTTAATAGTGCAGCTTAGATTGTGCAATCAATTGAGATCAGAATCACAGACTTGTTGCAGTGCAGGAGGCCATTTGTCCCATCTTGTCTGCACTGGCTCCTTGAATGAGTAATTGACATAGTGCCATTCCTTTGCAGATAACAGTCTAATTTATTTTTGAATGTTTCAGTTGAATCTGCCTCCGCCACATTCTCAAGCAGTGCATTCCAGACCTTAACTCTGTGTGAGAGAGTTCTCATAGAAATCATAGAAACCCTACAGTGCAGAAGGAGGCCATTCGGCCCATCGAGTCTGCACCGACCACAATCCCACCCAGCCCTACCCCCACATATTTTACCCGCTAATCCCTCTAACCTATGCATTTTTTTAGGATTCTAAGGGGCAATTTTTAACCTGGCCAATCAACCTAACCCGCACATCTTTGGACTGTGGGAGGAAACCGGAGCACCCGGAGGAAACCCACGCAGACACGAGGAGAATGTGCAAACTCCACACAGACAGTGACCCGAGCCGGGAATCGAACCCGGGACCCTGGAGCTGTGAAGCAGCAGTGCTAACCACTGTGCTACCGTGCCGCCCCTCATTTCTTCCTCATGTTGCTTTTGCATTTTCTGAGAATTACTTTAAATCTGTAGTCTCTCATCTTGATCCTTTCACAAGTGGGAAAAGTTTCCCCCTATCTACTCTATCCAGGCCCTCATAACTTTGAATATCTCTATCAGACCTCCTCTCAGCTTTCTTTTCTCCAAGGAAAATAGTTCCAATTTCTCCAATCCATCTTTGTAACTGAAGTTCCTCATCCTTGGAACCATTCTCGTGAACCTTTTTTGCACTCTGCGATGCCTTCACATCTTTCCCTAAATGGAATGCCTAGAACTGGATGCAATACTCCAGCTGAGGCCCAACTTGTGTCTTAGATGAGTTCCACACAGCTCCTTGATCTTGTACTCTATTAATAAAGCCGAGGGTACTGTATGCTTTGTTACCCACTCATAGCTAACATAAAGTAAGATGGTTGCGATTGTTGAGGGTCAGCCATTTCAGCTCCAGGACAACACTGCGGGAGTCCCTCAGGGTACTGAACTAGGTCCAGCCATTTTCAGCTGTTTCATCAATGACCTTCCTTCTATCACAAGGTCAGAAATGGGGATATTTGTTGATGACTGCACAATGTTCAGCACCATTCACAACTCCTCATATACTGAAACAGTCCATGTCTAACTGCTACAAGATCTGCACATAATCCAGGTGTGGCAAGTAACACTCGGACCAGACAAGTGTCAGGCAATGACCATCTCCAAGAAGAGAGAATCTAGCCATCTCCCCCTGACATTCAATGGCATTACCATCGCTGAATTTCCCACAGTCAACATCGTGGTGGTTAACATCGACCAGAAACTGAATACAATGAACCACGTGAATACTGTGGCTACAAGGCTAGGTCCGAGGCTAGGAATCCTGTGGTGAGTAATTTCCGCCTGACGCCCAGAAGCCTGTCCACAATCTACATGCCCCAAGTCAGGAATGCGATGGATTACTCTCCCCTTACCTTTATTTTTTCAGATAAAGCTCGGCACAACATCGTGGGCCGAAGGGCCTGTTCTGTGCTGTACTGTTCTATGTTCTATGAGTGTAGTTCCAACAACACTCAAGCATGGCACCGTCCAAGACAAAACAGCCCACTTGATTGGCATCCCTTCCACAAACATGAACTCTCTCCACCAATGACACACAGTAGCAGCAGTGTGCACCAGCTACAAGATGCACTGCAGGAACTCACAATGGCTCCTTAGGCAGCACCTTCCAAACTCACGACCACTATCACATAAAGACAAGGGCAATGGATACATGGGAATGACACTGCTTGGCGGTTCTGCTCCAAGTCACTCACCATCCTGACTTGGAAATATATTGCCATTCCTTCACTGTCACCAGGTCAAAATCCTGGATCTCCCTCCCTAACAGCACGGTGGGTCTACCCACACCACATGGACTGCAGCGGTTCAAGAAGGCAGCTCACTGCCATCTTCCCAAGGGCAATTAGGGATTGCCAATAAATGCTGGCCTAGACCAGCGAGGTGTACATCCCATAAATGAATTTTTAAAAAATTCTACCTGGTGCTTAGTTAGTCAGCTATTGTTCGAGTTGGTTGAAAGAGTAAAATTGACCAGGATTTAAAATTCCCTGTTCTCTGACTAGTAACAGAGATGATTACCTGAACGGACAACTGGTGCTTTGATTTAACGTGTCAGTGCTGTACTGAAGTGTTGGCTCCGTTTACGTGCTCAGGTTCTGGAATGGAGCTTAAACCCACAATCTTCTGACTCAGAGCCAGAGCTGCTAACCAGTTAAAACTGACACAGGAAGGAATCGAACGGGAAAACTGTAATTTGCCCAACAAGTTCAATCACTGCACAGACTATGTGCAGCCCACTCCATTGTAGGTTGCAGCCCTCTCAGTTCCCTGATGTGTCTGAAGAGGGATGTCTATCGCTTTACCATTCAGCCCTTTATATGAGCAACACATACAATGTTGCGCTCCAGTGAATGTTCATAGAATAGAATCCCTACAGTGCAGAAGGAGGCCAATCAGCCCATCGAGTCTGCCCAGACCCTCCCCCCTCCACCGCCCCATAACTTTCCGCAATCTAATTCTAAACTATGTTTATGCATCTTAATAAATTATTACTTTTGCTGGCAGTCATTTTCTGTATGTTAATTGCTGGGGGGGAGGAAGAAAGAGCCTCTTCAATTCAATCGGCTCACTGAAATCTCATTAATTTTTTAATCGAGTCCTCTATTTAATTTCTTACATTACAACACAAACAGCCTTTCTCATTTCTCATTATGCCTCTCATTTTAAAGTCTTGTTTCTGTGTGTCTGGCTCCATTTCCAACTATTTTTTCCAAAGAAAACTGGTTCATTTCTTTGAATAGTGTTTTACAATTTGAGCAAAACAAACTCCTGTCTTTGTAGTTTTTTTTCCACATGCTCAAAAAAATTTGTCATCGTTACGTAAACATGTAAAGAGCTTTTCCATCATGAACACAACTTGGAAGAAGCACTGAGGGCAGCCGGGCAGAATGTATACCAAGTGGGGAGGACTTAAACTTTTTTTTAGAAGTTTTTAGAATTTATTAGTCGCAAGTAAGGCTTACATTAACACTGCAATGAAGTTACCGTGAAAATCCCCTAGTCGCCACATCCCCGGCGCCTGTTCGGGTACACTGAAGGAGAATTTAGCATGGACAATGCACCTGACATGCACATCTTTGGACTGTGGGAGGAAACCGGAGCACCCGGAGGAAGCTGACGCAGACACAGGGAGAATGTGCAAACTCCACACATACAGTGACCCAAGCTGGGAATCGAACCCGGGTCCCTGGCACTATGAGGCAGCAGCGCTAATCACTGTGCCACCGTGCTGTGCCAGCACTGACCAAACTGATTGAGTGGCTGGATGAGGAGGTACTGGCAGGATTTGTTGTTTCCATCTGGCACTTGGAAGTTTGTATACGTTTGCAATATAGAAATCACTGACCCGTGTAGAGTCACATAAGTGGTTGACGACAGGGCAGCTGCATAGGCAATATCCAGACATTTTTTTATTCATTCATGGGACATGGGCATCGCTGGCTGGGCCAGCATTTATTGCCCATCCCTCATTGCCCTTGAACTGAGTGGCTTGCTAGGGCAGTTAAGAGTCAACCACATTGCTGTGACTCTGGAGTTAAATGTAGGCCACACCAGGTAAGGACAGCAGATTTCCTCCCCTGAAGGACATTAGGGACAATCAACAATGGTTTCACGGTCGTCAGTAGACTCTTAATTCCAGGTATTTTTATTGAATTCAAATTCCACCATCTGCCGTGGTGGGATTCGAACCCGGGTCCCAGAACATGAGCTGAGTTTCTGGATTAATAATCTGAGTACCACTAGGCCATCGCCTCCCCATAGATGGCATGACCGTATTTAGCGTGAGGGAATAGCACAGTAGGTCAAAGCCTTTGATGTGGCAATTCTTCCACTCCAGTTTGGTTCTCTTTTAGGCAGATGATGTTACTGGAATGTTGGGTGGCAAAATATCCAAGAAGGTTTCCTTGGTAGCTAACAAGCCCTTAGCCTTAAAGTTTAAGATTTGGACACCATCACCTATTGCTATAAAGCCACAGGTCTTCTCAGTGCTGAGGCTGGCGATTCTGGAAGGACTCAAGCTGAGAAAGACTGTCCATGACTTCAAGGCAACATTTGGTTGAGTGTTGCATCAAAGAGCCTGAGTAAAATTCAAGTCAATGGGAATCAAAAATAAAACTCTCCACTGGCTGGAGTCATACCTAGCAAAAAGGAAGATGGCTTTGGTTGTTGGAGGTCTATTACTTCAGTCCCAGGACATCAGTACAGAGGTTTCTCGGAATAGTGTCTGAGGTCTAACAAAGTGTCCTAGATCCAACTATCTTCAGCTGCTTCATTAAAGACCTTCCAACATAAAGTCTGAAGTGGATTGATTGCACAGTGTTCAATATCATTTGCAATGCCTCAGATTCTGAAGCAAACCATGCCCACATGTAGCAAGACCTAAAGAAAATTGCAGGCTTGGGACATCCTGTGGGGGTTTACCATTGACCAGAAACTTACCTGGACGAACCACCTAATACTGTGCCTACAACAGCAGGTCAGAGGATAGGTATCATGCAGCAGGTAACACATCTCCTGATTTCACAAAACCTGTCCACCATCTACAAGGCACAATCAGGAGCGTGATGGAATACTCTCCACTTGCCTGGATGAGCACAGTTCCAATAACACTTGAGAAGCTCAATGCAATTCAGGACAAAGCAGCAAGCTTGATTGGCACCCCACCTTAAACATTAATTCCCTCAACTACTGCACAGTGGCAGCACCGTGTACCATCTAAAAGATGCACTGCATTACTTGGCAAGGCTCCTTTCACAGCAACTTCCAAACTCATGATCTCTACCATTTCGAAGAATGAGGGCAGCAGACACATTTCGGCATAGACCATCCTGAACTGGAACTACATCACTGCTCCCTCACTCTTACTAGGTCAAAAACCTAAATTCCCTTTTTAACAACACAGTGGGTGTACTTCCACCACCTGGACTGCAGCGGTTCAAGAAGGCTGCTCACCACCACCTTCTTGAGGGCAATTAGGGATGGGCAGTGAGTAAAAGCAAATTACTGCGGATGCTGGAATCTGAGACCAAAAGGGGAAAATGCTGGAAAATCTCAGCAGGTCTGGCAGCATCTGCAAGGAGAGACAAGAACTGACGTTTTTCGAGTCCAGGTGACCTTGTGTCAAAGGGATGGGCAGTGACGCTCAGGACCCATGATTGAATTTTAAGAATTCTGTTGGTGATGTTGGCTAAGAGCTAAATTTTGGTCAGGCCAACAGAAGACATCCCTACTCTTCAAATAATGCCACTGGATGTTTTACAGTAACTTGAACAGGTGGTTCTCATCTTGGATCTCATTCAAAATGCTTAGGATAGTGCAGCGCGCTCTCAGCACTGAACTGAAGTGCCAGCCTCAATTGTGTTCAAGTCTCTGGAGCATGACTTGAAACCAAATTTGCTGATGGTGGTGAGTCAAGCCAACAGTTAAGAAACCAAAGCCATGAAATTAAGCTGCTGCTTCTCTGAATCCTCTCAAATACATTGATCGCTAAACAGTGCATGGCTTTCCAACAATGGCTTCACCTGTATTTGAGGCGCAATCAGGTGCCCCCAAGGCGCATACCAGCACGGTCACCTTCATAGAAAACAGCTTACTATTGACTGGATGATTTCAGTCAATAATCACTAACATATTTTGGCTTGCCTTTTGTTAATGGGCACCAATTCAACTTGAACACATTTTATATAATTTGTTGCACAATGCTTTGGTTTATAGTTATAACCTCTTCGTCCATCAATATAGTTGGTTAGATCTCCTGTATATTAATTTCTTGGCGACATAGCTGTTGCCACAATTGATTCAGATAAGATTACATTTTATAATCCTTCATTTTCCAAGCAGTCGGGGTTCCAGAGCAGAGACGTAGGGAGCTCTGCTTGTTATTGCCTCCGGCAAAAGCTCTTTGTTTCTGCTGTTGAATATTTTCCTGTGCCTCATTCTACCAAGGCCAAGCTTTCTCGCTAGCTAAATTACCATTAGGCCTAGAAGCTTGAGACTTCTTTGAAGGACTGGTGTGTGACAAACGTTATTGGGTACCTTCTGAACAACCTATAATAATTGAATAATCCTTATCTTCTAATTTGCTTGCCTGACAGAATTTTGGTAGGAATGTAAGTTATTTCTCAGACCGAGTAGACTGCTCTTCAATACATCTGTCCTCTCGATTTGCGCAGAAAGCCTCCTGCAACTACTCCCCAACAGCAATTTTTAAAGTGCATCTTACCTGACTGAACAGGCCCAACCCATCATCTGATGATTGCCTGACATGAACTGGTTCCTAGCCACTTCTTGTGAAAAGGAAGTTAAACTGTCTCTTCGTGTCACGGCTGTGCAGAGTAGTTTACTGACTTGTTGCCCCCATCTTCAAACTGCTCAGCATCATCCTTTCGCTTGGTGCCCCATCAACTCAAAGATGGGAAAGTGCCGGAAGGTAAATTTGTACTTGTGAGCTTTTGGTGTCTGATTACTTTAGGCTAGTGTCCTGTTTTACAGCAAGCAAGTTTTATGGATTGTTTAAAAAAAGTAGATCTCAACACAGTGAAATCCTGTTTTTCTTTGTTTCCTGAAATACATTGGTATTAATTTTGAGGTAGGGTGTGGTATTAATCATGAGGTGTGGGATGGGGAGAGGGGGAGACGATGAGCTTCAGCAATTCACACAGTTGGGTTGACATTTATAGTGTTTTTGTCTTCACTTTGACACATTTATTGCAAACACTTTGATTTGCGTCTGGCCCTTCAGTAAAATTTAGTATGACAGTTTTGGCTCATGTCTTCAATGTTGCACATTAGTTGGCACCTGTGCAAATAGAGCTTAGAATTCCCTTTTGGCTAAACTAAAGGCATTAACCACCAATAATGACTGCTGTCAGCGTCAATGTTTCAAGTACTCCTACGTTTCCCAATACTCCTACTTCAGCAGTTTTATCAGCAGTCCACTCTGCCATTGTCTTTATTAACTTTGCAAAGTTGAATTTTGAAAATTTTCTTTCACTGTAGAAAAGCATAAAACACCAGAGTCAGAGGATTGAAGGATGCAAGGAGAGGTATTTGGCTCGAGGAGACTGCAATGATAGGGTGACACAGGAACCTGGATAGTTTTAACAATGAGGAGAAGCAGTTTAAATTAAATATGCTGAGGACAGGGTGCTAGCTTAGGTCAATGACGATAGGGACGATGGGCAAGTAGGACTTGTTGAAGGCTGGCTGTATTTTGGACAAGTTGGGGATTGTACAGTGTGGGAGCTAAATGTTTAAATAAGAAGGATTTGGATAATATTTAAAGCTGACAAAGTGAATATGAGATCCAGCAGATGAACTAAGAGTAAGGGAACATACGCAATGTTGTGCAGGTAGGAATAGGCAAACTTGCTGATTGATAGTGTTGTGAAGTTGAGTTTGTAAAAATGTAAAGAAGGTTTGTAAAGAGTGTAAAATACTAGAAGGAGAACAACAGTGCAGTGGTCCCTTTATAAGCTGGTTTTGTATTGAGGGCTTGAATGTTTAAAATACAGGGTACATAGGTTGCAACAATTGTAACTAGGACCAAGCATCAGGGTTGCCTTGTTAACAGGCTCTGCAGGTTTTTGCATTTTGTTAGCCCATGAGTTTAAAGAACACACTCAGCTAACAGTCTATGAGTTTAAAAAAAACACTCAGCTAAAGGGAACCTATCAGATTTGAATTTGTGTTTAGCATCAAACCAATCCTGATGTAGTAAATACATAGGTCATTAGGACTATAAATATAGGAATTCAACTGCCTGTCTTCAGTGACTCCAGTTCAGTTAGTGAGGTCAGTTGAGTTCAACTGAGAAGGCCATCTCTGGATCGGTTCTCCACCCTGCCAGCTAAAAGAACTATCTCTGAAGAGAATTTCCCATCTATCTAACAATCAAATACCAAATCAGACAGTGGACAACTACAGAAGAACTCCAAATCTTTTCCAAACCACCAGACCTGTTGACAGTGACTAAGATTCTGTTATTACTGTTTTAGTATTGAATGGTCCTTGTCTTTATTTGAACAGCAATTCAGTCGAACCATCCTTTAATTAAAATGTTGGCTTAGTTAAAGTTCCTGGTTGGTTGAGTAAAATAACTTATTAATTATTCACTTAAAGCGAGTGTCAGGTCTTCATATTAATAAACCTCTAAACATTAATGTAGAACAGTTAACACCTTCCCAAACACTTTTACCAGAGGTAAAGGGGATTAACTGAGGTAAAGGGGATTAACCTCTGCATTGTAACGATAGGATGTATGATTTAAAACTCAGTATCAACACGATCAGGACACCAATGTTTTGGACAATCTACATCGGTTACAGCAGTGGAATTTGTGCCAGTTGTTGAAAACAAAATTTCCAGTCTTCCCACATTAAGCTAGAAAATGTAAAACAAAAACAGAAAATGCTGGAAAATCTCAGCATGCCTGACTGCATCTGTGGTGAGAGAATAGAGGCCAACGTTTCTGGATGACTCATCATTGAGTCATCCAGACTCGAAACGTTGGCTCTATTCTCTCTCCACAGATGCTATCAGACCTGCTGAGCTTTACCAGCATTTTCTGTTTTGTTTCAGATTCCACCATCGGCAGTATTTTGCCTTTAAGTTAGAGAATGTATTGGGGTTGAGAGAGATGGGGGTCTCCTGGACTGGTTTTAATTACCTGAAGGAGTTGGAGAGGAATCTTCTCGATTTTTTTCCACCTTTGTAGATCCTGAATCACTCTGTTTCTTTTCTTCTTGCTCAGGAGATTACCTACATGTAGGGACTTTGGAAAGATTACTCATGATCTCCCATATGGAAAGATCTTCATGGACCAGATTTTAGGGAAGGTTAGGGCCTAGTGGTATTATCACTGGACTATTAATCTAGAAACTCAGCTAATGTTCTGGTAACCTTTACGATTTACATAGATGATTTGGAGTTGGGGACCAAGTGCAGTGTGTCACAATTCGCAGATGACACTAAGATGAGTGGCAGAGCAAAGTGTGCAGAGGATGCTGAAAGTCTGCAAAGGGATATAGATAGTCTAAGTGAGTGGGCGAGGGTCTGGCAGATGGAGTACAATGTTGGTAAATGTGAGGTCATCCATTTTGGTAGGAAAAGAGCAAAGTGGACTATTATTTAAATGGTTAAAAATTGCAGCATGCTGCTGTGCATGCTGCTGGGTGTCCAGGTGGAATTGGCTAATGTAGACTGGGCGAGCAGACTGGTAGGTAGGACAGCTGAGGAACAGTGGAGGATTTTTAAGGAGTTTTTTTAAGTACTCAGCAAAAATATATTCCGGTGATAAAGAAGGACTGTAAGAAAAATGATAACCGGACGTGGATAACGAAGGAAATAAAGGAGAGTATTAAAATAAAATCAGATTCGTACAGAGTGGCCAAAAATAGTGGAGAATTAGTGGATTGGGAAAGCTTTAAAGAAAAACAAAGAACGACTAAGAAAGCGATTAAGAAAGGAAAGATAGATTATGAAACTAAACTAGCTCAAAATATAAAAAATGATAGTAAAAGTTTTTACAAGTATATGAAAAGGAATAGAGTGGCTAGAGTGAATGTTGGACCCTTGGAAGATGAGAGGGGGGATTTAATAGTGGAAAACGAGGAAATGGCTGAGACTTTAAATAAGTTCTTTGTGTCGGTCTTCACGGTGGAAGACACAAATAGTTTGCCGAATATTAGAGAACGAGAGTTGGTGGGAGGGGAGGTCCTTAATACAATTTCTGTTACTAAGGAGGTGGTGCTTGGTAGACTAATAGGACTGAAGGTAGACAAGTCCCCGGGCCCGGATGGAATGCACCCCAGGGTACTGAAAGAAATGGCTGAGGTAATAGCAGATGCGTTAGTAGTAATTTATCAAAATTCGCTGGACTCTGGGGTAGTGCCGGCTGACTGGAAAACAGCTACTGTTACGCCACTGTTTAAAAAAGGAAGTAGACAAAAGGCGGGTAACTACAGGCCGGTTAGCTTAACGTCCGTAGTTGGGAAGATGCTGGAGTCCATTATTAAAGAGGAAATAACAGAGCACCTGAATAAGAATGGTTCGATCAAGCAGACGCAGCATGGATTCATGAAGGGAAAGTCGTGTTTGACGAATCTACTGGACTTTTATGAAGATGTCACTAGTGCGGTTGACAGAGGGGAACCGGTGGATGTGGTGTTTTTAGATTTCCAGAAGGCGTTCGATAAGGTGCCTCACAAAAGGTTGCTGCAGAAGATTGGGGTACACGGAGTTAGGGGTAAGGTGTTGGCGTGGATTGGGGATTGGCTATCTAACAGGAAGCAGAGAGTTGGGATAAATGGGTGCTTTTCTGGTTGGCAGTTGGTGACCAGTAGCGTGCCGCAGGGATCGGTGCTGGGGCCTCAATTGTTTACCATTTACATAGATGATCTGGAGGAGGGGACTGAATCTAGGGTATTCAAGTTTGCTGATGACACGAAGGTGAGTGGGAAAGCGAATTGCGTGGAGGACTTGGAAAGTCTGCAGAGAGATTTGGATAGGCTGAGCGAGTGGGCGAGGATCTGGCAGATGGAATATAACGTTAGCAAATGTGAGGTTATCCACTTTGGAAGAAATAATAGTAAATTGGAATATTATTTAAATGGAGAAAAATTACATCGAGCGACTGTGCAGAGGGACCTGGGGGTCCTTGTGCACGAATCGCAAAAACTCAGTCTGCAGGTGCAGCAGGTGATCAAGAAGGCGAATGGAATGTTGGCCTTTATCGCGAGGGGGATAGAATATAGAAGCAGGGAGGTCTTGCTGCAACTGTACAAGGCACTGGTGAGGCCGCAACTGGAGTACTGTGTGCAGTTTTGGTCCCCTTATTTGCGAAAGGATATATTGGCCTTGGAGGGAGTGCAGAGAAGGTTCACCAGGTTGATACCGGAGATGAGGGGTGTAGCTTATGAGGAGAGATTAAACAGATTGGGTCTGTACTCGTTGGAGTTTAGAAGGATGAGGGGTGATCTTATAGAGACATATAAGATAATGAAGGGGCTGGATAGGGTAGAGGTGGAGAGATTATTTCCACTTAGAAGGGAAACCAGAACTAGAGGGCACAGCCTCAAAATAAGGGGGGGCCGGTTCAGAACAGAGTTGAGGGGGAACTTCTTCTCTCAGAGGGTAGTGAATCTCTGGAATTCTCTGCCCATTGAAGTGGTGGAGGCTTCCTCGTTGAATATGTTTAAATCACGGGTAGATAGTTTTCTGATCGATAAGGGAATTAGGGGTTATGGGAAGCAGGCGAGTAAGTGGAACTGATTCGCTCCAGATCAGCCATGATTTTGTTGAATGGCGGGGCAGGCTCGAAGGGCCAGATGGCCTACTCCTGCTCCTATTTCTTATGTTCTTATGTTCTTGTGCAGGAATCACAAGGAGTTGGTTTGCAGGTGCAGCAGGTAATTAAGAAGGCAAATGGAATTTTGTCCTTCATTGCTAGAGGGATGGAGTTGAAAAACAGCGAGGTTATGTTGCAGCTGTATAAGATGCTGGTGAGGCCACACCTGGAGTACTATGTACAGTTTTGGTCTCCTTACTTGAGAAAGGATATCCTGGCACTGGAGGGGGTGCAGAGGAGATTCACTAGGTTGATTCCAAAGTTGAGAGGGTTGGCTTATGAGGAGAGACTGAGTAGACTAGGGCTATACTCATTGGAATTCAGAAGAATGAGGGGAGATCTTTTAGAAACATATAAGATTATGAAGGGAATAGATAAGATAGAAGCAGGAAAGTTGTTTCCACTGGCAGGTGAAACTAGAAGTAGGGGGCATAGCCTCAAAATAAGGGGAAGCAGATTTAGGACTGAGTTGAGGAGGAACTCCTTCACACAAAGGGTTGTGAATCTGTGGAATTCCCTGCCCAGTGAAGCAGTTGAGGCTACCTCATTGAATGTTTTTAAGGCAAGGATAGATAAATTTTTGAACAGTAAAGGAATTAAGGGTTATGGTGAGCGGGCGGGTAAGTGGAGCTGAGTCCACAAAAAGATCAGCCATGATCTTATTGAATGGCGGAGCAGGCTTGAAGGGCCAGATGGCCTACTCTTGCTCCTAGTTCTTATGTTCGAATCCTACTATGGCAGATGGTGGAATTTGAATTCAATAAAAAATATCTGGAATGAAGAATCTACTGATGACCATGAAACCATTGTCGATTGTTGGAAAAACCCATCTGGTTCACTGATATCCTTTAGGGAAGGAAATCTGCCGTCCTTACCTGGTCTGGCCTCTAGAGCCACAGCAATGTGGTTGACTCTCAACTGCCCTCTGGCAACTCGGGATGGGCAATAAATGCTGGCCCGCCAGCGACACACATGTCCCACAAATGAATAAAACCAAAAGATTATTTCCTTGACTGTCAATTTTTAAAATATTTATGGAGCTGGTTGTTGCCAGCTGTGTATGATGCTGCCAAGGAGCAGCATATGGCTGAAGTAGTGGACCTTGCGACAGCGAAGGACTGAGAGAAGCAGTCATTGTTCATGTGCTGGCTGCAGTTAGATAGGTAGGAGTGGCACCACACAATGTAATCCTGTAGAGAATGAAGATGGAGGAGAATGGTACACTACCAAATACTGTAGAGAGATTAAGGAAGACATAACACCACTGAGGTTTTAATTGTTAACTTTAACAACTTCAACTTTTCCTTTCTGTGCTGTAAGCAGGGCAAAAACTCAACTGAAGAGGACCCAAACAGGTTTTAAGAGCACAGAGGGAAGAGATAACAATGCACTTGAGAAACTAGAAAGGAAACAATTTCCAATTGACTGAGAGGTTGAAGATATTTTTTGAGAAAGTGAGGTGGAACTGTTTTAATAGGTAGTGCCTTTGCAAAGGAAACCATTTGCAATAGAATTTGGGAGTTGAGAAACTGATCTGACTTCCGACACCAAAAGATCCATGAGCCCTTCTCAATGGCATTTGAGATAAGTATGGACGGTTAGAGGAAACTCTCGGGAGATGGTTAGCTGCAGAGAAAGGTGCCTTGGGCTGTTCTTGTGCTTGAGGCTTATCGTGGCCTACTGGCTGAAGAGAGCAAGGGCCAGCAATTAGAACATAGAACAGTACAGCACAGAACAGGCCCTTCGGCCCACGATGTTGTGCCGAGCTTTATCTGAAACCAAGATCAAGCTATCCCACTCCCTATCATCCTGGTGTGCTCCATGTGCCTATCCAATAACCGCTTAAATGTTCCTAAAGTGTCTGACTCCACTATCACTGCAGGCAGTCCATTCCACACCCCAACCACTCTCTGCGTAAAGAACCTACCTCTGATATCCTTCCTATATCTCCCACCATGAACCCTATAGTTATGCCCCCTTGTAATAGCTCCATCCACCCGAGGAAATAGTCTTTGAACGTTCACTCTATCTATCCCCTTCATCATTTTATAAACCCCTATTAAGACTCCCCTCAGCCTCCTCCGCTCCAGAGAGAACAGCCCTAGCTCCCACAACCTTTCCTCATAAGACCTACCCTCCAAACCAGGCAGCATCCTGGTAAATCTCCTCTGCACTCTTTCCAGCGCTTCCACATCCTTCTTATAGTGAGGTGACCAGAACTGCACACAATATTCCAAATGTGGTCTCACCAAGGTCCTGTACAGTTGCAGCATAACCCCACGGCTCTTAAACTCCAACCCCCTGTTAATAAAAGCTAACACACTATAGGCCTGTTGATATGATCTTGTCAAACCGCATGACAAATGCTCAAACTGGCCATTCACTCAGTGCTCTTATTTCATTGCTTTGTATCTTGGGAGAATGACGATAGGATTATATTCAGGGATTGGGCATGGGTGTGTGATCTGGAGAGCATCAAAGATATAAGTGAGGGAACAGTTAAACAAGCCCAGAGCGACCGAGTCATTGTAACCAGTGTAGTGTGAGAGTTGGTAATTTTGACATTAAATTAGTTATTAAATTACTGGTGGGGGAGGTTTTCCCTCAGGTCAATGGTGAGCCAGTTTAGGGGAGGCAATAGCCCAGTGGTATTATCGCTAGACCATTAATTATTATCCCATAGCAGAGTGGCACAGTGAAAGCATACTGGACCCATAACCCAGAGGTTGATGGATCGAAACCATCCTCTGCTATTTCTATTAGCAATGATAATAAGATCACTCGACTACAATTCCGAAAGATTTGCCTTCATTGGCCGGGGCATTGAGTTTAAAAATTGGCAAGTCGTGTTGTAGCTTTATAGAACTTTAGTTAGGCCACATTTGGAATATAGTGTTCAATTCTGGTCGCCACACTACCAGAAGGATGTGGAGGCTTTGGAGAAGGTACAGAAAAGATTTACCAGGATGTTGCCTGGTATGGAGGGCATTAGCTATGAGGAGAGGTTGGAGAAACTTGGTTTGTTCTCACTGGAACAACGGAGGTTGAGGGGCTACCTGATAGAAGTCTACAGGATTATGAGGGGCATGGACAGAGTGGATCGTCAGAAGCTTTTTCCCCAGAGTGGAAGTGTCAATTACTAGGGGGCACAGGTCTAAGGTGCGAGGGGCAATGTTTAAAGGAGATGTAAGAGGCACGTTTTTTACACAGAGGATTGTGGGCGCCTGAAACACTCTGTCGGGGGAGGTAGTGGAAGTGGATACGATAGTGACTTTTAAGGGGCATCTGGACAAATACATGAATAGGATGGAAATAGAGGGATATGGTCCCCGGAAGGATAGGGGGTTTTAGTTCAATCGAGCAGCATGGTCGGTGCAGGCTTGGAGGACCAAAGGGCCTGTTCATGTGCTGTAATTTTCTTTGTTCTTTATTCTAATCCAGACATTCAGCTAATGTTCTGGGGACCAGGGTTCAAATCCTGCCACGGCAGATGGTGGAGTTTGAATTCAATAAAAAAAAATATCTGGAATGAAGCATCTACTGATGACCATGAAACCATTGTAGATTGTCGGAAAAGCCCATCTGGTTCACTGATGTCCTTTAGGGAAGGAAATCTGCAGTCCTTATCTGGTCTGGCCTACATGTGACTCCAGAGCCACAGCAATGTGGTTGGCTCCCAACTGCCCTCTGGCAAATAGGGATGGGCAATAAATGCTGGCCAGCCAGCGATGCCCATGTCGCATGAATGAATTTTTAAAAAATAAGGGCGCTAAGGAAGTGGTCTCATAATTTTGTCAGTGGTTGAGATTTTATGGATGGAAAAACCATAAGAGTTTGCAAAGGCAGTTATGTACACAATTTTAAGAGTTATCTGAAGAGTTTGCTTTAGTCTTAGGATATGGGTGACACTGGTAGGACCCACTTATTGGCCAATCCTAGTTTTCCTGTGGATATTTGCCTGAGGTTGCTAGGTAACTGAGAAAGGATTGGAGATTGGTACGGAAGCGAGCTCTCAATTGCCGGACCATCTTAACACAATACATCAGAAAAGCATTCTACTGCACACGTCCTTTCATGCTTTAATATTCAAATGTTCTGAGCAGCAATCCAGCAGACAGCATGATTAGACTCTTTCTGCACAGCCAGATCTCTGCCTGTTGGGTCTACGCAATTGATTTGAGCAGTTCTTGGCAGTACATAGCTGCTGCAAAGCCCCAGAACATATATCTCCACCCACTTCACAATAGACGTTGTTGGACATCTACCAGCTGGAAAAGACAGTTTACTACCTCTGCCCGGATCTTGGTGTATCAGGCAGCCTGCAACTCTTTCCTGGAAGGTGTCACAGCCCATACACTCAGATTGCCTCCAAGCATAGCTCATGTTAGACTTCTCGGCCTTTGGACTAAGGTAAAACGTAGCATCAGCAGTCCTGCACTTAATGTGGGCAGCACGGTGTCCCAGTGGTTAGCACTGCTGCCTCACAGTGCCGGGGACCCGAGTTCGATTCCCGCTTGGGTCACTGTCTGTGTGGAGTTTGTACATTCTTCCCGTGTCTGCGTGGGTTTCCTCCGGGTGCTCCGGTTTCCTCCCATAGTCTGAAAGACGTGCTGGTTAGGTGCATTGACCTGAACAGGCGCTGGACTGTGGCGACTGGGAGAATTTCACAGTAACATCATTGCAGTGTTAATGTAAGCCTTACTTGTGACTAATAAATAAACTTTACTTTGCCCAACAGTTGATTCACACTTTTTTTTTAGTGAAATGTGCATTATTTTTAACTCTAACAGTTTTGCACAGTTACCAGAAACCACCATTGGGAAATATTCTGTATAACATCTGCACTATGAATATGCCAAGGAATGGGAGGACTTGGACAGTTGGGCTGTTTTAGTGAAACTACTCTGTACTGTAAACTAAATGCTTTTACAAAGAAGTCAACAGAACTCACAATTTGTCTTTGCCAGTGTAATGCAAGAAGAGCTAAAATGAAACTATTAATTAGGGCTTTATTTGCGTAATTGTATCCTCTAAGTCTACATTGGAGAAACCTAATCACAAACATCTGCACTTTTAGCAGTGTATTGCTGGTAACTGCTGTTGCCCAATCCTAAGCATTAGCTGCTCCTCTGGCTTGTATCTTTCTCATGTCTATCAACATCTTGGGGGTTATCATTGGCCACAAACTGAACTGGACTATCCATATAAATACTGTGACTGTTAGAGAATGTCAAAGGCTAGGAACCGTGTGACAAGAACTTACCTCCCAATTCCCCAAAGTCACTATCTACAAGGCACAAATCAGAAGTGTACTGGAATGCTTTCCACTTGACTGGATGAGTGCAGCTCCAACAACACTCAAGTTTTCCACGATCCAGGAGAAAGCAGCCCGCTTGATTGCTACCCCTTTCACAAACATTCAATCCCTGCACCGCCAATGAAGATTGGGCCCAGTAAGTAGTCTCACGACACCAAGTTAAAGTCCAACAGGTTTATTTGGTAGCAGAGCTTTCAGAGCATTGCCGTTCATCAGGTGAGTGAAGAGTTCAGTTCACAAACAGGGCATATATAGACACAAACCCAATTACAAGATAATGGTTGGAATGCGAGTCTCAACAGGTAATCAAGTTTTTACAGATGCAATGTGAGTGGAGAGAGGGTTAAGAACAGATTAAAGAGGTGTGAATTGTCTTGAGCCAGGACAGTTAGTGAGATTTTGCAAACCCAGGCAAGTCGTGGGGGTTACAGATAGTGTGACATGAACCCAAGATCCCGGTTGAGGCCGTCCTCGTGTGTGCGGAACTTGGCTATCAGTTTCTGCTCAGCGATTCTGCATTGTTGTTGTGTCGTGAAGGCCGCCTTGGAGAACGCTTACCCGAAGATTAGAGGCTGAATGCCCGTGACTGCTGAAGTTTCCCTGACAGGAAGGGAACACTCCTGCCTGGTGATTGTTGAGTGGTGTCCATTCATCCTTTGTCGTTGCGTCTGTATGGTCTCACCAATGTACCATGCCTCGGGACATCCTTTCCTGCAGTGTATCAGGTAGACAATGTTGGCCAAGTCACAAGAGTAGGTACCGTGTACCTGGTGGATGGTGTTCTCACATGAGATGATGGCATCCGTGTCGATGATCCAGCACGTCTTGCAGAGGTTGCAGTGGCAGGGTTGTGTGGTGTCGTGGTCACTGTTCTCCTGAAGGCTGGGTAGTTTGCTGCGTACAATGGTCTGTTTGAGGTTGTGCTGTTGTTTGAAGGCAAGTAGTGGAGGTGTGGGGATGGCCTTGGCGAGATGTTCATCTTCATCGATGACATGTTGAAGGCTCCGGAGAAGATGTTGTAGCTTCTCCGCTTCGGGGAAGTACTGAACAACGAAGGGTACTCAGTCCACCGTGTCCCATGTTTGTCTTATGAGGAGGACTTTGCGGTTTTTCACTGTGGCACGTCGGAATTGTCGTTCGATGAGTTGAGCGCCATATCCTGCTCTTATGAGGGCATCTTTCAGCGTCTGTAGGTGTCTGTTGTGATCCTCCTCATCTGAGCAGATCCTGTGTTTCCAGAGGACTTGTTCGTAGGGGATGGCTTCTTTAACGTGTTTCGGGTGGAAGCTGGAGAAGTGGAGCATCGTGAGGTTATCCGTGGGTTTGCGGTACAGTGAAGCGCTGAGGTGATTGTCCTTGATGGAGACGCGTGTGTCCAAGAATGGAACCGATTCTGGAGAGTAGTCCATGGTGAGTCTGATGTTGGGATGGAACTTGTTGATGTCATCATGTAGTTGTTTCAGTGATTGTTCACCATAAGTCCAAAGGAAGAAAATGTCATCAATGTATCTAGTATATAGCATCGGTTGAAGGTCCTGTGCTGTGAAGAAGTCTTGTTCGTACCTGTGCGTGAAGATGTTGGCATTTTGAGGTGTGAATTTGGTCCCCATGGCTGTTCCATGTGTCTGGATGAAGAACTGGTTGTTGAAGGTGAAGACATTGTGGTCCAGGATGAAGCGAATGAGTTGTCGAATCGGGACTGGAGATTGGCAGTTGTCGGCGTTGAGTACTGAGGCAGTTGCAACAATGCCGTTGTTGTGGGGGATGCTGGTGTAGGGTGCCGAGACATCCATTGTGACGAGGAGTGTTCCTCGATCAACTGCCCCATGGGTGCTGAGTTTCTGTAAGAAGTCCGTAATGTCGCGATTGAAGCTGGGGGTTCTTTGAACATCAATGAACATTGGGAGCAATATGTACTATATACAAGATGCACCACAAGAATTCTTGAGGCAGCACCTTCCAAATCCACAACCACCACCATCTAGAAGAACAAGAGCAGACGATACCTGGGAACACCGCCACCTGAAGGTTCTCCTCCAAGTCACTCACTATCCTGACTTGGAAATATATTGTTGTTCCTTCACTGTCGCTGAGTCAAAAACTGGAATTCCTTCCCTAATAATACTGAGTGTACCTGCGCCATACTTGCAAGTGGTTCAAGAAGACAGCTCACCACCACCTTCTCAAGGGCAATTATGAATGGGCAATAAATGTAGGTCTAGCCAGCGATGCCCACATCCCATAAATGAAGAAAAGAAAATGTCCCTGTTGACTGCTGTTGTCTCAACCCAATAGCGAGCAGCAAACATGCCTGTTCACAGGGAGGGATCAAAGTTGTATTCCAAAAGCAGACTATAAATAAGCGACATTATTCTCTTAAGCTCTAATGATTTTAACACATCTAATGATCCCTGTACCATTTTTATTTTTATGTCTGTTTTCAGCTAATACTAAGATCATAGATAGTGATCATTTTTGACCAGACCCCAAGACAAGGCAAAGACAGCAAATAGTTAAGGCTGAGTTGATGCAAGACCAGAGTTGTGACTGCTCCAGTCAATAACAGATGCTTAAGAAGCAAAGACTTAATGCACTTGGAATGTGGGTTACTTTTTTCTCGCACTCTCCACACCACAAATTGTTCCTCTCCCAAATATCAAGCCCTGTTCCAGTACAACTCGCTGCTGGGAATTGTGAAAAGAATTTTTGGGATTCTTGACCCTGTTGGTTGTCTTATTTCCTCTGTATCCTGGATGGTGCCTATCTGTGCACAGTTATGTGCTTGAGATTAACAGCTCACTGCATGGAAAACTACTAACTCGTTTTCAGCCACTTTCAACCACATTTTCTGCATTGTCTCTTGGGTGACCCAGCTAAATCCAAGTGTAAAGATAAGTCATCCTAATTCTAGCAGTTTGGTTTGACCCCAGTTCCACCTTGCTTAATATATGCATGATTTTCCATGCCTTCTTCACCCTTAGCTCAACAATACGGGTGAGGAACTCATGGATTTCTTTGTCATCATTAAACACATCCAATCAGCTGCTTTGTCACTTCCCTCCTTCCCCAGGCCACTGAAACAAACTTTCTCCTGTCCTCACTCTGAACTTGCAGAGTTTTCTAATGTCTCTCCTATCTCCTCTCATAACTTCGCCCAGCACACCCTCTTCACGAGACACACCTCCTAATCCCTCGACTGTATTTCCACTGAACTACTGACCACTCAATTTGCCTTGGTCAAAGAGGTAGGTTTTAAGGAGCATCGTAAAAGGGGAAAAGATGTGGAGATGTTTACGAAAGGAATTCCAGAACTGATGGCCTTAGCAACTGAATGCATGCCAGCAGTGGTGGAACGATTGAAATTGAAGTTGCTGAGGAGAACGAGAGCTTTGAGACTTGAAGAGGTTGTGGTGAGATACAGGTACGGCTTTCAATTATGCATGAGCTGTGACAGGGATGGAGTTAAATGATATCATGAAGGCGGAAAGAGGTGGTCTTAGTAATGGCGCAGATACGTGGTCAGAAGCTCACCCGAGGGTCAAATATGGTGGCACGGTGGCACAATGGTTAGCACTGCTGCCTCACAGCGCTAAAGACCTGGGTTCGATTCGATTCCCAGCTTGGGTCACTGTCTGTGCGGAGTCTGCATGTTCTCCCCGTGTCTGCGTGGGTTTCCTCCGGGTATTCCGGTTTCCTCCCACAGTCCAAAAGACTTGCTGTGCATTGGCCATGCTAAATTCTCCCTCAGTGTACCCAAACAGGCGCCAGAGTGTGGTGACTAGGAGATTTTCTCAGTTACTTCATTGCAGTGTTAATGTAAGCCTACTTGTGACACTAATAAATAAACTGTACTGACACCAAACTTGCAGTATTGAGGAATGCATTGGACATCTGAATACTGTGCCCTCTCCTGAGAGAGATTCTCAATGAAACTGAATCTTATTTCTTTAACAATAAGAGATGGATTCAGGTGGGAGTTTTGTCATCAAGAAAATAACCATTTGAAAAATATTACTTCTCCAGTATTTAATGTTGCTGCTTCACATCATTGTAACATGAAGCCTAAGACAGGCAGCTGGCCAGCTGTTTTCTCCATGTGTAAAGAATTCTAAATGCTACTTAGCATATTTAAAAGAAAAACACTCATCTATAGTAGAACTGTTTGTAGCCATAGATGTGGTAGCTGATTTGTAAACTGCTTCAGGCAAATAAAGTAATTTGTCCCGATGCCAATAATGTTTACAGGCTTCTTTTATCTTGGCTTGTCTGACTAATAATGCATGAAAAGAAATGTTATTAGTCTAGTGTTTTGTATTTGATTTGGTTTTCATCAACTTCTCTAACTCAATGGATTTTTAAAAGCAAGCCTGCCTGCAAGCAATGAGTCAATCATGGGGTTCTGGCCTTTGCTAAATGGTGTAGTTAAACCACACAATGAAATAGTCTCAATGGCAAGTACAGCTGTTAACTCTACAAGAGCTACATGAACATTTCTGTAAAAGTAGAAAGAAATTACCATCACTGTTTATGGTATATTTTGTACACTTTTGTGTAGATTGTCTTAGGCTGCTACATGCACTTGCGTAGCACCTGGAATTGAGTACCTAACCCAATGTACTTCACTCCGGACAAATATCAAACATTCATCAGGGAAGTTCATACTGAATCCATGGTGGAATTATTAACTTTTGAGGGAGCCTTTAAGGTTGAAGAAACAAAGACACGTGGTGAGGCATAGGGATTTAGGGAAGGCGTCTATGGGAGTAGACTAAGACAACTGAAAACTGCCAACAGTGGTGGGTGGGAGAATGCACATGATTCCACAGTCAGGGGACGAAGATGCACACACTGAACCAGGTTGTAGGTTTTGAATTCAGTTGTTGGAGCCCAGGGCACCAAGTACAAGGTGCATATAAAATGGACAACTAGGATCATAAAAGCAAAAACAAGTGCTGGAAACGTACAGCTAGATTACAGCGTAATGTCTCTCTCAACATTTGAGAAACAAAGGAAAGTAAAGTGCTGGAAATACTCAGCCAATCAGGCAGCATCTGTGGGGACAACAACAGAGTTAGCATTGCAGACTTTTCACCAGAACTGACTCTCTCCAACTTTGATGTGGAGATGCCGGCGTTGGACTGGTGTAATTTGCTACCAAGTACACCTGTTGGACTTTAACCTGGTGTTGTTAAAACTCTTACTGTGTGTCTCCAGCTTTTACAGATGCACTATAGAAAGCATTCTTTCTGGTTGTATCACAGCTTGGTATGGCTCCTGCTCTGCCCAAGGCCACAAGAAGCCACAGGGTCATGAATGTAGCCCAGTCCATCACGCAGACCAGCCTCCCATCCATTGACTCTGTCTACATTTCCTACTGCCTCGGAAAAGCAGTCAGCATAGTTAAGGACCCCACCCACCCCGGACATTCTCTCTTCCATCTTCTTCCGTCGGGAAAAAGATACAAAAGTCTGAGATCACATACCAACCGACTCAAGAACAGCTTCTTCCCCGCTGCCATCAGACCTTTGGATGGACCGACCTCCCATTAGATTGATCTTTCTCTACACCCTAGCTATGACTGTAACACTACATTCTGCGCTCTCTCCTTTCCTGCTCTGTGAACAGTCTGCTTTGTCTGTATAGTGTGCAAGAAACAATACTTTTCACTGTGTACTAATACATGTGACAATAAATCAAATTTTTAAAAATGAGGAAAGTTAGAAGAGTAATAGGTTGTTAGCAAGCGAAAGAAGGAAGATCTGTGATAGAGTGGAGGGCAGAGATTAAAGGTTTTGTGGTTCAGCAGCTGCAGTATGCAAAAAAGCTTTTGTCAATTGATCTCTCCTGCCCTGTACTCAATCAAAGCCCTTCCCTTTTGTTGTTCCCCTCACCCCAGAGGGTTAAGAATGCTCTATCAAAATCTTTGGTGTCAGGGAGTAAAGTGATATGGGGAGACTGAAGATCAGCCATGGTCTGGCTCAAGAGACAGTACGGTCTACCCTTATTTCTTATATCCTTAGTTTCCTATTAGGATCACTGCTCTTATTTCTAATTTGTTAATTCAAAGGATGGGAGGTGGTGTTGTAGTGGTAATGTCACAGGACTCGTAATCCAGAGGCCCAGCCTAATGCTCTGGGGACATCGGTTAAAATCCCACCATGGCAGCTGGTAGAATCTAAATACAAATAATAAATCTGGAATTGAAAGCTAGACTCGGTAGTGATGAGCATGAAACCTTGGTCGATTGTCGTAAAAATCCATCCAGTTCACCAATGTCCTTTAGGAAAGGAAATCTGCCATCCATATCTGGTCTGGCCTACATGTGACTCCAGACCCACATGTGGTTGACTTTCTGAAATGGTCTAGCAAGCCACTCAGTTGTATCAAACCACTACGCAAATTTTGATGAGGAATGAAAGCAGATGGCCCACCAAGCATCAGATTAGGCACTGGAAATGGCAACAGTACATACACCCAGTCCCATCCATCTGAGAAGTCTCCCTTACTAACATCTGGGGACTTGTGCCAAAATTGGGAGAACTATCCCACAGACTAGTCATGCAGCAGCCTGACATAGTCACACTCACCGAATCATACCTTACAGACAATCTCCCAGACACCACCATCAGGATCCCTTGGTATACACTGTCCCGCGACAGTATATGCACCGGAGCTGGCAACAGAGTGGTATACAATCAGGCGGGAGTTGCTCTGGACGTTCTCAACATTGACTCCAGAATCCTGCTGATTGCAACTGCTACCCTCAGCTGATGAATCAGTACTCTTCCTTGCTGAATGCCACTTGGAGGAAGCACTGAGGGTGGCAGGGACACAGAATGTACTCTGGGTGGGAGACTTCAATGTTCATCGCCAAGAGTGACTCGGTAGTACCACGATGGACTGAGCTGGCTGAGCTCTCAAGATATAGCTGCTAAACTGGTTCTGTGGCAGGAATGATGTGGAGATGCCGGTGTTGGACTGGGGTAAACACAGTAAGAAGTTTAACAACACCAGGTTAAAGTCCAACAGGTTTATTTGGTCGCAAAAGCCACACCTGCCGGCTCCAAGTGGAGAGGATCTCCAAGAAGATCGCGCATATCGATAGTTGTGGCTTTTGCTACCAAATAAACCTGTTGGACTTTAACCTGGTGCTGTTACACTTCCTACTCTGTGGCAGGAAGTCAAAGGACCAACAAAAGGGAAAGACCTACTTGATCTGGTCCTCACCAATCTACTTGTCACAAATGCACCTGCCCATGCCAGGGGCAACAAGGTGGCAGAGTGGATAGCAGTGTTGCCTCATAACTCCAGGGATCTGGGTTCGATTCCAGCCTCGCGTCACTGTTTGTGTGGAGTTTGCACATTCTCCCCGTGTCTGAGCGGGTTTCTTCCGGATGCTCCGGTTTCCTCCCACAGTCCAAAGATGTGCTGGTTAGGATGATTTGGCCATGCTAAATTACCCCTTAGTGTCAGGGAGATTAGCAGGGTAAATGTGTGGGGTTATGGGGATAGGGCCTGGGTGGGATTGTTGTCGGTGCAAGTTAGATGGGTCAAATGGCCTCCTTCTGTACTGTAGGGATTCTGTGATTCTAGGAGTGACCTCCGCACAAACCTTGTGGGGATGAAGTCCCGTCTTCACATTGCAAATGCCCTCCATAATGTTGTGAGGCACTACAACCATGCTAAATGGGATAGATTTCAAACAAATCTAGTGCTCAAAACTGGGCATCCATGAGGCACCCTGGACCACACGCAGCAACAGAATTGTATTAAACCACAATCTATAACCTCATTGCACAGCATATCACTCACTCTATCATTACCATCAAGCCGGGGGGACAAATTGGTTAATGAGGAGCGCAGGAGGGCATGCCAGGAACAACACCAGGCACACCTAAAAATGAGGCGCCAGCCTGATGTAGCCAGAACACAGGAATATTTGCAGGCCATGAGTGGAAGTGGAGAGTACACCATAATACAAATTCAAAAGGCCATTGACGCTAACTCTGTTTCTCTTCGCAGATGCTGCCTGACAGGAGTATCTCAACATTTTCTGTTTTTATTTCAGTACTCCATAATACTCCTTACTTGTGCATTCGAGGAGGTGGAAAGGATTTGGAATGTGATTATTAATGACTTTGTACAGAGTATCATTTCAGTGGTGAAGATGATGCAGAAGTTGGAAATTTAATCATCAGTGAGGGTGTAGAAATGGACTTCGAGACAAAAGAAAGACTGGTGAAATGGGTAGATATTTGGGTATTGCAATTTAGTGCAGCAAAGTGATCCATTTGGTAGAAAGAATGAAAGGCAATATGAACTAAATGGTCATATTAAAGAGAAAGAAAACAGAAATTTGTATGTGCACAAATCTCTGAAGGTGGCAGGACAAGCTGAGAAGAATGTAAAACGCACTAGGGATCATTGACATTTGTAATACAGGAGTACAAAAACCAAGTACTTGGGTTAAACCTGTATAAATCATTGGTTAGGCTCCAACTGATGCATTTTGTCCAGTTTTGGACACCACATTTTTGGAAGGATTTTAAGCATTGGAGAGGTTGCGGGAATCATTGTGCTGAGAATCTAAAGAAGTTGGGGGTGGTGATTTGTAGTGACTGTCCCTTTAAGGGCAGCACAGCAGAGTAAGAATTACATGCCTTGGGTGGGCCAATTGGGACTCAGAGTGGGTAATCACCACAGGGGGTGGAGTCCTCTTAGGCAAGAAACATGTAGGGAGCTAGGTGTAGTCATGGGGCTGCTGTTTTCTTATTGACAAATCCTTTTTGTATTCACAAATGAAGCCTTTGAAAGTGTATCTTTACACGGGTTGATTGAACTCTATAAAACAGAGAGGTGGTGAAGGGAAAATGTCATCAGGGCTTTCAAAATTATGAACTGGGAGCAGCACGGTGGCACAGTGGTTAGCATTGCTGCCTCACAGCGCCAGGGTCCCAGGTACAATTCCAGCCTCAGGTGACTGTCCATGTGCACATCTTTGGACTGTGGGAGGAAACCGGAGCATCCGGAAGAAACCCACTCAGACACGGGGAGAATATGCAAACTCCACACAAACAGTGACGCGAGGCAACACTGTACAATGGCGAACATACGTAAGTAAGGTAATTGGCAAAAGAAATGAGAGATGGGGAGATTTATTTCGCGAGTTGTCAAGAGCTGGGATGCTTTGCCTGAAATGGTGGTGGAAGCAGATTAATATTTGAAGGGAAGAATTTGCATGGCTATGAAGAAGGAGAGGGGAATGGGATTAGGGTTCTCATCAACCTCTTGGATTAGAAATGATTCTGTCTGGAATTCTCTGGCAGTTCACACTGGCGGGATTCTCTGCTTTTCCGGCGATGTGGGGTAGCTTCAGTGGGAATTCCCATTGATAGCTGCAGGACCAGGAGAATCTTCCGTCCGCAAATGGGGCGCTGCCTCCTGCTGCCAAGAAGAATGCTGATGGAAGGCCAGAGAACCCTGCCCTCTGTCCTTGTTTTTGGGCATAGACTTTAGCGTTGCAGAACTGAGACCTCATAAATGACTCAGCAGCTTACCCAAGTGAAGATGCCAATATCAAGTTATTGACCGCAGGAGTCAGCTGTAACATTTAAGGGCAGTAAGTTATAACATTGAGGGAATGGTTGTCAGGAGTGGAAGTTTAGAAATTACATTGGCCCACTCATAGATTGAGGAGCTCTCCCTGAAAAACTGGTCAATATTTGCAGCCAATATCTGTAAAACAGATCATCTAACCATTATCACATTGCTGTTTGTGGAACCTTGCTATGCGTAAATTGTCTGTTACGTTTCCCACAGCAACAGTGATTACACTTCAAAGGATTTAATTGGCTATGGAATGCTTGGAGATGACCCAAGGTCATGGAAAGACATTATATAAATGTAAATCTTTTTTTCAGACTCTTTGGGGGAATTTTCCCATCCCGTCCGCCATGGGAATCATTGCCCCCTAAGAAAGTTCCCTCTTTGGACTGGTTGTGTTCTGTGCTGGGGTTTTCTACCAACGGAACATAACATTTAATTTGTTCATTTAACAACATCAATGTAATCAAGGTGAATGTAAGATTTCACGCTCTGGGGCTCCTCCCCGCCCTGGGCCATGTATTGTACCATTCCAACACGACCTCTAACTAACTCCCCATGGTGACGAGCAGCTTATCTGACATTTTAGAATGACAGCTGCACTCGACATGTGTAGCAACTAATGACTTGTGGAAAATTGGAGATTTCATTTTGGTAAATCTGACTAAATATTTTCTCCTGGATGATTCAAAACGTGTCAGTAAACCCACTAAGAAAAAGCACTGACCTTCACATATGACGTGCTACTAATTAACATTTATTACATTTGGCATGCGAGTGCGCCTCGGTTGAGTACTTTGCAGGAGAAATGAGGCAACAGGTTTGCTGTAAAGGAACATTGCTATGGCCAGCTGTCTGGCAACTGTTGTATGAAAAACCTTGATGGCAGGATTTATGATACTTCATTAGCTTTTTATTTCACTGGGAATGAAGCACTCCATGGCAACCTCACAGCTATTGTGGTCTAAATAAAAAGGGAAGGGAAATTCACCTCTCTGACTCTAGTGATTGTAAATGCCAACATGTGTATTAAGTCAGCTTCACGTCATCAGGGCAAATGAGAGGAAAAGCCTTGCAAATACCAGTATGTAGGGGAACTTGATGATGGCACCTGTGTGCTAAAGCTCATTTTAGAGTTTACCAGCATTAACAATCATCCCTGTCAGGTATTCCCCTTTTATTCCAATGGTGATTGCATCACTTTGTGTTTACTGTGTCTGACATTTCACTGCAACAATGCAAATGAACAAACAATGCAAATACACAGTTTGATGGTACAGAGACCTTGCTGTATAAATCCAGTCATTGCTAATTGTCATGGAAAATGTTATGCATATTTATATTTCTTACCAAGCACTGGTAACCCTCTGATACCCCATCCAGATGGTCATTCCTCATGTTAAAGCCCAAATAGCAGTTTAACCACAATGCATGACAAAACCAAAATCCGAACTTTGCACTTTCCAGCGTGGAGTGACAAGATTGCAAACAAGAGCAATCCTGGCTTGCAAAGTTCCTCCCTGAAGCACAACCACTGCACTAGAAATCATAGAAATCATAGAAACGCTACAGTGCAGAAGGAGGCCATTCGGCCCATCGAGTCTGCACCGACCACAATCCCACCCAGGCCCTACCCCCACATATTTACCCGCTAATCCCTCTAACCTACGCATCTCAGGACTCTAAGGGGCAATTTTTAACCTGGCCAATCAACCTAACCCGCACATCTTTGGACAGTGGGAGGAAACCGGAGCACCCGGAGGAAACCCACGCAGACACGAGGAGAATGTGCAAACTCCACACAGACAGTGACCCGAGCCGGGAATCGAACCCGGGACCCTGGAGCTCCTCAAACTCTGTTAGCCTTAAGTCAGTATTAGCTTCTGCATCAGAGCTGTGGGTTCAAATCATGCTCCAGAGACTTGAGCAAAAAATCTAGGCTGACACTCCAGTATTGCAGGAGTGCTGCACTGCTGGAGGTTTCATCAGAGATACAAATAAAATATCTCATGGCAGCATTTCAAAGGGAGTTCTGTCTGTTTCTTGACCAATATTTATCACTCAAACAGCACCACTAAACATTTTTAAAGTCCTTGCATTTTCTACCTCCAGTTTTTGGGCTTAAGTTGCACTCAGCCTAAAGTTGGCACAGGATACCAATGTGCCCTTTCTCACTTTAAAGCATGCTTGTATTTCTATTGCCTTTTTCTCCCCCTTCTATCCTCCTATCGGGGCGGCACAGTGGTTAGCACTGCTGCCTCACAGCTCCAGGGACCTGGGTTCGATTCCCAGCTTGGGTCACTGTCTGTGCAGAGTCTGCACATTCTCCCTGTATCTGCGTGGGTTTCCTCCAGGTGCTCCGGTTTCCTCCCACAGTCCGAAAGACGTGCTGGTTAGGTGAATTGGCCATGCTAAGTTCTCCTTCCGTGTACCAGAACAGGCACCGGAGTGTGGTGACTAGGGGATTTTCACAGTAACCTCATTGCAGTATGAGTGTAAGCTTCCTTGTGACTAATAAATAAACTTTTTACTTTATTCTCTCTTATATTGAGGCATGGCAGCACTAACAATTATCATCACTAATGTTTTTGACACCATAAATCTTTTTCTTTTTGAGTATCAGGGCAATGAGGTGAAACATGATTGCAACACGATGTTCTATGACTGCAACATGATATTCTGCACCCTCTCCTTCCCTTCTTAATGAACAGTATGCTTTCTCTGTATAGCACGCAGGAAACAATACTTTTCACTGTTTACCAATACATGTGACAATCATAATCAAATCAAAATTGTTACAGAGATAAGCTACAGCATCAAAAAGTTCAATTTTTATAGTAAGTGTGATGTGGAGAATACCCTCAGGTTCTTCACAGATTAGCAGTGGAATGGGATGACAGATGAGTGTGATTAAATCAGGAATTTCTCTCTTTGTTCTGGATCTAAGAGAAAGTTTTAGACTGTGTATTCAATAGCTTTATCTCTGTGGGTGAGGGAGGGAGTGGGAACATGTCTACATGTCCAATCCTTGTGACTGTAGTGTGGAACATTTAATCCTTGGAGATAGAATAGCGGTTTGCAACTGATCAGTAAGGAAAGAGTCTGTTCTTAGATTCCATAATGATCTCAACTTTGCCCCTTTTGAAATCAGCGAAACCAAAAACCGCTGCCTCAGGTGAAGTCTTGCACGTTGCAATGTTGACAAGTCACCCGTCATTGGAAGAAAGCTCTCTCAAGTAAACCATTGGCTAGTAATGCAGTTGAAAGAAGTAAATATATGTCGTGTTAATGTTTCAAGTTTCCACCTCTTATCATTTCATGAAGGGTACTCAAAAAACAGTGTATTTTTCAAATATCATAGAATCATAGAAACCCTACAGTGCAGAAGGAGGCCATTCGGCCCATCGAGTCCGCACCGACCACAATCCCACCCAGGCCCTACCCCCACATATTTACCCACTAATCTACGCATCCCAGGATTCTAAGGGGCAATTTTTAACCTGGCCAATCAACCTAACCTGCACATCTTTGGATGTGGGAGGAAACCGGAGCACCCGGAGGAAACCCACACAGACACGAGGAGAATGTGCAAACTCCACACAGACAGTGACCCGAGCTGGGAATCGAACCCGGGACCCTGGAGCTGTGAAGCAGCAGTGCTAACCACTGTGCTATCCTTCATGTCGTACTTGGATTTTAGTCTTCAGGTATTTGTGGTCTTCCCTTTCTAATCCAAACTTTAGGGCTCTTGCATATAAAAGTGAAATGTAAAGGAGGAAAGTGCCTATTAAGATCAAATGTATCAAATCCTAGCAAGCATCCTGTTGTTCTGTTGCAGGCAGAGATTTTGACAGGCATTGAAGTTTGCAGCGTGGCGAGTGCTGGAAAGGCAGGATCCGCACTGCTGGAGAAAGGCTGCAGGTCTGTGATCATCACTCTGGGAGCAGAGGGCAGTGTGCTGATGTCGTTGGACAAGCGGACTCCTCACTACATTCCCACAAAAAAAGTAAAGGCAGTGGATACCACGGTATGCTTCGTGATTTAATAGCTTTGCCCCAGGGCTTAATTGAAAGAACAAAGCGCTGTGACTAACCATGCAAACCTCTGGCCAGAGGATGGAGACTATTTTGTGGTTAAACATGATATCACTCTTGCATTCCTTGACAATTCACAGTTCAAAGGCTTCAACTTTTATTGCAAACAAGAAGTTAGATGATATTTCAAATTACAAAAAACCTTTTGAGAATAATGCATAGCTGAGCAGTTTGCCTGGAGCTAAGGTACTGTAATAAAAGGGATGGAAGTTTACAACCTGTGCATATTTTAAATTGCTCAAAATTTTCAATGTCTCGATTGATTGCTTCTGTGGGACTGGTGAAATTTGCCTTCTCGATCTTTGACACCCAATGTTCCCCTTTACCTCACTTTCAAAGTATTTCTTGTGCGTACTGTTCCTTTTGGAGATTTAACATTACACCAATTCCAGGAGTTCCTGATTCAGCTGACACCAAACAGGTGAGGAATTTACCTTGATGTGTTGCAACTGGTTTAAACTGGAATATGCCCTTCAACGTACGCCAGTTGGATCTCCCAACAGGACTCAGATAGGCACAATTTGTTTGCTCTGACGAAGGGTCATCTAGACGCGAAACATTGGCTCTATTCTCTCTCCACAGATGCTGTCAGACCTGCTGAGATTTTCCAACACTTTCTGTTTTAGTTTCAGATTCCAGCATCCCCGTATTTTCCGTTTATATTGTGATAACAATTTGTTCGCTGTTAAGTTTCATGTAAGGTGAAGAAAACAATGCCTAGCCTGCCATGAGATGGGGAAGGCAGAGCTGAATTAAGCCAGGTTAACCGACAACAACAGAAAGCTTGATGGCAAAATACTCCAGGTGCTGGAATCTGAAAGAAAAAGAGAAAATGCGAGAGAAAGTCAGCAGGTCTGATAAGCATCTGTGGAGAGAGAACAGAGCCTACATTTTGAGTCTGGATCCAGATTAGAAATGTTGTCTCTGTTCTCTCTCCACAGATGTTGGCAGACCTGCTGAGCTTCTTCAGCATTTTCTGTTTTAGGACAGAAACCTTTCCTCTAAAGTTAAAGTTTATTTATTAGTGTCACAAGTAAGGCTTACATTAACACTGCAATGAAGTTACTGTGAAATTCCCCTAGTCGCCATAGTTCGGCGCCTATTCGGGTCAATGTACCTAACCAGCATGTCTTTCAGACTGTGGGAGGAAACCAGAGCACTCGGAGGAAACCCACACAGACACGAGGAGAATGTGCAAACTCCACACAGACAGTGACCCAAGCCAGGAATTGAACTTGGGTCCCTGGCGCTGTGATGCAGCAGTGCTAACCACTGTGCCACTGTTCCTGACCGACAAAGACAAACCAACACAAATCATTCAGGAGCAACATCATCCTCTTCAAGATTTTTCTTATAAACTTCTACCCTACTTTAAAAGTTAGAGAGGGCACAACTATCTCAGCTCGTTATTGGACAAACAAAGCAGGAGGATAATAAATCATCATTTGCATTTCATAGAATCATAGAATTCCTGTAGTGCAGAAGGAGGCCATTCAGCCCATTGAGCCTGCACGGACAACAATCCCATCCAGGCCCTATCCCCGTAACCCCACATATTTACCCTGCTAGTCCCCCTGACACCAAGGGATAATTTAGCATGGCTAATCAATCGAACCCGCACAGTGAAGAAAGTTATCTTCAATTGCAACGGGATCTTGATCAATTGGGCCAGTGGGCTGATGAATGGCAGATGGAGTTTAATTTAGACAAATGCGCGGTGATGCATTTTGGTAGATTGAACCAGGGCAGGACTGTGGGAGGAAACTGGAGCACCCGGAGGAAACCCATGTAGACACGGGGAGAACGTGCAAACTCCACATAGGCACTGACCCAAGCCGGGAATCAAACCCGGGTCCCTGGCGCTGTGAGGCAGCAGAGCTAACCATTGTGCCATCGTGCCGCCCCAAAGCAGGGTTGGAAACCCAGTCTGCGTCCCGAGCCGATGTCTCAACTGTGTCACTCTCTGTGCTATTTTTAAATTTAAATGTCCTAATTGGACTGGAGCTGAACCTGGTGCCCGATTAGTGATATTGAGCATCTCCCAAGAGGTGCCAGTGACAAAGGCAGGTAGCAGCCTTGTCAGGGCCTGCCACTGCTTGCCGGATAGGGCAGACAACTCCTCCAAAGACCAGGAGCTGAAACAATGAGGAAGGTAGCCATGGACATCACGTTAAGGTACAGTCCTTCACCTGGAACAAATTAGCTCATTAAAGTCCACTAACTTGCAGCAAGCAGCTTTTCCGTTCCCTCCCAGGCCAACCCTTGGAAAATCTCAGGATGCTGAGATCAGCTCCGAGACTGTTTTCTGATATATTCCACAATGCATCCACATGAGTGTAATGCTTATCCAGCCCCTTTCCTATAAGAACAGGAGTCCAAAGAAGTCAAGCGTCAAGCTTAGGAGCCAGTGATTGGTGATGATGTGTAGTCTGCCTTCCTCTCAGTTGGTAAACTTTACCAATTCAGCTTTGCCGTTTAAATTGCTGCCTTTGTATAAACCATTATGGGTCATCATTGCCACCACAGTTTTGCAGAGCACAATGCAAAGTTTAAATACAGCAAGTTCTATAAAAGGCATCTCCAGACCTCAGTCAGCCTCTGAAGATGAAAAGTGAATTCAAATTTCAGGTGTGGCGGGGCAGGGGGTGGGGGGGGAGCATGTGAATGGAGTTCTTGGCATTTTATACAATGATGTGTTTTATTTGAAAGAAATGGCCCTGTTAAATACAACGAAACATTTTCCCCAGGTGCTTTACACAATACAAGGTGCTTTTACTGCATCTAGTCCCGTAGGCTGTACGTCATTAACATGATACAACATGATGATTGCATTAGCATTTAATTAATCTTTGGCCACTTTTTCAATACAGTATTATGTAAGGGTAATCAAAATCAAAGCCTGTTAACTGCTTACTGGAGTGTTCTTGCAAGTTATTTCAGGTCTTCCATTAAACTAAAGTACACAATGTAAGACAGTTAATCCATCTCCTGTCATCCACCAGAGCAAGTCCCTCAGCAAGTTATCTAACACTAAGGGTGACATGACAGATCCTCAAACATCTGTTCTTAACCCTGCAAATCTTTTGGGTCAACACAATAATTATAACTTCAGTTCTGATGTTATGTGATAACTATACAGTAATGATGGGGTAATTTTGATACTGTATTACAATTGCCTGCATTACAACCTTAGTGTTGTAGCTTCAAGTTGTTATGCTTCCCTGACAACTGGGCTCGGCTGCACAAACTGAGTCTATAGTTAAAATAAAGAGCCTGTGCGCGTACATCCAGCAATCTCATTGCAAACTGGTTACATCATGTCGTCTTAAGTTCTGCAATGTATTACTAGATATAGGCCTGAGCCACACACAGGGCCAGAAAATACCTGGCGTGGACCCTGGTTGGAGCTAAGTCGGCTGATCACACTTGAATCAGCAGCAGCTTAGCAACGAGTGACCTTGGCTCCACTAGACAAGGGAGGGACAAAATCAGCCAAGGCTTCCTATTCCTGATTTCTGTCTGCTCACCACAGAACATGTGTATGCGTGTTGGGGTGAGAGAACAGGTTTGGGCTTGGTTGAAAAGTCAAGAAAGGACGGGAGAACATTGTTAAAAATTGTCGAGTTGAGATATTGTTGAGATCAAAAGCAACATCATACCAGACTCCCTAATCCTGCAAATGAAATGGAAAAGCACACATTTAACTTTATTAAAATTGTAATGTGTAAGGCAGTTTGTAATGCAGCATCATTAATTTTTGATAGTATTTGTTCAAAAGATTGCAATCCTGCCCTGAATGGCCAATTGCATAAAACCCCAACTTCTGTGTTGAGTGCAGTCTCAATAGATTCTGTACGTTACAATGTATTTTTTTCCTCCAAATTACCATGCATTACAGAGGAATATGGGATGGGTATAGAGGGATATGGGCTAAACGCGGGCAATTGGGACTAGCTTAGTGGTTAAAAAAAAAGGGGCGGCAAGTTGGGCCGAAGGGCCTGTTTCCATGCTGTAAACCTCTATGACTCATGCTCCCAAAAAGGAGCCCAGTTGCCTTCAACAAGTCTGGTGCACCAGATATAATTGGAGTCGAGCAGGCATAACTCATTGTTGGAGTCATTGCCCCAGTTTCTGCCCCAACCTCACTCCAGTTAATCGCCACCACGATGCACGTGGTCGTTGATCCTGCAGAAGGGTTCTCTGAGAGAGATGGCGCAATAAGAAGGCCATTTTATGTGCTGATGCTAAAGATTAGTATTACTTTGGCAATATATCTTTTTCTTTAGTGCTTTGAAGATTCAGGCGGTTCTTTTGCTGTTAGTTCCATCCCGCTCTGCTCAAAGTATCGCATTCAGGAAATGGCTAAATCAGAGACTTCTGAAGTGGGCATCGCAGAAGGTGCTTCAATATGTGTTTCTAGCACTACCAGGATCTCCAAACCATGCACGGCATGCTTAAACTCTTCTGACTATTCATGCCTCAGAAAGCTGGGCTTCTGCTACAATCTGTTGGGGAAATATTGCAACGGATGCTTAAAGACCAGCGACTCACTTCCAGTTTCACTTCCACCAAGAGAACAGCACTGTCTGTGCAAGTCAAAGTCACTACAGCCCTGGATTTCTTTGCGACTGGATTCTTGCAGACAGCACCAGGGGGATCTTTGTCACATTAGCTCGACAACTGTTCACAGCTGCATCGTGAATGCTGTATTTTGGGGTGCTGCTGAGCAATTCAGATCCTTTGTAATGGAAACAGACAGGAAGAGAATTGACCAGTGCTTGTAGGGTTCATCACAAGTGCAATTAGAGAATTCATGTGCCACTAAATTGTCTATACAATTATACCTCACCCTCCCTGCCAAATTTTATGAATAGAAAATACTTTTTAATCCTAATAATTGCCACACCTATTAACTAATCCTGCACTTTGATGCCAGGTACCAGGAAGGTGCATGGTGTGTGTATCATGTCACCATCCACCTTGCCTGCGCTGATGACTTTTAACCATATATTTGGACAGTTGATTGGTGATCAGGACAGTTCTTTGCAGTCATGGATGACAACTCTAGTCAGTCTTGTATAGACAAGAGGGAGTAACAGATGCAGTGTGATCTGTGGCACTACATGAAGTATCACAGAAATGAAAAAAATCTTTAGTAGTGGTTTGGACATGGAACTTGCTACTACAGGAAACGGTTAAGACAAACAGCTTGGATATTTTCAACAGAAAGTTGGATGAGTGCATGATAGAAATGGGAATAGAGAGATAAGCTGGAAGACTGTGATAAAGTCGGTAGAATAGGTGGAGACTTGTGTGGAGTATAAGCACCAGTACAGACTAAGTTGGGCAATTCTGTGCATATACTGAAATAATGTCTGGAGTTTAAAAAAAATTTTTTAAAACTTTTTCTTGGTCTCTTTCATCTTTCCTTTAATCTCATCTGCATTTCCAAATCTTTATTTCATTTTCTGTATTTCAGTTAAATCTAATATACGCTTCCTGGTTTGGATTTTGCGTGTCTCAGTGAGATTGGTTGAAGAGCCTCACTGTTACTTGTCCTGCTCACAAGTGCCACAGGCCTCTATTAGAGGGCGCAGTGCTGGAAAAGATATCCGGTCAGGGAAAATCTCTGCTGCAAAGCCTGTGGAAATTTAGCAGCTGTCAATGAACTGAACAGCGCACACCATTCCTTCACTACTGACTGAAAGATCCAAGCCAATATATTCAGCTGAGGTTCCATCTGCGCTCCGAGGGGTGTAAAAGATCCCGTGACACTATTTTGAAGATGAGAAAGGGATTTCTTCCCTATTTATTCCTCAATCAACATCATTGAAACATATTAACTGATCATTCATTCATTGCCTAATGTCGAAATGTGCAGCATGAAAGGTGACTGCCATCTATCCCGACATTACAGCAGTGACTACACTTGAAGAAAGGACTTCATTGGCTGTAAAATGCTTTGGGATGGTGCGAGGTCATGGAAGGCACTAAATCAATGCATGTTCTTTCTTCTAGTCTCCAGAATATCCAACAGTATATACTTCTCGAAAATGAAGTCACATCTGGTGAAGTCAATGATGAAGCGATCGACAGGCAGGAAGGAGTCCGTGATCCACACATTTTAAAAGTTGAAGCACTTGCAATGATACCTCTGAATTTTCCTTGTTGCATGAAGCCTCTTTAGATTACTCCGTTGTTCCTTTAATTTTTCTTGCGGGAACATACACTCTTGTTATCTGAAAGGGGACACTTTGTTTTGAAGTTTTTAAATGTTTTCTTGGATGTTATTTCCTGTCCCTAATTGCCTTTGAGAAGGAGATGGTGAGCTGCTTATTGAACCACTGCAATCCATGTGGTACAGGTTGACCCACAGTTCTGCCAAGGTGGCACCGGAGCGAGGCGATTTCTTGCAAGCTGTGCCCAGCATACCTTCTTATTCTGTCTTTTACTCTCGTTCTATGCTTTTAAAACTGTACTCTAACTCTTATCAGCTTAACATCATTAAAGAGTTTATCTTTCTTTGCATCCTAGCTATGACTGTAACACTATACTCTGCACCCTCCCCTTTCCTTCTCCCCTACATACTCTATGAATAAGACCATAAGATATAGGAGCAGAATTAAGCCACTCGGCCCATCGAGTCTGCTCCGCCATTCAATCATGGCTGATATTTTTCTCATCCCCATTCTCCTGCCTTCTTCCCGTAATCCCTGATCCCCTTATTAATCAAGAACCTATCTATCTCTGTCTTAAAGACACTGAATGACCTGGCCTCCACAGCCCTCTGTGGCAATGAATTCCACAGATTCACCACCCTCTGGCTGAAGAAATTCCATCTCATCTCAGTTTTAAAGGAGCGTCCCTTCACTCTGAGGTTGTGCCCTCGAGTTCTAGTCTCTCCCACTAGTGGATAAATCCTCTCCACATCCACTCTGTCTAGGCCTCTCAGTATTCAGTAAGTTTCAATTAGATCCCCCCTCACCCTTCTAAACTCCATCGAGTACAGATCCAGACTCCACAACTGCTCCTCATATGACAAACCTGTCGTTCCTTATGAACCTCCTCTGGACCCCCTCCAAAGCCAGCACATCCTTCTTTGTGTATGGGGCCCAAAACTGCTCACCATGTTCCAAACGGGATCTGGCCAGAGCCTTATACAGCCTCAGCAGTACATCGCTGCTCTTATATTCTAGCTCTCTAGAAATAAATGATACGCATTGGTGGCACAAGGTTAGCACTGCTGCCTCACAGTGCCAGGGACCCATGTTGGATTCCAACCTTTGGTTTCTAAAGTTTATTTATTAGTGTCGCAAGTAGGCTTACATTAACACTGCAATAAAGTTGCTGTGAAAATCCCCTAGTTGCCACACACCGACGCCTGTTCACGTATAATGGGGGAGAATTTAGCATGGCCACTGCACCTAACCACCCGGAGGAAACCCACGCAGACACGGGGAGAACGTGCAGACTCTGCACAGACAGTGACCCAAGCCAGGTATTGAACCTGGATCCTTGGTGCCGTGAGGCAGCAGTGCTAACCATTGTGCCACTGTGCCGGGTGACAGTCTGTGTGGAGTTTGCACGTTTTCCCTGTGTCTGTGTGGGTTTCCTCCGGGTGCTCCGGCTTCCTCCCAAAGTCCAAAGATGTGCAGGTTAGGTGGATTAGCCATGGTAAATGTGCGGGGTTACATTGAAAGGGCAAAGGGGAGGGCCTGGGTGGGATGTTCTTTTGGAAAGTTGGTGCGGACACGATGGGCTAGGTGGCCTCTTTCTGCACTGTAGGGATCCTTCTTGCACAAGTCAAATATCATGCTGCAAGTGGTGACGAATCACAGCAGTGAGGCTGTGGGTGAGGCAACAGATGATCCCAGCTTTCTCCTATGATGGTAGAGCACAGGAGAACTTATTTTACTGCACGCAATGACATTGCCTTTTTAAAAAAAAAATAGCAGCTGGGTGCATTTGCAATTCTTTGAGATAGCATGTAAAGATAGGACTACCAATGCATAGCATGTCTCAGCTTTTACCAACCTTCAGTTGCCACCCTACCTGTAACCTTTCCCACAAACCGGCATGTCTGTCAGTGTATGATTTGTATCATCTCCTCATCAGGATTTTCAACTCTCCTGTTTCTCCCTGGCGGTATTTCTGTAGGGAAACCTTTTTTTGTTAGGGAAAGAGAAAAGCCAAGTGAGTGACGTAGGCATGTTCCCCTAATTGAGTGGAAATATCCCAGGACAGAGATGTGGAACTGTATTGCTCCTGAAAATGAAGTGGCCTTGAAGACTAGCAATAGTCCATGCACCAAGGAATGTGATTTGGCAGAGTGACTTTGAGTAAAGCTTTGCCGTGGTTTCTCTCAGCAGAAGCGAGTTCCTCTGAATCATACAGTGCAGGAGAGGCCCTTTGGCCCATCAAGTCTGTACCAACATGCGAGAAACACTAGAACTCCTGCCTAATCCCATCCGGTTAAAGTCCAACAGGTTTATTTGGTAGCAAAAGCCACACAAGCTTTCGGAGCTCTAAGCCCCTTCTTCAGGTGAGTGGGAATTCTGTTCACAAACAGAGCTTATAAAGACACAGACTCAATTTACATGAATAATGGTTGGAATGCGAATACTTACAACTAATCAAGTCTTTCAGAAACAAAACAATGTGAGTGGAGAGAGCATCAAGACAGGCTAAAAAGATGTGTATTGTCTCCAGACAAGACAGCCAGTGAAACTCTGCAGGTCCACGCAACTGTGGGAGTTACAAATAGTGTGACATGAACCCAATATCCCGGTTGAGGCCGTCCTCGTGTGTGCGGAACTTGGCTATCAGTTTCTGCTCAGCGACTCTGCTGGGTGCATTTGCAAGAGTCGCTGAGCAGAAACTGATAGCCAAGTTCCGCACACACGAGGACGGCCTCAACCGGGATATTGGGTTCATGTCACACTATTTGTAACTCCCACAGTTGCGTGGACCTGCAGAGTTTCACTGGCTGTCTTGTCTGGAGACAATACACATCTTTTTAGCCTGTCTTGATGCTCTCTCCACTCACATTGTTTTGTTTCTGAAAGACTTGATTAGTTGTAAGTATTCGCATTCCAACCATTATTCATGTAAATTGAGTCTGTGTCTTTATAAGCTCTGTTTGTGAACAGAATTCCCACTCACCTGAAGAAGGGGCTTAGAGCTCCGAAAGCTTGTGTGGCTTTTGCTACCAAATAAACCTGTTGGACTTTAACCTGGTGTTGTTAAACTTCTTACTGTGTTTACCCCAGTCCAACGCCGGCATCTCCACATCATAATCCCATCCACCAGCACTTGGCCCATAGCTTTGACTGTTATGACATGCCAAGTGCTCATCCAGGTACTTTATAAAGGATGTGAAGCAACCCGCCCCCACCACCCTCCCAGGCAGCACATTGCAGACAATCACACCCTCTGGCTACAAAGGTTTTTCCTCTCATCCCTCCTAAACCTCCGACCCTCATCTTGAACCTATGTCCCCTTGTGACTGACCCTTCAACTAAGGGGAACAGCTGCTCCCTATCCACTCTGTCCACTCCCCTCATAATCTTGTACACCTCGATCAGGTCTCCTCTCAGTCTTCCCTGCTCCAATCAAAGCAACCCAAGCCTATCCAACCTCTCTTCATAACTTAAATGTTCCATCCCAGGCAGCATCCTGGTAAATCTCCTTTGTACCCCCTCCAGTGCAATCACATCCTTCCTATAATGTGGCGACCAGAACTACGCACAGTACTCTAGCTCTGACAGCTAGATACTGATTGGGAAAGAGATTAAGCACTGTATAGACTAAAAAGGCTCAAAAATTATTAAATCACTTTGAATAGAAGCTATTTATCCTGGAGTGCTAAAGAAGACTGAGGAGAAGATTTGAGAGGAATACAGTCTTTACAAGGAAATCAATAGCTGGAATGAGGCTAATATATTCAAAAAGGGCGATTAATTGAACTCTGCAAACTACAGATCCGTATTTCAATACCATAAATAATTATCAAATGTAAACTTGAAGATCTCATATTTACAATAATCTAGTAAACAGCAGTCAACATTGATTCAGAAAGAGAAGGCCCTGTTTTACCAACCTTCTTGAGGTTGGGGGGCAATGGTCTAGTGGTATATTGCCAGACTATTAACCCAGAAACTCAGCTAATGTTCTGGGGACCCGGGTTCGAATCCTGCCACGGCAGATGGTGGAATTTGAATTCAATTTTAAAAATCTGGAATTAAGAATCTACTGATGACCATGAAATTATTGTCGATTGTCGGAAAAACCCATCTGGTTCACTAATGTCCTTTAGGGAAGGAAATCTGCCGTCCTTACCTGGTTTTGCCTACATGTGACTCCAGAGCCACAGCAATGTGGTTGACTCTCAACTGCCATCGGGCAACAATAAATGTTGGCCCAGCCAGCGACCCCCATGTCCCACAAATGAATAAAGTCACGAAGGGAGTGACATTGCCAGAGTATTGCCAGCCATACAACAGGTCATGCCTACACTTGCAAAAGGCATTTTATAAAGTTGTGCAAAAATGTCATTAATTAAGATCAAAACTGTGGGTGTTCTGAGTAAATCATTCATTGGCTCAAAGGTTGTCTGAATTGTGCACAAAGCAATGGATATTTCTTATGGAGATTTTGTCTGGTTTGGGTGGTGCAAGAGAAACCTGAATGGGGTGCCCAGGGTTCAGTGTTGGCCACTATTCTTTCTCATTTGCATTAATGTATTTGCTTTTGGAAACCCAGTGCAGTAGGTCAGATTACAGATGATACCAAACTGTGTTTTATGCCTCGGCGATATGCAGAGATGACACCCCAGTTTCTGTGTCAAAGATTTACAGTACATTTAAAATGTTTGCAACTGCCCCAAGCTTTAGTGTATAAATAAATGTATACGTAACAAATGTATAGTACTGCATATCGGAATGAAACACTAGTATTAAATGTACTGCATGGATGCTTTTAAAATTATGCAAACGAAGTTCGGAAAAACCCAAGAATCTTTCTTGATTAAATGCTCAAAATGCTGCACTAACATAGAGCAGGAATTAACAAAGCCAACAGAATGTTGAACTAAGTAATCAAAACATTAGATCAGAGGTCGTTATGATCAAACTGTGCAATGCTCTGGTTGGATCACAATTTTGAATATTATTTACAGTTCTGATCAAGATACAAAGGTTCAAGCCTTGGAGGCTACAAGAACCAGGCTACAAAGTTAGGTTGGAGAGGTTGGGGCTTTCCTTGGGGCAACAGAGACTGAGGGGATATTTGATAGAGGTTTACAAGGTTATGACAAGTTCAGATAAGATAGATAAAGAAAAGCTGTTCCCATTAGCTGATGGTAAAGGACAACAGGCCACAAATTTAAGGCTTTAGGGCCAGGGATGCAGGTATGGTGTGAGGAAGAACTCTTCTATGCAGAAAGCGGTAATGACCTGGAACTCCCTGCCTATGAAGGGTGGTGGAAAGGGATACAATGAATGATTTCAGAAGGAAATTGAGTGGACATTTAAGGGAAGTAAACTCGCAGGGCTTCTGGGATAGAGCAGGAAAATGGATCTGATTGATTTGCTCTACACAGAGCCAGCATGGACTCTATGGGCCAAATGCCCACCTTCTATGCCTTAATGACTCTCTGACTCTCCAAAGTCCCAGTTGTAAGTAGCAACTGGAGAAATCTGGGCTCTTCAAGTTCAAAAGGAGATATTGACATACAAAATCATAAATGGAATGGAAAAGGTCAATCATAAGAGTTAGTTAAGTTGCTAAAATCGTACAGAAGACACAGATTTAAAGTATTAAAAAAGGCAAATTTAAAGTGGATTAATCTTCAGATTGGCAGCTATTATAATCATTGTTCCATGATGTAGGGTGTGTGTTTATGCTGTGGTCAGGATGATGGTAACAACATGCTCACATGTTTTATGGTCAGTTGTGTTTCTCACCATGTCACTGATAAGCTTTAGTATCTGCTAGCCACCTATTACGGTGGCACAGTGGTTAGCACTGCTGCCTCACAGCGCCAGGGACCCGGGTTCGATTCCCAGTTTTGGTCACTGTGTGTGTGGAGTCTGCACGTTCTCCCTCTGTTCTGCCTGGGTTTCTTCCAGGTGCTCCAGTTCCCCCCCACAGTCTGAAAGATGTACTGGTTAGGTGCATTGGCCATGCTAAATTCTCCCTCCGTGTACCCGAACAGACGCCAGAGTGTTCACAATAGCTTCATTGCAGTGTAAACCTTATTTGTGACTAATAAATAAACTTTATCGAGTAACAGTGAATATCCCTTTTAAGTTGCACTTGAAATCAACATCAATATTGTGTTTATTCCCAAACTATTAGCAGAGAGCATTTTGGTCAGGTGTTAACTATTAAATTGCCATGGAGCTTCTTTAATGAATACTAGCATGCAATTTAAATGGCAACCAGATGTTTAATGATCTTTTGGGCAGCCTTTCCCAGTGATGGCTTCAACCCCTTTACTAAGATGGGATCTTGCACTAAATACAAGTTGCGCCAACATTTCAGCTCAAGACCCCAACTTGCCTATCTCGGGAGAATCATTAACATCTGATGAAAATTGTTCCCAACAGTTCTGACGGTGCAGCACCTCCTCAGTATTGCACTGAAGTACCAGCCGAGATGATGTGCTCAATAGAAACTTGAACCCATAAGCTTCTGACTGAAAAGTGAGAGATGTCATCACTGAGCCTCATAGTAACATTTTAGTATAAATAACACCAAATAATTCTGCAGGCTTTGGTCGAAAATCTCTAAACAGACTGCCTCAAGTGGCCTGGAGATATTTTTCCCATCTGATTTTAAGTTCTTTTTCTCAATTAGCATTCCTATCTTAAATGTTTCTTGGCAAAACCAATGCTGCTGAAGTTGAAAAATTAAGCTGAAGTAAAACTTGTGCAAGTGATTGATCTAGGCTGATAAGGGCTGAGGGATGGCAGTCTACTGCAGAGGCTGGAATGCCTCTCCTGCTTGATGTTGAATTTTCCTTTTGCACCAGCTGCTATTTGAAAAAGCCAAGAAAGAGCAGGAATTCTGACGGTGGTTGACTTCATCAGCCGTGGTGCCCTCAGTTTCTGAGGTGCTTTAAATACTAACAGAGTCTTTGGCTCAATCCTGCAACAAGTCCATTTTTGAACTCGAGTCTTGTGTGTTCCAAGACGGTTGTGTTCAGAACTCTTTCTGAGCTAATTATTTGCTAATTGAAAACTGATTTTACTGAGTGGGACAGCTGTTTCGCATTCACAAGTCCAAAATGTGACAAACCATTGCTTTGAGATTGGCTCTTGTACGCAGTCTTACTACCAGTTACTGGTGCAGCAGTAGACCTTTCTCTGCAGTGAAAGATGCCAACAAGGCATCATTCATATTTGGAACTATGCCTCTCTGTATATTTCATTAATTGTTTAGGAATAAAAAGTCGTAACAAACGTAGAACGCATGAGATTTTGGATTTACACACTAGATATTTTCTTGAGTTCAGTATCACTGCCGCTCCTGCAAGTTGACTTTGCAATCCTCTGATATTGAGTATGCCGTTTCTACCTAATAATATCTGGCTTCAAGAGATTCCTTTAGCTGGATTTGCAGAACACTGACTGATTAAAAACTTGCAACAAATTGGATTTTCAGTCACATATGTGGCCCAATATAATTTCATAAGGGGTGTTTCTGACTCCAGCTGTCTGTCAGAGGACTACAATCAACAACCTTGTTGTCTTTTCAAAGGTCACCAATACAGCTGTCAGTCAAAGCTACTGTCCTAGGCTGAAGCCTATGAGCAACATAGTGGTTAGCACTGCTGCCTCACAGCACTAGAGACCGGGGTTCGATTCCCGGCTTGGGTCACTGCCTGTGCGGAGTCTGCACCTTCTCCCCGTGTCTGGGTGGATTTCCTCCGGGTATTCCAGTTTCCTCCCACAGTCCAAACGATGTGCTGGTTGGGTGCTAAATCCTCCCTCACTGTACCCGAACAGGCGCCAGAATGTGGCGACGTGAGGATTTTCACAGTGACGTCATTGCAGTGTTAATGTAAGCCTACTTGTGACACTAGTAAATAAACTTTAGACCTTTGAACTGTGGCATTTCTTCCAATCATCCAAAAGAAAACCAGGAACTGACCGCACCTCTCATGGTCAATACTGAACACAGGCAATCTTTCACGATTACAATACTGTTTATCCCTCCAGTGATCTGTTTGCAAGAACTGAAACTGGATGTCTGGAATACAGTTTCCATTAACATGTAAGGACATGCTTTTTTCAGGGATCATCAATCCGGATGTATATTAACAAACTTTAATCTGCCATACCATATTTTTCCATGCTTTGCAGAACCCAGCTCATAGAAAACAACAGTTCACCCCCCCGTGTACCATTTCTAGTAATAATTACAAGTTCAAAAAAACAGTGCCCCGCAGGAAAAAAAATGCAGACATTAAACAGACTGCTGGATGACAGATGATGGAGGTTGATCTAATTAGCCTTTTGCTGTCCGGATAGTCTCATCATACAGTGATAATGGAGTTGATGACTACGCTAAAATTTATTTGTCCTGAAACCCTTTTTCTTATTCTCCACCCCCTCCTTCCCCCCTTCCCCTACTGTGCAGTCTTATTTTCACATCATCCATCTTCAGATATGAGGCGAAGAGAAAAAGAGAGACTGACTACACAGGCATTTTGGAGGCAGCGCCTTGCTGAGATTGTGCAAACATTGTTAAACATGAATGAGTAATTTCCAACAGCAATGATTTCCATACAGCCTATAGAGTGCAGCTTTAAAAACAACTACTGAAAAATATCTTCAAGCTAATCCGAATAAGCAATAGACGAGCAGTCTGTTAATGTGGCATGCTTGCTGTTTTCATGAAATTTCACCTTTGAAGATGTTATCTTGGCTGAATGGATAACACACACCTCTTTGTGAGCATAGGAATTAGGAGCAGTAGGCAAATTCAGCTCTTCAAGCCTTCTCCGCCATTCAGTCAGATCATGGCTGATCTCTCCTTGGTCTCAAATCCACCTCCCCACCTGTTCCCCATTTCCCCTTATCCCCTTTTTTTATTAGAAATATATCTATCCTCCTTGAAACCATTCAACGATTCAGACTCCACCGCGCTATGGGGCAGCGAATTCCACAAATTCATCACCCTGTGCAAGAAATAGTTCTTCCTTATCTCAGTTTTAAATCTACCACCTCTCAATCTATACCTGTGACCTCTTGTTCTAGGTTGCCCCATGAGAGGAAACATTTGGTCAACATTTACTTTATCAAACCCTTTTAAAATTCTATACACCTCGATCAGATCCTCTCTCATCCTTCTGAACTCGGGTTTGAATCTCCCCATGAACATTTAAGTGTAGAATCTAATAGGTCAGGCAATTGTTCCATATGTGTATACTTGGTGTCCTGCAAACCCTTGTAAGTAGAGAGAGTTGCTCTTGTAGCAGGGGCTGCAGTAGGTCCAGGGAGTTAGAATACAAAGAAGTGGAAGTTAATCTAGAGTTATGTAAAACTCTGGTCAGACCCCATTTAGAGTATTGAGTCTTGTTCGGGGGCAATATACCTCAGGAAAATGAGTTTTTCCAGTGTTATTATATGATCTGGAATGCATCAATTGAAAGGGTGGTGAAAGCAAATCCTTTGAGAAGGAAAGATACCTTGGCCTTGTGTGGGCTGCAATGCACCTTCTCCAGAATGATACCTACATAAAGTAACTGTAAATTATGAGGACAAGTTACAAAGGGCTTGAACTGCCTTGAATTTAGAATATTAAAAGGTGAACTAATTGAGGTATGATTAAAAGACTTGATAGGGTAGAAGAAAAAGAGACTTTGGACAGGGTTTTTTGGCTGTTTCTGCCGGTGGGATTTTGCGGGCCTGCCAACGGCAGCCTCCCGCTATGGGTTCCCCAGCGGTGGAGGGTGTGAACAAAGGGAAGCCCCTTTGACAGCAGTGGGACCAATACTAATGTTGATGTTTGGTCACATACAGCTTATTTTGAGGGTGGAATGACTGGGCCAGAAGCTGAACAGTTACTGCAGTAGAGGAATTTGAGCTCAGGAATGTTCAGCCTCCAAAGGCAACCACAAAATCTACAGGACCAAAGAGGCCATTCGACCTATCTTGACCCTTTTTGAAAGAGTTGTCGAATTTAGACTCAGCACCTCAGCATTTTTCCCCATCACCCTGAATATCAATACTCTTCTAAGTATGTATCATAGAATCATAGAAACCCTACAGTGCAGAAGGAGGCCATTCGGCCCATCGAGTCTGCACCGACCACAATCCCACCCAGGCCCTACCCCCACATATTTACCCACTAATCCCTCTAACCTACACATCTCAGGACTCGAAGGGGCAATTTTTAACCTGGCCAATCAACCTAACCCGCACATCTTTGGACTGTAGGAGGAAACCGGAGCACCCGGAGGAAACCCACGCAGACACTAGGAGAATGTGCAAACTCCACACAGACAGTGACCCGAGCTGGGAATTGAACCCAGGACCCTGGAGCTGTGAAGCAGCAGTGCTAACCACTGTGCTACCGTGCCGCCCATGTATCTAATGTCTTTTGAAAGTTCTCAAAGAATCTGCTTTCACCACCTTTTTAGTTTAGGGATTTCCGATCATAACTCTTTTTATGCAAAGAAAACTCCTAATTTTTCTTATTGTACCATCAATTGTTTTAAACTTATAGCCTCCGATTACTGACCCACGAGCTAGAGGAAACCGTTTTTCTGCATCTATTCGATCAAATCTCAGAATTGTGAACAGCTCCCACTAAATCACCCCTTAACCAGCTGCGCTCTAAGTAGAACAATGCCAGTTTCTCTAATCTCTCCACATAATTGAAGTCCCTCATCACCAGCGTCATTCTGATAAACCTCCTTGTTACCTTCTCCAGGGCCTTGTTGACCTTCCAAAAGGAGACAGTGGCATAGTAGTGTTGTCACTGGACTAGCAATCCAGAGACTCAGGGTAATGCTCTAAACCCGGGTTTCAATCCCACCACGGCAGATGATCAAATTTGGGATTAAAAGTCTAATGATGACCATGAAACCATTGTTGATTGCCACAAAAACCCATCTGGTTCACTAATGTCCTTTAGAGAAGGAAATCTGTCGTCCATACCTGGTCTGGTATACGTGTGACTCCGGAGCCACAGCAATGTGGTTGACTCAATTGCCCTCAAGGGCCATTAGGAATGGGCAATAAATGCTGGCTTAGCCAGCAATGCCTGCATCCCATGAAGGAATAAAAAAAATTGTGGTGCCCAAAATTTTACACAATCCAGCTGGTGCCTAACCGATGATTTTTAACGGTTTAGAATGACTTTCTTGTTCCTGTTTTCAATGTTCCTATTTATGAGGCTAGGTATTCCATCTGCTGAATCTCTTCAACTTATCTTACTAAAGTATTCGTTAACATGTATCCCTGGGTGTCTCTTTAAAGAGGAAAGGGAGGCAGAGGTGAATATTCCTGTTGCCATCTCTGGGGTCGGTCCCCACATGTTCGTCCCTCTAGTTAGCTAGAGAGCAGTGGATAAACAGATATCATCCCTCAGCCAATTTGTACCCAGGCTACCAGCATCCCCTGAATCTCACATAAAATCTGCTTATGCTCTGCTTCTCAGAGAACTTGGGACTATAAACTTTGTTAGGAGGTCAAGGATTCCTGCGAGCATGCCTACCACAGTTGGCCAACCCTGTAACTGCAGCTGGTTGCTTCTTCCTCTTGTTGCTGCTCCTCCTCCCACTCTTCCTCATCCAGCTTGTGAAGAGAAAAGGTGCTTTGTCAGAAGCCCCTAAATGATAATAGATGAGGAACCTTTAAACATCACTGGAAAAGGCTACCTCCTGGTTTACACAGCCCACGGTTTGTGGACAGATTGAGGAAATAGTGGCAGCAGTGCGGGAAGCGAGGAAAATCATGTGTCTTAACTGCATTATTTTATCCCAATTTCCATCTCTCAGCGAGGTGTTTCTGGTTGAAGCTGATTAGCTAATTCGAGATTGCAAGTCATAATGAGCAGACAATATTCCCTGTGATCCTGACCCCATGACCTCCCTGTTTTTAGGTGTAAGGCGGGTGACAGTGAGACAAAAATAGGTTGCAAGTTACCACAATCAGTAAGGATGGCACGAATCAATTCCAGCCTCCCAGACTACCTGGATTCACTACAGTTTGCCTATCGCCGCAACAGGTCCACAGCAGATGCCATTTCCCTGGCCCTGCATTCAACCCTGGAACACCTAGATAACAAGGACATCTATGTCAAACTCCTATTTATTGACTACAGCTCAGCCTTCAACACTATTATTGCCACGAAACTCATCTCCAAACTCCGTGGCCTGGGCCTCGGCACCTCTCTCTGCGACTGGATCCTGAACTTCCTAACTCACAGACCACAATCAGTAAGGATAGGCAACAACACCTCCTCCATGATCATCCTCAACACCGGTGCCCCAGAAGGCTGTGTTCTCAGCCCCCTACTATACTTATACATCTATGACTGTGAGGCCAAATTCCCCTCCAATTTGATTTTCAAGTTTGCTGACCACACCACCGGAATGGGTCGGATCTCAAACAATGACGAGACAGAGTACAGGAATGAGATAGAGAATCTGGTGAACTGGTGCAGCAACAATAATCTCTCCCTCAATGTCAACAAAACGAAGGAGATTGTCATTGACTTCAGGAAGTGTAAAGGAGAACGTGCCCCGTCTACATCAACGGGGACGAAGAAGAAAGGGTCGAGAGCTTCAAATTTTTAGGTGTCCAGATCACCAACAACATGTCCTGGTCCCTCCCATGCCGACACTATAGTTATGAAAGCTCACCAACGCCTCTACTTTCTCAGACGACTAAGGAAATTTGGCATGTCAGCTACAATACTCACCAACGTTTACAGATGCAACATAGAAAGCATTCTTTCTGGTTGTATCACAGCTTGGTATGGCTCCTGCTCTGCCCAAGACCGCAAGGAACTACAAAAGGTTGTGAATGTAGCCCAATCCATCACACAAACCAACCTCTCATCCATCGATTCTATCTACACTTCCTGCTGCCTCCCAAAGCAGCCAGCATAATTAAGGACCCCACACACCCCGGACATTCTCTCTTCCACCTTCTTCCTTCGGGAAAAAGATACAAAAGTCTGGGGTCACGTACCAACCGACTCAAGAACAGCTTCTTCCCTGCTGCTGTCAGACTTTTGAATGGACTTACCTTGCACTAAGTTGATCTTTCTCTACACCCTGGCTATGATTGTAACACTACATTCTGCACTCTCTCCCTTCCTTCTTTATGAATGGTACGTTTTGTCTGTATAGCGCACAAGAAACAATACTTTTCACTGTATGATAATACATGTGACAATAATAAATCAAATCAAATCAAATCTTGAAGAAGAGTAGCGAGTTTTTCTGGTCAACATTCCTCCCTCCACCTATACCACCAGCAACAACAGATTGACTGATAAGTCATCTAGATGTTTATGTGTCATCGCTGGCACAGAATGTTTTGCCGCATTTGCCTACTCAGCAGTCAATGCCATCTAGAAGATATCTATTGTGGAAAGGGCCTTGAGACATTTCGACAACATGATAAGGCCCTTTGTAAATGCATGTAATTCTCTATTCAAAGTTATTTGAGTGACTCATTTATGAATCAGTGTAATGGCTGACCAGCTTATGAATTAATAGCCTGACACTGTCAACCAGATTTCCATCATTTTACTGTGCAGAAAATGAATCTGTGAAGTGGGAAAGTTGGCTGCAACCACAGGCATTTTGCCCTGTGGACACTGTCACATTGTCTGTCTTTGATCTCATTTGTCTTTGTGAGTGATCTGCTCTGTGGCAAGGCATGTTTGTTTTAAAAAAATAGGAAAACAGCACTGTTCAATGAGGGAAAAAAATGGCATCTCAGCAGATAGGAATGCAATGGTTATCAACTGCCATCTCTTTGAATGAGTAACTAGCTAACCCTGGGTCTGTGGCTAAATGAGTCAAGTGCACATTTGCATGGAAGGTGGGATGAGTTTTCCCAACTGCTCTCTAGGGAGCAGTTAGAAAGCAACTTCCCACATATTTCTCCTACCATTGTGGAAACAACTGTTGGATGAAGAGCTTGCTGAGTGAAATGGAAGATGTTATCAAGAGTAAGCAACCTAGAAGATGCTAATAACAGGCTGCCTTCCAAAGCTTTGTGTCTGATGCACATTTAAAGAAGCAGCACCTTTATATTTGTTTTCTAATAGATAAAGTTGTTGAAATTTCCACCGTTCCCACAATAGATTGCACATTTTTCATCTTTAGATGCCTTGAAAACCTTTCAAAAGGATTTCTCTGCTTCTCAGAGAACAGCAGAGGGGCAGAATTTTCCTGTCACACCTGCCATGGGAATTGTACTTTTACAGATGCACCATAGAAAGCATTCTTTCTGGTTGTATCACAGCTTGTGTGTCCAAGACTGCAAGAAACTATAAAAGGTCATGAATGTAGCCCAATCCATCACACAAACCAGCCTCCCATCCATTGACTCTGTCTACACTTCCCGCTGCCTTGGAAAAGTCTGCATAATTAAGGACCCCATGCACCCGGGACATTCTCTCTTGCACCTTTTTTTATTCCAGTTCAATCAAATCAAGTCCAATTCAGAGTCTCAACAAGTTGAGACATTCCCGATCCAAGCTGACAAGACAGGGCTCTCACCTCCTGTCTTGGGCTTGATCTACATGATCCAAGGTGATTGGAGTAGGCACTGCACCTCCTCCAAGGCTTGATCTCATTTGCATCTTAGCCAAAAGGCCGAGATGCTCCTTTTAAAAATTGCTTCAAATGAAGCTAAAATGTAACCTAATGACTTCAACCAAGTACAGCATGTCGAAACCACACTTGATCTTAGCCAAAAGGTTCTCTCTTCCACCTTCTTCTGTCGGGAGAAAGATACAAAGGTCTGAGGTCACATACCAACTGACTCAAAAACAGCTTCTTCCCTGCTGCTGTCAGGGAAGAATGGACCTACCTTTGCATAAGTTGATCTTTCTCTACACCGTAGCTATAATTGTAGCATTACATTCTGCACTCTCTCCTTTCCTTCTCTATGAACAGTATGCTTTGTCTGTATAGTGCACATGAAACAATACTTTTCACTGTATGCTAATGCTAATACATGTGACAATAAATCAAATCAAATATAACGGGCGGGACACGGGCGTGAAAAGGTCCGTTGACCTTGGATGGGATTTGCTGACCTTGGCGCGAGCGTGGCCGGAAAGTCCCGCCCGATGTGTTAGCTTGGACACGTAAACTTTACTGGGAGGTCAAGGATTCCAGTGAACCTGCCTATTACAGTTGCCAACTTACCCTCTTGTAGGTTAAAGTTGGGGTTATTTATCTCTTCATCCTTTCTTGGCTCCACCGCACAATACATTCTTTGTTCAAATTCTGCAGTCTGAAAATTCTTGTTGACCAACGAACCTTCTTTTTCTTAAAGAAAACAAATCCTCACTGCCATCAGTAATACTAGACAAAGCTGTATGCAGGCACCCTCTCAGTGATCAGCGAGTGGCCCACAGTTGTTGTGACGACCTCCTGCTCGTGAACTCCAGTAAGGCCTGTCTGAAATGTATCGCTTTCTTCTTTTACACAAAAACTGCTCAGAAGTTATTTGTATGCAAGTGGAACATAAGCTTGTTCCCAGGAAAAGTGAATCTTCAAATGAGGTGGGATTTCAGCTGATGTCAGCTGCATTCTTTGCAGCTGCTGTTTGCTTGAGTGTTTTGATTTTTATAGAAAATCTGAAGATATGCAGTTCTGATCATGCGTAAGTGAAAGACTGAGTGAATATTATTACAAGGCAGTAAGGCATCAGGTTCAGATGCTGCAGAGCACAGCGGCAGGTCCCCAAACTGAGCTACCTCCTTAAAATATACGGCAGGTTATGGTTTTGGCTTCTGGGATATATTCTGTTTGTGAATGTTCTCTTATATGGGCATCACAGTGGTTAGCACTGCGGCCTCACAGCACCAAGGACCTGGTTTCAATTCCGACAGGTCTGTGTGGAGTCTGCACTTTCGGTCGCCGAACTATCAGAAGGATGTGGAGGCTTTGGAGAGGGTACAGAAAGGATTTACCAGGATGTTGCCTGGTATGGAGGGCACTAGCTATGAGGAGAGGTTGAAGAAACCTGGTTTGTTCTCACTGGAACGACGGAGGTTGAGGGGAGACCTGATAAAAGTCTACAAGATTATGAGGAGCATGGACAGAGTGGATAGTCAGAAGCTTTTTCCCAGGGTGGAAGAGTCAATTACTAGGGGGCATAGGTTTAAGGTGCGAGGAGCAAGGTTTGAAGGAGATGTACAAGGCAAGTTCTTGACACAGAGAGTGGTGGGTGCCTCGAACCCGCTGCCGGGGGAGGTAGTGGAAGCAGATATGATAAGGGTCTGGACAAATACATGAATAGGATGGGAATAGAGGGAGGAAGCGTAGGGGGTTTTAGTTAAGTCGGGCAGCATGTTCGGTGCAGGGTGGAGGTCCGAAGGGCCTGTTCCTGTGCTGTAATTTCTTTGTTCTTTGTTATTTTGTTCTTTGTCTCTGCGTGGGCTTCCTCTGGGTGCTGCGGTTTCCTCTCCAAAGATGTGCAGGTTAAGTGGATTGGCCGTGCTAAATTGACCCTTAGAGTCAGGGGGTTTAGCAGGGTAAAGATGTGGGGTTACGGGGATAGGCCTGGGCAGGATTGTGGTCAGTGCAGACTCAATGGGCCCAGAGGCCCCTTTCTATAGTGTGGGGATTCTATGATTGTAGAAGTAGCAATATTGTGTAACTGGAAAAGAGTTTTTAAATTTTTACTTCACTCCCATGCTACAATAAGGTATCTTTACATGAAAGCTTAACGTTAGTTTTCACATTTACATTCATGATATCCAGCTCTATCTCACCACCACCTCTCTTGACCAACATTTCTTCCCTGATATCCAGTACCAGATGAGCAGAAACTTCCTCCTATTAAATATTGGACAGACTAAAGCCATTTTGGTCCCCACTCCAAGCTCCATTTCCTGGCTACTGACGCCATCCCTCTTCCTAGCAACTGTCTGAGACTAAACCAGACTGTTTGCAACCTTGGTATCGAATTTTAGATTCTGGCCACACATTCGAGCCATCATTATCACCAACTATTTCCACCTCTGTAACTTCGCCTGACTTTATCCCTGTCTCAGCTCAACTGCTGCTGAAGCCCTCATTCATGCCTTTGTTACCTCTAGACTGGACTATAGAAGGACAGCTCTGGCTGAATCCCCACATTCTACCTTCTGTAAACTTGAGGTCATCCAAACTCTGCTGTCCATGCCCTCACCTGCACCCTGCCATTCACCTGTACTTGCAGACCTACATGAGCTCCCAATCTTAAAGAGTTAAATTTAAAAATTCATCCTTTTTAAATCTCTCCATGACCTCACCCCTGCCAATCTCTGCACTTTCCTCCAGCTCCACATCCCTCCCAAGGTATTTGTGTCCATCTAATACTGGCCTCTTGAGCAACCCCAATTTTAACCACTCCATTATTGGTGGCTGTGTTCAGTTGCCTACTCCCTGGGTTCAGGAATACCCTCCCTAAATATCTTCACCTCTATCTCACTTTTCTCTTTTGAGACACTTCTTAAGGTGGGCGCACAGCGGTTAGCACTGCTGCCTCACAGCGCCAGGGACCTGGGTTCGATTCCCGGCTTGGGTCATCGTCTGTGTGGAGTTTGCACGTTCTCCCTGTATCTGCATGGGTTTCCTCCCACAGTCTGAAAGACGTGATGGTTAGGTGCGTTGACCCGAACAGGCGCCGGAGTGTGGCGACTAGGGGAATTTCACAGTAACTTCATTGCAATGTTAATGTAAGCCTTACTTGTGACTAATAAATAAACTTTAACTTTAAAATGGACATGGGTTCAAATCCTTGGTCATCTGAGCTGATATCTCCAAATACGGCTCCGGTGTCAAACTGCTTGTTAGTATCTTGAAACTATCATCACCATTATACCAAATTCAGACAATCACACTGGGACCCAGAGTTTTGCAAGCTGTAGTTTTAAATTTAAAACCTAAACAGAGATGGCATTTATGATTGGGGTCCACCTAACAGCACTGCACTCGGATAATTGAAATGTTTATGAATAACTGGGGGTTGTCAATTTGAAGTGTTGTTGGGGGGAAGGAAGATAAATTGAAGAGTTGAATAAGCATTCTGTGGGAAGCCTGCCTGTACTGAATGTGCAGACAAGTCTGGAATGACATGAAATATGAAGGAACAAATCTATACACTACATAATTAATTGAGGGAAATTGTGTACAGGCGGGTTATGCAACATAAAGATTGCGCAGATCTTTATTGAATCAAGTCACCAGAACTCTGTTCATGGGTTCACACACAAGCAGGGAGACAAGGCAATAAAAGTCCTGAGTTCCTTCGAACCAGATTATTCAATAGTCAGGTCCTGATAAAAGTTTGCCAAGAAACATTGTTTGGGTTACATTTTCAACAAACGAGATCACAGATAAGCTGAGTTGCACATATTTGAACCACAGCCTGTTTAATCATTTGCTCAGCAATCCGTTCTGAAGGAAAACATCCACAAACATGATTAGACGCCCAGAAGCCACTGCTGACTCTCGGTGAAACGTCTGTGTCTGAACTGTGCTGAGCATTTAACACTTGGATAATTGGGAGAGCAGCTGACATTTGGACAGGGCTAGACACTGTAATTAAGCGTTTCACTGAGTTTACCTGTGAATATGAAATGGTTTGGCGTGCCAGAATTGTGTACTCAATCACATTGGGTCAGCTGGAGTGGGTTTGCAGAATGCTGTGCATTCCAGTGTTTGGTGTAAAAGCAGAGATAAGAATTGACTTGCTGACGCCTGTGTACGATGCTGCGAGCTATGGACATTAAATAATTCTTTCAGTAAGGCAGCAATCCAAGGGAGAAACTTCCCATCTTAACTGCAGTTAAGAACTCTGGCAGGGGAGCAGAAGTATTTTCACTTTTAATGAACTGAGTTGTTACATTTTGATTGGAGGTGGAAGAATCACAGTGAGTTATTCAATCACTATTAATGTCAATTAATAGAAACAACCACAGGAAACACTTAAATGTAGTCACTATACTCCTTTTAAATGGCCTGAACGCAGCAACCTTTCTCACTCCTTCCATCATCATAAAACCTGTACAAAATCTCATTCTGTGTGGGCAGTAAAAAATCTCACAACACCAGGTTAAAGTCCAACAAGTTTATTTGGAATTAGGAGCGCAGCTCCTTTGTCAGATGAGTGAAGGAGTGAAGGAACAGCGCTCCAAAAGCTCCTGATTCCAAATAGACCTGTTGGACTTTAATCTGATGTTGTGAGACTTCTCACTGTGCTTCCCCCAGTCCAACATCGGCATCTCCACAACATGGCTACCATTCTGTGTGGGCAGTGTTGTTCATCCTTTGAGGTGAAGAGAACTGTTTTCATCATCTTGGGTGTTAGGTAGGGTTTCGTTGGGTGCGGAGATGACTGTGAAGGCCAATCTGCACCCAGAGGATTCTGTTCTAAATAGGGAAGGACACTGCCGAGTTTTAGACAAGTTGCTGGCTCGGGATTTCCTCTCCTTGGTGTATTCTCGCTTTGCTTCTAATATACACTTAGAAGGAGATTGCACCATTTTTTATTTGGTTGTACCAGGTGCCATGACCCTCCCAGCAAACTTGCCCAAGTCTCCAGATCAATATCAGAACTGAAGAAAGCCCTCAGAGTGTCCTTGTACCACTTACTTTGCCCTATGCCCCCATGGAAGTGCATCTCAGACTTAAGCTCTCAGTAGATTCACTTTGGTAAGCGAGTGTCAGGCATTCTGGCTACATGACAAGTCCAACTTGGCCGTGACTACCTTGATATGGTGTGGATGCTTAGCATGCCGGCTTGGGTAAGCACCTCAGTGTCTGGTATTTTTAGGGTGATCACCTCCGTGTCTGGTATTTTTAGGGTAAACACCTCAGTGTCTGGTATTTTTAGGGTGAGCTCCTCGGTGTCTGGTATTTTTAGGGCAAACACAGTAAGAAGTCTCACAACACCAGGTTAAAGTCCAACAGATTTATTTGGTAGCATTTTTAGGGTAGCCATGGTGTGGAGATGCTGGCGTTGGACTGGCGTAAGCACAGTAAGAAGTCTCACAACACCAGGTTAAAGTCCAGCAGGTTTATTTGGTAGCACGAGCCACAAGTTTTCAGAGCGCTGCTTCTTCATCAGGTGAGTGGGAGTCATGTTCACAAACAGGGCATAGAAAGACACAAACTCAATTTACAAAATAATGGTTGGAATGCGAGTCTTTACGGGAAACCAAGTCTTAAAGGTACAGACAATGTGAGTGGAGAGAGGGTTAAGCATAGGTTAAAGAGATGTGTATTGTCTCCAGCCAGGACAGTTAGTGAGATTTTGCAAGCCCAGCCAAGTTGTGAGGGTTACAGATAGTGTGACATGAACCCAAGATCCCGGTTGAGGCCGTCCTCATGTGTGCGGAACTTGGCTATCAGTTTCTGCCCAGTGATTCTGCGTTGTCGTGTGTCGTGAAGGCCGCCTTGGAGAACGCTTACCCGAAGATCAGAGGCTGAATGCCCGTGACTGCTGAAGTGTTCCCCAACAGGAAGAGAACACTCCTGCCTGGTGATTAATCAAAGAAACCCTACAGTACAGAAAGAGGCCATTCGGCCCATCGAGTCTGCACCGACCACAATCCCACCCAGGCCCTACCCCCATATCCCTACATATTTTACCCACTAATCCCTCTAATCTACGCATCCCAGGACACTAAGGGGCAATTTTTCAGCATGGCCAATCAACCTAACCCGCACATCTTTGGACTGTGGGAGGAAACCGGAGCACCCGGAGGAAACCCACGCAGACACGAGGAGAATGTGCAAACTCCACACAGACAGTGACCCAAGCCGGGAATCGAACCCAGGACCCTGGAGCTGTGAATCAGCAGTGCTAACCACAGTGCTACCGTGCTGCCCCTTTGTCGAGCGGTGTTCATTCATCTGTTGTTGTAGCGACTGCATGGTCTCCCCAATGTACCATGCCTCGGGACATCCTTTCCTGCAGCGTATCAGGTAGACAATGTTGGCCGAGTTGCAAGAGTATGTACCGTGTACCTGGTCGATGGTGTTCTCACGTGAGATGATGGCCAACGTTGTCTACCTGATACGCTGTTTGCTGCTGCTTTGATGGATGAAGGCCATTTGAGGATGTGGTTAAAGATCTGTGCCCCATCTTTCTAGAATTTGGGCTTTCTCGAGCATGTTGATCCATTGGCACTGAGGGTTCATAGAAACCCTACAGTGCAGAAGGAGGCTATTCGGCCCATCGAGTCTGCACCGACCACAATCCCACCCAGGCCCTGCCCCCACATATTTACCCACTAATCCCTCTAACCTACGCATCTCAGGACTCTAAGGGGCAATTTTTAACCTGGCCAATCAACCTAACCTGCACATCTTTGGACTGTGGGAGGAAACCGGAGCACCCGGAGGAAACCCACGCAGACACGAGGAGAATGTGCAAACTCCACACAGACAGTGACCCGAGCCGGGAACCGAACCCGGGACCCTGGAGCTGTGAAGCAGCAGTGCTAACCACTGTGCTACCGTGCCGCCCGTGATAGACCAGTAACCGGGGCACATAGATTTCAGATGATAGAGGCTCTTCGTGTCCTAGCAGTCAGCATGTGACTGAAGTTCACCTGCTTTTTGATTCAGCCAAGTGACTTGTATCTCCCTGCACTTGGTGTTACATGATGTGGAGATGCCGGCGTTGGACTGGGGTAAGCACAGTAAGAAGTCTCACAACACCAGGTTAAAGTCCAACAGGTTTATTTGGCAACACAAGCTTTTGGAGTGCTGCTCCTTCATCAGGTGAGTGATGAAGTGATGACTACTACTCTTACTTGGTGTTACAGACATGGGGGAAAGGCAAACCTGAACTCCTTTATTTTCTCAGCATCTATCCATCAGCAGAGTGTTTTAATGTTTGAAATATTTGTGGCGTGTTTCCCCAAACCCAAACTGTGCAGTCAACCTTTTTATTAAAGTAACTCGGAGCAAACTCTCTTTATAATTAACTCAGAAGCATTGTTTATTTATACATTCAAACCTAGGGAATAATCACACCTTCATACACACACACAATAAGAAGATAGGAAGTACAACTATGAATAACTTAAAAAAGAACTGCAAATATGGATACTCATGATTGTCAGAGTCCATAAAGCTGGATCCAGTGAGGTTACCTTCATGGAGTAGCTATAGTTCAGGCGGGCTCAGCTAACTGAAGAAAGAGTTGCAGGATCCTTTCAAGTAGATGGTGATGCCGTGAGATCTGATTGGTGTGCAGCGACTCGATCTGCTGGATATGATGGCAGGAATCTTCCAGAGAAACAAGCTATGAGGCGGCTTAGCCTTGATGCAGACTGGAGGTTAAACAGCAGACTGAGTTACGAGTCTAGAAATGTAATATTAAAACTTTAAGCTCAGTTCATGCGAAGTTGCCCGTTAATGAGTCAGTTGCAGTCTAACCAGCAGTTTCTATGTCTCTGGTCAAAATCTATTGTTCAGCTTGGGGGAATATGTGACTCTTAGCACCTGCAGCTATAACCCATTTCAATGGCTGTCCTTTTACTATAGGACCAGGCTGGGGACACATGTCATCTGCTGGTCCCTGGTTTTATTAATTGTAATGTGTCCTCAATTGAGATGAGTGAGATTTCACAAGGATGGGGGTTGAGGTTTTGTCCTGCTGGTGGAAATTTCCAGAGACTAGCCAACTTGTGAATCATGTGACCTATAGCAGCCATCCTTTGGTTCAGCAGAGTTCACATTTAAATAAGGAAAAAAAAGTTTGCTTTAAACACTTTATGATCTCTTTCATGACATTGCAGTGAAAAATCTTGCAGATGTTTTGGAAGGCATTGTTCCAGGATAGAGGTTGTCATTAAAGCAAGCCCTGTAGAAGCAATGTTTCTCCTCCAGTCGTTTCTGGATCACTTAATTGTTTTCATCAAACCGATCCTGGTGTTTATGAGAGGCAGGGCTAAGGGCCTGTAGAGCAGTGGAGTACACTGTATTGCTGAACATTAGCCAGTTACCCTCAATGTGTCCATTTTCGCTATACGTAGGTGACTTTTGAGTTTCTCTGACTTATCTTAATGACTGCCTGTTTGAGCCTCAAGACATTGAGATGCTTTTGGATCTTCATACCCTGGGGTGTCCAGGGGATAGATTTTAATGTTTAGCTTTGAAATGATAAGATGGTGGTCAGTCCAGCAATCAGCTCCGCACAGAGATTTTGTAACATCAACATCTTACGAGGTGATGACATATTCAATTCAACATCTACGCACGGAACAGGGGTGCATCCAAGATGTCTTGTTGAGATTAATGAAGTGGCAAACAATGTTGGTGACAAAAAGCTCATGCTCAGCACATGGTGGCACAGTGGTTAGCACTGCTGCCTCGCAGCGCCACGAACCCCGGTTCAATCCCGGCCTTGGGTGACTGTGTGGAGTTTGCACATGCTCCCCCGTGTCTGCATGGGCTTCTTCCGTGTGCTCCAGTTTCCTCCCATGGTCCAAAGATGTGCATGTTAGGTGGTTTGACCATGCCAAAATGCCCCTTAGTGTTCCAACATGTGTAGTTAGGGGGATTGGCAGGGTTAAGTTTATTTATTAGTCACAAGTAAGGCTTACATTAACACTGCAATGAAGTTACTATGAAATTCCCCTAGTCGCCACCCCGGCATCTGTTCGGGTCAATTAATCTAACCAGCACGTCTTTCAAATTGTGGGAGGAAACCCATGCAGACATGGGGAGAATGTGCAAACTCCGCGCAGTGACCTAAGCCGGGAATCGAACCCGGGTCCCTGGCGCTGTGATGCAGCCGTGCTAACTACTGTGCCACCGTGCCGCCCACAATGAGAATTGGATGGGGTGGGCCTGGGTAAGATGCTCTGTTGGTGCGAACTTGCCTCCTTATGCATAGTCGGGAATTTATGATTCTAAAAGGAGACCATTGCTGTTGGAACTGCCAAACCTTTTTTTTTCCAATGGCCCCCTTCCCATGCCTGCTGATTACCTTGGTTGACTTAGGCACCATAACAATCAAGGAATGGAGGTCATGGTTGGAGTGTATACACTGATGAGTTGCTTGCTGTTGCTATATAGGGGGAGTTTAAAGACCGTCAGATGATCATTAACGCCTTTGAGAAGTAAGTCCATTTACTGACAAGATGGTTTGTGACAGTGACGCCTACACCAGCTTTGCATCATTCTTCTTCTCCAGGGCACTTCAAAGAATGGGGAATCAACATGGATTACATTGAGTTGACCCTCCTTCGGGAGACATCTCACTGAGGGCGGCAAACTGGGCATTGTACCATGCCAGCTCTCCACTGGCAAGAGCAGTTCTATGTAGGTACTTAATGATATAAGATGCATTTGAAAAACCAGTGTCAAGGAGTGATACTCATTACTAACAGAGAACAACGACTCTGAAAACAAAAAAAAACCCTAAAAAACAGTGCAAATCTAGATCAGCGATGCTTTTGAGTACCTAATTAGAAGTTGAATTAAAATGCAGCTCGTTGGTACGGCCCTTGAGGTGACTTGTCAAAGTCAAGCCAAGTAGAAGCTGCACGGGAACCAAGTCATAAATCTTTCGAAATAAATCTTTGGTAATGTTTGTGCTTCAAAGCTATCAGTAAAAATATGACAGTTCTTTTACAAAACTTTTTTCACCCCTTTCTATTGGTATGAATGAAATTATGTTTAAATATTGTCCCTGTGCGGGCAGTATGGTTTTGTTAATATTTGCACAAACCTATTAAGTAGCTCAGTTTCTATAGTTTGCCATCTTTTATTTATTCATTTACAGCGTGTAGGTGTTGCTGGCTAGGCCTGCAGTTATTAACCATCCCCAATTGCCCCTAAGGTGCTGGGGAACTGCCTTCTTGAACCGCTGCAGACCATGCGGTGTAGGTTAGGGAGGGAGTTCCAGGATTTTGACCCAGTCTCAGTGAAGGAACAGTGAAATATTTCCAAGTCAAGATGATGAGTGGCTCGGAGGGGAACTTCCAGGTGGTTGTGTTCCCATGTATCTGCTGCCCTTGTCTTTCTAGTTGGTAGCGGTCGTGGGTTTAGAAGGTGCTGTCTGAGAAGCATTAGTGAGTTCCATGCAGTGCATCTTGCAGATGGTACACACTGCTGCCACTGGTGGGGAGAGTGAATGTTTATGGATGGGGTACCAATGAAGCAGACTGCTTTGTCCTGGATGATGTTGAACTTCTTGATTGTTGTTGGGACTGCATTCATCAAGGCAAGTGGAGAGTGTTCCATCACACTCCTGACTTGTGCCTTATAGATAGTGGACAGGTTTTGGGAAGTTAGGAGGTGAGTTAGTTGCCACAGGATTCCTAGCCTCTGACATGCTCTTGTAGCCACAATATTTATCTAGCGAGTCCAGTTCAGTTTCTGGTCAACAGTAACCCCCAAGCTGTTGATAGCTGGAGATTCAGTGATGCTAATGCCATTGGATGTCAAGGGGCAATGGTTAGATCCTCTCTTGCTGGAGGTGGCCATTGTCTAATACTTCTGTGATGTGAATGTTACTTCAAGCAGCTGAACATGTTTGGGCCGAGAACACAACTTGAGGAATTCCTGTAGTGATCTCCTAGAACCGAGATGATTGACCTCCAGCTGCCATCTTCCTTTGGTCCAGATGTGACTCCAAGCAGTCTGATCTGGTGTTCATCTGTTTGGTACCTACACTGGGCAAATACAACTCTGCAACCATTGGACCAATCATTTATCTGAATGACTGTATGAATATCACGTATCAGATAAATGCAGATGAGGAAGACTTTTCAACCCATCCTGTACAATTTGCGATCATTTATTTTTTAAATGACTTCGCCTCCAGTCGTGTCCCAAAGGTTTGTTCATGTGTTGATTATTATTTTGGTGAAACACGACTGGATAGCAATCCTAAATCTCCCTTTCATCCTTGCAGCCTACGGTTTAGTTCAAAGAAATTTTATTGATCTGCCTTTTCTATCTCGTTTAATAAGATCACCTTCCAGTCAACTCCTCTGAAGTACGGCGAGTCCAAATTTTTCCTCTCATAATTCAAACTGTGCGCGCCATTCTGGCTGTTCCTTAAACTGTCTCCAGAGCCAGTAGATCAGTGAACAGAAAGACACGGTGTTTGACAAAACTGCAATATAGTTCGACCACAATTTCTATTTAGACTCTGATTAGTCCATTCGGTTCAGCATTGTACTTGCCTTGACTGCTGTTCCAGTACTTAAGATTCTTGAGTGACGAATCTGCTACATAATAGGAGCAGGAGTAGTTGAATGGCTTACTTCTGCTCCTATTCCGTATGTTCGTATACGGTCTCTCGAGTTGCTCATTCAACAAGATCGTGGCCAGTCTCCCAACTCCACTTTTCCATCCGATCTCCGTGTTTCTTGAAAAAACCTCAGCTCTCTTATTGCTTCACCCTTTTTCTACCTGAACAATGTTTTCACTCACCAATATACTGTCGGTCGCAATCTGCCTCCTAGTCTAGAATCATCTGCAAACTCGACCAATTTGCATAGATAGAGTTCCTGATTGCAAGTTGTTAATGCAAATGAGGAACAGTAGGGGTTATAACACAGATCCCACTCAGCACCTCACCCACCCTGCCCTGCTGCTTTCTTGCATTTTGCAAATTTGTTCTTCACACCCAGGTTTTACCACAAACGCTGAATGCCTCCAGTTTCAGCAGCAATCCTCTGCGAGGAACTGAACTGAAATTTAACTTTACTAAACACTAAATTTCCCATGTTTAAAAGAAAATTATATCAGTTTCTCAGGATCTTCCCCTCCTGAACTTAGGTTTGGCTCCCACTTCTTAGATCATCATATGAATAATGATTAACTTTGCACTCAATATCAATTATATCATTTTCATCGGCGCGATGGCAGAGTGCTTAGCACTGCTGCCTCTCAGTGCCAGGGACCTGGGTTTGATTCCCGGCTTGGGTCACTGTCTGTGTGGAGTTTGCATGTTCTCCCCGTGTCTGCGTGGGTTTTCTCTGGGAACTCCGGTTTCCTCTCACAGTCCAAAGATGTGTGGGTTAGGTTGATTGGCTATGCTAAATTGACCCTTAGTGTCCTGGGATGCATAGTTTAGAGGCATTAGTGGGGCAAATGTGTGGGGTTACAGGGATAAAGCCTGGGTGGGATTATTGTCGGTGCAGACTCGATGGGCCAAATGGCCTCCTTCTGCACTGCGGGGATTCTGATCTGAGCTATGCAGCCTAGATATCATAACCAATGTATCTTGTTTTCACGAGAATAGATTAAAAGACTGCACAGTGGGTAAGAAGCATGAAGTTTCTTGAAGTTCATGACATTCATGAAGTTTCTTGACCAGCTAATCACAGAATTATTAAAGTGAAGGAGGCCATTCAGCCCATTGTGTCTGCACCGGCTCTCTGAAAGGGCAAATTACTTAGTGCCATAACCCTGCACATTCTTCCTCAGTCTAATTCCCTACTGAATGCTTCAATTGAACCTGCCTCCACCACCCTCTCAGACACTACAATCATGACTTCAACCATTTGCTGCATAAAGTTTTACCTCAGATCACTTTAAATCTGTACCGTCGTTCTCGATCAGCTTCTCCCTATCTGTCCAGATCCCTGATTTTGAATATCTCTCTTGAATCTCCTCTGAGCCTTCTCCAAGGAAAACAATCCAAACTTCTCCAATTTTCATATCTGAAGTTCCTTGTGCCTCGAAGCATTTTCACACATCTTTTCTGCACTCTCTCCAATGCCTTCACATCCTTCCTAAAGTGTGACGCCCAGAACTGGGCACAATACGCCAGCTTTCGTTGAATCAATGTCCTTTACAAGTTCAACATAATCCTCCAGTGGTCTGAATAACTGTGCTTGTTCGAGACAGCATGAAGTCGAGATGAAGAGTTATAATGGCACAGAAGGGGGACCATGCAACCCTTTATGTCTATACCAGCTCTCAGTCAAGGAGCCTATTTAGTCCCATTTTCCTATTCTGTCTCAATAACCCTGGAGGTTCATTTCCCTCAAGTGTCCATCCAAATTTCTTTTGAAATCATTATCTCTTCTTCCACCACCCTTGTAGGCAACCAGCTCTAGGTCATTCGTTGCAATATAAACATTCTTCCACATATTGCACCTCTTGTCCTAAAATCTTAAGTGTGTCCCTTAGTCCTTTATCATCAGCTAATAGGAACATCTTTTCTTTGTCTATCAAATCTCCTTTTATAATCTTCTCCTTCACACTTCTGACAGTAGGGCTTGGAATTTCTTCAATCCGTTGAGTGAATAATGCACATCCCTCCAACCTCGAGCTCAGTTTCCTTGGTCGAGGTCATGATACATTTCTGACTGGCTTGCTGCCAGTAGCTGATAGTCTGCCAGTTCCCCTGAGGAAAATTCATGTGGTGTGGTAGCAGACTGCACCTGGAAGTCCTGGTGAGCACTGGCAAGAGAGTCACGCAAGAGGGCTGAGAGCCTGAACCCTCCCCCACTCAGCAAGCAGGGAATATGCAGCCACCAGTGGAAAAGAAATTAAGGCAAACTGCTCAGAGAGGTGGTAGCCCACAGTCTTGATGTTTTTTCTTGCCATTTCTTTGCCCTGTCCGAGTCCAGATCTCCGATTCGTAGCAGGGGCCGACACAAACTTATTCTTTTCAAGGACCTCAGCCTTTCTTGTGCCATCATCTGGATTTTAAAACAAACTTTTCGACCTTCCGTGCTGGCGGTGGACCCCACTGTGGGTTTCCCTGTGGCCATGGGATGGATTCAATGGGAAGTCCCATTGACAGGGGTGGGACAAGAAGATCCCCCCTGACGGCAAACGACATGCCGCCTCCCACCACAAGAAACACACGGCAGGGAGGCTGAAAATCTTGCCCCCAGTCTTGACACAACCTGCTTCCTGATTTACCCAACTTCTGTGGTTTCCTATGCCTCAAGCCTGAGCCTTGCCAGTTTTCACTAGTAAGAAAAAGTTATGTGGAATCCAAGTGGTCAAAGTTCACTTGTGTTCTGCTCCTTCCAATAGAGCATGTTTAATTAACACTGTCGCAGATTCTAACTTTTTAAACTTTAAGGGAAGTAGCTAACTACTACCAACTAAAATGTATCCTCCATGACCCTCAAAAGGTCATAACTGAGCAAAACCGAGGACAATGTCTTAACACAATTCCTGTAATTGTAGACGGCATTGCAATCGCATTCCAGATAACATTCCTGTGGCCTATCAGAAATGAGACTACATTGTTCCACAGAATGTTTAAACCTCTATCTGTGTACTTTTACTATCGTCTTTCAATCTATTCATACAATTCCTTTCAAAATAGGAGTCAAATTGACAAAGTATCATTTGACTGCCAAACACCCCTTTGGTAACAGCAGGACTAGAACCTTAGAGTTTGTTTCAAGGAAGCTCAGATTTCTTGACTTGCCAGCGTGCTTTTAGCTGCTTCAGGAGATTATTCTTATTCATTTAAATAAGTTGAGCCCCAAACAACCTGAATTGTATGTAGAAACAGCAAGCCAAGTGGTGGATTGAACCTGATTATTACACTCTTGGTTGTTCAAGCTTTATTATTTTAAAATTAACAGTCTATCCTACACCATTTTAGTAAGTTCACTATAAATATGGTCAGGTTTCAAATCTGCTGGACTTACAAAAAGTATACAATGGGTCAGAACGTCATGGCTCCCTAGTATCGCATTTGGGATGGGGAGGGAGGGATTGGGGGGGATGGGGAGGGAGGGGGGAGAACCCCTGTGATGCAATGGGGAATTCCTCTTGGAAATTTCCAGATAAGCAATTATCCAGAAGTGCCAACTTCCCCTGGCCAACTACGCTGGATTGGGAACCATTCGACAAAGCAATTTGGATGTTTCTGCCAGTATTACGCTCCGACTTACTCAGAATTGCTTTTTCTTCTTCTAACTCGGCACAACATCGTGGGCCGAAGGGCCTGTTCTGTGCTGTACTGTTCTATCTATCTATCTAACTCCTTCAAGCTTCAGAGTAACTATTTTAAAGATCCAGACCGAGCCCCACACGGGACACCTCCCGGTCCAGAGATCCAGCAAGGTAAATCGTTCCGGATTGGCAATCTGACAGCAAGGAAGTTACGGGCTAATGAATTGTCCAATTTTGTTTCGCTGGGAGTTCTGTTTCAGTGAATCTGTTCGGGAGGCAGTAGAATAGAATTTACCACCTAGCGTCACTGCCATCTCAGGAGGTGCCTATCTCTCTGTTGGGAGTAGCAGGTCTCCCCATTACCCGACAGGCTATTTCCCAACAAAGAAGAGTAGGGAGGGAGAGTAAGCCAGAACTTCATGCTGGTTACCAAAGGCAGTAATTGTGAGTTTAGCTCAGACACAAAACGGCAGGAAACTATATCACAGCTCACAAAACGAATTGCCATTAGATCTTTAAGTCAATGAGAATTTTAAAAAACTAATTGTTTTTTTTAAACTTACTTTTAAGGGTGCAGGTGACAGCTTTGTGGGCGCTCTGGCATTCTACATGGCTTACTATCCTTGCATGGAGCTGGAAGAAATGAGCAGAAGGGCCTGTGACATCGCCTCAGTGAGCGTTCAATCACAAGGAACTCAAGCCAGCTACCCCTACAGAGCACAGCTCCCACAGGAACTCTTCTAGGGAAAAAACTGCGTGTTTCAGGAGAAGAAGAAATGGATGGCAGTCTTCATACTTAACTTTATTGATTTTTTAAATTAAAATAACAATTTGTAAATAAAAATGCAGAAGTGTGATATTTCCCACTTGTCACGTTATCGTCTCCTTTGGAAATGTCACCATCGCCTTTTGTGTCATCCCAAAGCTACAGATGTGTTCATTCTATTTCAAGGAAATCTTCAATTTTTAAATTGTTCTTGTACAAAGTCAGTCCATTTGAGCTCCCTGCATCAGATTGACCTGATCTTCTTCTTTTCAAAGAAAAGGACATGCTTGTTCACTGCAAGGGAAATAAAAGTGTGATTACGATACAGCAGTACTGAAACAAAATTGGTAGCAAGTTAGCAGCTGCTTGTAATTCATCTGATCACACAGAACAACAGATGTGGGAATCATCGTATGTGCTGCAGTTGCTTAGCAAGTTATAGCATAAACATCTCACCCTCGTCTGCTTTTACTGAACATCCAGCTAATAGCTGGAGTTTTGTTTAAAATGGTAAAAAAGGACATATTTTGCTAATAGCTATGCCAGTAAACCACAGAACCATAATCATTATGCAGCACAGAAGGGGGCCATTTGGCCCATCTTGTCCATGCTGATCCAAAGACCCAGGTGCCCTTTTTAATCCCACGTTCCTGCACCCAGCCCACAGCCCCATAGCTTACAATACTTAAGATGCGGGGCTCGGTCTGGATCTTTTTGAAAGAGTTTAGGATCTCTGCCTCCACCACCAACTTGGGCAACGAATTCCAGACACCCACCATCCTCTGTGTAAAAAAGTCTTTCCTCACGTCCTCTCTACACCTACCTCCACTGATCTTGAATATATGACTCCTGGTTTTTGAACTCTCTGCCAAGGGAAACAGATTTCTATTCTATCTCTACCCCTTCACAATTTTGTACACCTCAATCATGTCACCCCTCGGCCTTCTCTGTTCCGAGGAAAATACCCCAATCTCTCCTCATAGCTACAGTTCTTCAGCCCTGGCATCATTCGAGTAAATCTTGTCTGCATCTCTCCACAGCAATTATGTGCTTCCTTTAATGTGACCAGAACTGTTCCAGTTGTGGCCTCACCAGTGTCTCATCCAGTTCCATCATTATATTCCTACTTTTGTATTCTAAACCTCTGCCAATTAAGGAGAACATTTCATAGGCCTTCTTTACAGCCTAATCTACCTATAGTACTAACTTCAGGGACCTGTGCACATGCATGCTATGATCTGTCACTTCATCCACCCCTCAGTATATTCCTGTTTATTGTGTATTCCCTCTTACTGTTTGGCCTCCCTAAATGCATTACTCACTCTCAGTTGAGTGGCAACTGTAATTGATTATTTAACCAATAATGCTATTCCCCGCCTTTTGGTCACCCACTTTATTCTGCCTGAAAAATCTATATCGAGGGATATTGAGCTGCCAATTTTGCCCCTCCTTTAGCTAGGTTTCGGTTATAGTACAACATTGTGCTGCCATCTTTGCCCTTAGTTCATCTGTCTTGTTTATAACACTCCTTGCATTAAAGTAAAACAGCTCGACCCCATCAATTTCCTCTGCTGGGTGCTATTTAACCCTCGTTTCTTTTGTCTTTCCGAATCACTGCCTACATCACTAACTGATATCCTCACTCCCATTTCCTGATCTGAATCTGACCCATCTACGCCTACCCTTTGGTTCCCACCCCCCTGCCACACTAGTTGGCAAAGGAAGCTGTTGTCCCTTGAAATTAAGCTCCAGTGCTTATGCGCAATATTACACATTGGTACGAATTTCATCTGTGTGCAGTCTCAACAGAAACACAATGAAAATAACCAGATATCGCCATTTAAAAGACAAAATAATTTAATGCAAACTCAGCAGCATGTCCATAGGACTCTTAAATCGGCCTCGCAGGTGGAGGATGCGGTCAAGAAGGCGTATGGCGTACTAGCCTTCATTAATCGAGGGATTGAGTTTAGGAGTCGGGAGATAATGCTGCAGCTTTATAGGACCCTGGTTAGACCCCACTTGGAGTACTGCGCGCAGTTCTGGTCACCTCATTACAGGAAAGATGTTGAAGCCATTGAAAGGGTGCAGAGGAGATTTACAAGGATGTTGCCTGGATTGGGGGGCATGCCTTATGAGGATAGGTTGAGGGAGCTTGGTCTCTTCTCCCTGGAGAGACGAAGGATGAGAGGTGACCTGATAGAGGTTTACAAGATGTTGAGGGGTCTGGATAGGGTGGACTCTCAGAGGCTATTTCCAAGGGCTGAAATGGTTGCTACGAGAGGACACAGGTTTAAGGTGCTGGGGGGTAGGTACAGGGGGGATGTCAGGGGTAAGTTTTTCACTCAGAGGGTGGTGGGTGAGTGGAATCGGCTGACGTCGGTGGTGGTGGAGGCAAACTCGTTGGGGTCTTTTAAGAGACTTCTGGATGAGTACATGGGATTTAATGGGATTGAGGGCTATAGATAGGCCTAGAGGTGGGGATGTGATCGGCGCAACTTGTGGGCCGAAGGGCCTGTTTGTGCTGTGGCTTTCTATGTTCTATGTTCTATGTATTCAAAGGGCCTTATTTCAAGACACTGATGCCATTTCTTTTCTCAAAGGTGGAGGGGAGGAAGTAGTAACCAAATGGAGTGATTACAAAAGTGTAAGGAAGTAAATAACTCCACTCTGCCCATTAGAGCAATTTCAACAGCGCAAGTTAAAATGTTTACAAGCGCTGAAAGTAAAGTTTTCCAAAACCGCTTCAAGCCAAAAGCTCTGCATGGAAGTGCCCTCAAAGTTCAGTTTTCAATAACATGACACTTGCAATAACACTAAGCCCTTGGGTCTTTCAAGTTTTAACAAGTCAGAAGAGACTCTGTACCACAGCCCAGCTCTGAAGTACTGCACAGTGCGCAAATGTTTTCTCAACCCTTCTTATGCCCAATTTTTCTTTGGAACCGCACCTATCATTTAAAAGTCTCGAATGCATGATGTAAGCAGCATGAGGTTTTTTCTTTAAAAAAGGAAACACACCCAAACCAATGTCCTGCCACAACTGATGTCCAATTGTTTCCATGAGTGGATACATGTTTAGTGAAGGATTAGAATATTATATCATCACATAGCAACAGATTATCAGAATGCTTTTCTTTGCCATTTGGAGGATCACATCCAGGACTGAGAAAGTAGTTACTGGATCCACTCCTTACTGTAAGATGAGACAAACATTCAACATCCAGGCCAGATAAAAATCGTTCCCTGTCCTGATTCCCACTAATGTGCCTCCGACCTGCAAACTCTCCATGATCGCTGCGTTCACCATCATAGTGACGTGCTTAAAAGTGTCCAAAAGTGGGTGGCACAGTGGCTGGCACTGCTGCCTCACAGCGTGGCCTCCACAGCCTTCTGCAGCAAAGAGTTCCACAGATTCACCACTCTCTGGCTGAAAAAATTCCTCCTCATCTCTGTTTTAAAGGATCGTCCCTTTAGCCTGAGGTTGTGCCCTCTGGTTCTAGTTTTTCCTTTAGTGGAAACTTCCTCTCCACATCCACTCTATCCAGGCCTCGCAGTGCCCTGTAAGTTTCAATTAGATCCCCCCTCATCTTTCTAAACTCCAATGAGTACAGACCCAGAGTCCTCAACTGTTCCTCATACAACAAGCTCTTCATTCCAGGGATCATTCTTGTGAACATCCTCTGGACTCTTTCCAAGGCCAGCAAATATAGGACCCAAAACTGCTCACCAGTCTGACCAGAGCCTTATACAGCCTCAGAAGTACATCCCTGCTCTTGTATTCTAGCCCACGTGACATAACGCTAACATTGCATTTGTTTTCCTAACTGCCGACTGAACCTGCACATTAACCTGAAGAGAATCTTCAACAATGACTCCCAAGTCCCTTTGTGTTTCCGATTTCCTAAGCATTTTCCCCATTTAGAAAATAGTCTATGCCTCCATTCCTCCTTCAAAAGTGCATAACCTCGCACTTTTCCACATTGTATTCCATCTGCCACTCCTTTGCCCACTCTCCTAACCTGTCCAAGTCCTTCTGCAGCTCCCCGCTTCCTCAATACTACCTGTCCCCCTACATATCTTTGTATCATCTGCAAACGTAGCAACAGTGCCTTCAGTGCCTTCTTCCAAATCGTTAATGTATATTGTGAAAAGTTGTGGGCCCAACACCGACCCCTGAGGCACACCACTAGTCACCGGCTACCATCCTGAAAAGGACCCCTTTATCCCCACTCTCTGCCTTCTGCCAGTCAGTCAATCCTCTATCCATTCCAGAATGGTCGGTAGAGACTCGATGGGCCGAACAGCCTCCTTCTGCACTGTAGGAGTCTATGTTTATCAGAATACAGCAGATAGTGCCATAAAAAGGGAGCATGGCTCCTGCACCAATTCTCTGACCAGCTTCCTACAAAATTTGATACATTCAGTTGGATGTGAAGAATCTTCCCTCAGAAAAGTTGGGAGGAAGGTGTGTGTGTGCTTTTCGCTTTGTCTGATCGGTGTCAGAAATAGGATTTACGATCCTGATCGGAAGGTCTGGGCTAATGTTTTTGGATGATTCGCTGCTTCTAATAGGTGAGTGTTCACAGCACTAAACTTGGCTGCCTGTTGTACCAAGATCATAAGAAATGCCAGTGTGAAAAGAACATCACCATATTACTCAGGTGCTGTGTAGGAAAATATTCTTCCAGGAACTTTTTTGTCATTTATTAGTGTCACAAGTAAGGCTTACATTAACACTGCAATGAAGTTACTGTGAAAATCCCCTAGTTGCCACATTCTGGCTCCTGTTCGGGTCCACTGAGGAAGAATTTATCATGGCCAATGCACACCTTTTGGACTGTGGGAGGAAACCGGAGCACCTGGAGGAAACCCACGCAGACACAGGAAGAACGTGCAGACTCCACACAGTGACCCAAGCCGGGAATCGAACCCAGGTCCCTGGCGCTGTGAGGCAGCACTGCTAACCACCGTGCCACCATGGAGTTTACAACAAAAATATGCATTTATATTGTGCCTTTAAAACATCCCTTGGCATTTCACAGGAGTACCATTAAATAACATTTGAGGCTGAGCCATAGATCATAGAAATCATAGAATCCTACAGTGCAGAAAGAAGCCATTCGGCCCATCGAGTCTGCACCAACCACAATCCCACCCAGGCCCTATCCCCATATCCCCACTAATCCCTCTAACCTATGCATCCCGGGACACTAAGGGCAATTTAGAATGGCCAATCAACCTCGCCTGCACATCTTTGGACTGTGGGAGGAAACCGGAGTACCCGGAGGAAACCCATGCAGACACAGGGAGAATGTGCAAACTCCACACAGACAGTGACCCGAGCCGGGATTCGAACCCAGGTCCCTGGAGCTGTGAAGCAGCAGTGCTAACCACTGTGCTACCGTGCCGCCCACTGTGCTACCGTGCCGCCCATGTTACATGATCATAGGACAGATAACAAAAGCTTGGTTAAAAGAAGTAGGTTCTAAGGAGAATTCTAAAGGAAGAAAGAAGGAGGGAGAGAGAAGTGGAGAGGCTTAGCGATGGAATGCCTTAGGTTGGCTGCCAATAGTGAAGCGATTATGAAGGCCATAATTGGAGGAGTACTGAGATTTTTGTAGGGCTGAAGGCACATTACTGAAAAACAGTACAGGGAACATTATTGTTTTCTGACCTGGATTACTTAATCTAACAGTGGATTCCAACCACAAATGGAGGTGCAGGCAGATCTGATAGGGGCCTTTTAGATAAGCACATGAATATGCAAGGAATATATGGAAAAGGACCATGGACAGGCGGCAGGAATTAGTTTAATTTGGCATCATGTTCGGCACCTCACGGGCCGAAGGGCCTGCTCCTGTGTTGCACTGTGCTGCTCTATGTACTTAAATTAAAAAGTCCAGTACCAATTTACTAAATGAAATTCAAGACCAGTTATAAAAACATTACAGTAAGGCCAATACCTTGTGTCTTGTTCAGATCTTACTGTGGAGGATTTGGACCAGAGAAAGTAAGGAGTCACACAGACATTGATCGCAAATTCTCAGATATCTGTCATGCTTTTTGGTTGATTTGCCAAACAGCACAACAGACTCACCCCCTAGGGAAAGCTGTGCCTAAACTAGCAGACGGTGGAAGGAAACCCAGAGCCAGTCTCCTGAGTGCCACAGATGAAGGGGAAGTGAGTATCACACTGCCGTAGAGAACCAGCCTGCAAATGTCAACAAGAGGGATTTAAACTCTTCCTCAGGCCAGCACTGTTGATGTAGTTACTAGGAGAAACTTTAAGGCACATACACACATACAGGGTTGTGAGGCTGTGGAATGCATTATCGGAGGGAATAATTGAAACAAAAACCAGGTTGACATTTAAGAACAAGACAGGTAAGTAGCTGAAGGAAAAGGGTATAAAAGGGAAATGAATATGGTGCAGGCAGATGGGATAAGGACCACCGTTTGTGTGGAGAATAAATAACAACTTGGACTGGTTGGCTGAGCAGCCCGTTTCTGTCTTGTAATGAGTCATCCCATTTTCAGTTGGCAATATGTTGTGCACACTGACCACTGCCAACAGAGGACAAGAATAGAGATGCAACATGCTGTTTGACGTTCTGGATTGTATTAGACCATTTTGTTAGCAAGATAGCAATTCAGAGAGTGAATATTTTGAGTATCAGTCAATCTTTCATGGTGTTTCACAAAAGAAATTAAGATCATGTGTAGAATTCAGGTGAATTGGTGTTAGAAAGATATAATTAGGGTAGGATGCATGGACATAACATTTTTAACATATGATAGTTAAGGAATGGCTGGCTAGAGCTATAATTTAAAATGAACTGATAAAAGAGTTATTGACACCAGTAAAGGGTGCCCAAAGACTACACCAACTTGTGAGGCATTCTCCATCCAGGTGCCGCAGTTACACATTACAATTTACCTCTAGGATCGTGTTTCCTCAGGATTAGTTTTTCCCGTAGCCGGCTCCTCTTTGCATTGAAGCAGTAGCCACTTCCGGCTGCACTCACCATCCTCACAAGGATGGACCTGGGAAAATTCAACGCAACACGAGTGAGATCCTTCTCTGCCAGTAAGTGAGGCAAATCGACATTTATCAGTGAGCAATTATATTTCTTTAACGTTCCTCACAACTTTGTCTCAGTGCTTTAAAAGGGAGGGTCACTAAATGAGTGGAAAAGTGGATGCAGAGAACAGCACAGCCAAAGAGAAGTGTTCTTAGGAAAGGAAGTAACAAGATGGAAGATATTAGCTAACAGGCTTCAACATGGTGGGGAATTGGAAGAAAGGATTCATATTTATGTGGCAACTGTGCTTTTAACTAATGTATTATTTTTAAAGTGTTTTTTTAAATTAATTCGGGGGATGTGGGCATCACTGGGTGGGCCAGCATTTATTCCCCATCCCTAATTACCCTTGAATTGAGTGGGCGGTTTGCTAGACATTTTAGTGGGTAATTATTGCTTGTGGATCTTGAGTCACCCGTAGGCCAGACTCAGTAAGGATGGCAGATTTCCTTCCCTAAAGGACATTAGTGAATCGGATGGATTTTTACGACAATCGACAACGGTTTCGTGGTCATCGTTAGACTTAATAATTCCAGATTTTTAATCGAATTCAAATTTCACCATCTGCCCTGGTGGGATTCGAAACCGGGTCCCTGGGTCATAACGCTGGGTCTCTAGACTACTAGTCCAGCGACGATACCACTGTGCCACTACCTCCCTGTCATTGGTAAGGTGTGGCCTGCAATGACAAAGTGAAGGACCAGAGCTAATCTGCTGTTGTGTAACTTTATGCTGGGAGCCATAAAATTATGCTGGGTGGGGTCAGAGGTGATCAGAGTATGGAACATAATGTCTTGCATTAGTTGTGGTTGGTCTCACAGAAGCAGGCCAGCTGACACAGGGACAGCATTGGTGCAATCCATTGTGGAAATGATTCCCAATATGAGAAAGTGAAAATGGAGGCATAATACACAACATTTTAGGATGAGCCCGTTAATCCCTAATTTTCCCACTTTTTGTCATCATTGCATGGGATTTGGGCATTGCTGGGGAAGGCCAACATTTATTTGGAGTGTGGGAGGAAACCGGAGCACCCGGAGGAAACCCACACAGACACGGGGAGAATGTGCAAACTCCACACAGCATTTTCATATGAATAAATGCCTCGCTAGGCCATTTTAGAAGGCAATTAAGAGAGTCAACCAGATTGTGTGCCTGGAGTCACATATAAGCCAGACCTAGTACGAACGGCATTTTTCCTTCCTTAAAGGAAAACTAAAGGAGGGCGGCACGGTGGCACAGTGGTTAGCACTCACAGCTCCAGGCACCCAGGTTCAATTCCAGCCTCAGGTCACTGTCTGTTTGGAGTTTGCACTTTCTCTCCGTGTCTACGTGGGTTTCCTCCGGGTGCTCCGGTTTCCTCCCACACTCCAAAGATGTGCGGGTTAGGTCGATTGGCCATGCTAAATTGATCCTAGTGTCAGGGGGATTAGCAGGGTAAATGAGGGTTATGGAAATAGGGCCTGGGTGGGATTGTGGTCTGTACAGACTCGACGGGCCAAATGGCCTCCTTCTGTACTGTAGGGATTCTATGATTTTAAAGGACACTGATGAACCAGTAGGAATTTATGACAAGCTGGCAGTTTCATGGTCACTATTACCGATTCGAGCTTTAATCCAGATTTATTTCTTTGAATTTAGTTTTCCCAACTGCCATGATGGGATATGAACTCATGTCTCCAGATTATTAGTCCATTAACATAATGACAATATTACCATACCCTTATTGAAAATCAAAGAACAAAGAACAATACAGCACAGGAACAGGCCCTTCAGCCCTCCAAGCCCGCGCCGCTCCCCGGTCCAGGATTGAATCCTGAATCCAGGATCCCCGCCCAATTTTCCAGCCTATCTACATACCAATATCCTATCCACCGAGCTGTCCCTCACAGCTACGATGCTTTGTTCATTACAATCTATTAAATCACCCCCACCCCCCCATTCCAGACCATGTGATCTCCAGGGAGAGGCGAAAACGCAGAGTGAAAAACCCCAGGGCCAATATGGGGGAAAAAAAATCTGGGAAATTCCTCTCCGACCCCCTGAGGCGATCGAAACGAGTCCAGGAGATCACAATGGCCCTGATCGGAAAATGCTTCCCAACCCTAGTCATTTCCACTTCCACGAACACCATATGAATTCCCTGCCCCCGAGACAGGTTCCCAACTATCCGCAGTCTCGCTCTGTACTGGCACCAGCAAGATGATCATAGATTGAAGCCTTGAAACGAGAAACCAGGAACAATTAGCCCGCGCCGCTCCCTGGTCCAAACTAGACCACTCTTTTGTATCCCTCCATTCCCACTCCGTTCATATAGCTGTCTAGATAAGTCTTAAACGTTCCCAGTGTGTCCGCCTCCACCACCTTGCCCGGCAACACATTCCAGGCCCCCACGACCCTCTGTGTGAAATATGTCCTTCTGATATCTGTGTTAAACCTCCCCCCCTTCACCTTGAACCTATGACCCCTCGTGAACGTCACCACCGACCCGGGGAAAAGCTTTCCACCGTTCACCCTATCTATGCCTTTCATAATTTTATACACCTCTATTAAGTCTCCCCTCATCCTCCGTCTTTCCAAGGAGAACAACCCCAGTTTCCCCAATCTCTCCTCATAACCAAGCCCCTCCATACCAGGCAACATCCTGGTAAACCTCCTCTGTACTCTCTCCAAAGCCTCCACGTCCTTCTGGTAGTGTGGCGACCAGAACTGGACGCAGTATTCCAAATGCGGCCGAACCAACGTTCTATACATCTGCAACATCAGACCCCAACTTTTATACTCTATGCCCCGTCCTATAAAGGCAAGCATGCCATATGCCTTCTTCACCACCTTCTCCACCTGTGACGTCACCTTCAAAGATCTGTGGACTTGCACACCCAGGTCCCTCTGCGTCTCTACACCCTTTATGGTTCTTCCATTTATCGTGTAGCTCCTCCCTACATTATTCCCACCAAAATGCATCACTTCGCATTTATCAGGATTGAACTCCATCTGCCATTTCCTTGCCCAAATTTCCAGCCTATCTATATCCTTCTGTAGCCTCTGACAATGTTCCTCACTATCTGCAAGTCCTGCCAGTTTTGTGTCGTCCGCAAACTTACTGATCACCCCAGTTACTCCTTCTTCCAGATCATTTATATAAATCACAAACAGCAGAGGTCCCAATACAGAGCCCTGCGGTACACCACTAGTCACAGGCCTCCAGCCGGAAAAAGACCCTTCCACTACCACCCTCTGTCTTCTATGACCAAGCCAGTTCTCCACCCATCTAGCCACCTCCCCCTTTATCCCATGGGATCCAACCTTTTTCACTAGCCTACCATGAGGGACTTTGTCAAATGCTTTACTAAAGTCCATATAGACAACATCCACAGCCCTTCCTTCGTCAACCATTTTGGTCACTTCTTCAAAAAAAAACACCACCAGGTTCGTGAGGCATGACCTCCCTCTCACAAAACCATGTTGACTATCGTTAATGAGTTTATTCCTTTCTAAATGCGCATACATCCTATCTTTAAGAATCTTCTCCAACAACTTCCCCACCACGGACGTCAAGCTCACCGGCCTATAATTACCCGGGTTATCCTTCCTACCCTTCTTAACTAACGGGACCACATTGGCTATCCTCCAATCCTCTGGGACCTCACCTGTGTCCAGTGACGAGACAAAGATTTGCGTCAGAGGCCCAACGATTTCACCTCTCGTCTCCCTGAGCAGCCTTGGATAGATTCCATCAGGCCCTGGGGATTTGTCAGTCTTTATATTCTCTAACAAACCTAACACTTCCTCCTTTGTAATGGAGATTTTCTCCAACGGTTCAACACTCCCCTCCGAGACACTCCCAGTCAACACATCCCTCTCCTTAGTGAATACCGACGCAAAGTATTCATTTAGGATCTCCCCTACCTCTTTGGGCTCCAAGCATAAGTCCCCACTTTTGTCCCTGAGAGGTCCGATTTTTTCCCTAACAACCCTTTTGTTCCTAACGTATGAATAAAATGCCTTGGGATTCTCCTTAATCCTGTCTGCCAAGAACATTTCGTGACCCCTTTTTGCTCTTCTAATTCCCCGTTTGAGTATTTTCCTACTTTCATTATACTCATCCAGAGCTCCCTCCGTTTTTAGCTGCTTGGACCTAACATACGCCTCTCTTTTCCTTTTGACCAGTCCCTCAATTTCCCTGGTTATCCACGGTTCTCTAATCCTACCCTTCCTATCCTTCTTTTTTACAGGCACATGCTTGTCCTGTAGCCCTAACAACCGTTCCTTAAAAGACTGCCACATACCAGATGTGGATTTACCCTCAAACAGCCTCTCCCAATCAAGAGCTGCCAATTTCTGCCTGATCCCAATAAAGTTAGCCTTCCCCCAATCCAACACCTTACCCTTGGGACACCACTCATCCTTTTCCATCACTATCCTAAAGCTAACAGAATTGTGGTCACTATTTGCCACATGTTCCCCAACCAAAACTTTGAAGACCTGACCGGGCTCATTCCCCAGCACCAGGTCCAGTATAGCCCCCTCTCTAGTTGGGCTGTCCACATATTGTTCCAACGAACCCTCCTGTACACATTTTACAAATGCCTCACCATCCAGAGTCCCTGCCCTCAGCGATTTCCAGTCTATACCAGGGAAATTGAAGTCTCCCACTACAACAACCCTATATTTCCTGCACCTATCCAGTATCTCCTGACATATCCATTCTTCCACTTCCCTTGGGCTGTTGGGGGGCCTGTAGTACACCCCCAACATAGTGACTGCGCCTTTCCTGTTTCTAAGCTTCATTTATCTACTAGAGGTATTTTCAAGTTGGGCATTTCTTAATTTTGTTCTTCAAATAGAACTTAAAAGATAAACTTTGTCTCATAAATTACTCCCTCTTAAAGTTTAAAGTTTTTATTTATTAGTCACAAATAAGGCTTACATTAACGCTGCAATGAAGTTACTGTGAAATTCCCCTAGTCGCCAGAGTCCGGCTTCTGTTCAGGTCAATGCACCTAACCAGAACATCTTTCAGACTGTGGGAGGGAACCGGAGCACCCGGAGGAAATCCACGCAGACACGGGGAGAATGTGCAAACTCCACACAGACAGTGACCCAAGCCGGGAATCGAACCCGGGTCCCTGGTGCTGTGAGGCAGCAGTGCTAACCACTGTACCACCGTGCTGCCCACAAGAGCGGCTACTCAAGGGTTAAAATACACCACTAATATACACACCACTCAAGGGTTAAAATAAAATTTTCACTTTCCACGAATTAGGTGCGGCCAATGTAACATGTTTGAATAATAGCGGGAGTTAATGAGGTGCACAGCCTACCAACTTCTCAGAAACATGATTTAAAAACACGATTTGCACATTTTCTTCCCTCGCCTTCTTCTCACATCTCAACTCCAGGAATATTTTACATATGCCCGTTCTTCACGGATGACTCTGAACGGTATTGGCACATTGTTTCAGTGGGAGGTGCATCACTGCAGAACATAAGCCTGCCCTCTTACAGCAGCCACCTAACAGGAGTCACTGGATAGCAGGCAGAAGAGGAATACGGGATGGTTTTTAACTCTCTCTCCCCTCAGAGACATGATGTGGAAATTCCGGCATTGGACTGGGGTGGGGACAGTAAGAAGTCTCAAAACACCAGGTTAAAGTCCAACAGCTCGTGCTACCAAATAAACCTGTTGGACTTTAACCTGGTGTTGTGAGACTTCTTACTGCGCCCTCAGACAGCAAGGGCAGTCACAGCATCCCCACAGATGCAAAGTTTTTAAAAGTTTATTTATTGTCACAAGTAGGCTTACATTAACACTGCAATGAAGTTACTGTGAAAGTCCCCTAGTCGCCACACTCCAGCGCCTGTTCGGGTAACACTGAGGGAGAATTTAGCGTGGCCAATTCACCTAATCAGCACGTTTTTTGGACTGTGGGAGGAAACCGGAGTACCCGGGGGAAACCCATGCAGACATGGGGAGAACGTGCAAACTCCCCATAGACAGTGACCCAAGCCAGGAATCGAACCCAGGTCCCTGGCGCTATGAGGCAGCCGTGCCACTGTTCCAACCTGCTGGCCTCATTAGGAGGTGTAAAGCTCACAATAGTCAGGAATCAAATCTGTGACCTTCCAACTTACGCATTTCCATGAAACTCAGACTGACCATAAACTGGTCTTAGCAAAGGAGTTTAACAACAACAATAACAACAACCTTTTAGATGATGACAGGGATATCATATACTTCCAGCAATTTTGTCAGAACGTTATCCCTGTCTACAGCATGAGTGTACTAAAAGTCTTGGTATCTTACCAACCGGTACTAAAAATACAATAGAATACTTAGAATCTGCACCTATTGGGAGTGGATGAAGTGTGATGGTTTGTGTACACTGACTAAAGGTCACTGGAGCTGTTTATTGCCTTTCACAGTCAGTCCAACAACACAAGCTCATAGCCTGAGTCACAACGCTTTCATTCATTAAAACCCATAATGTTTCTGAGATACGTAGTACACTAAAGCCTAGAAATTATGCCGTGCGATATTGTATAAACCCTTAACATCCATTAAAAATAGCAAGGGAATCTGGTACACTTTAAGCATGTGTAACAGTTTAATCTTTCACAGTAACACTGCAGTGTTTGGAAATATACACCACACTATGAATATTCAAATTAGGAGCAGAAGGCCATTCAGCCGCTCAAGCCTGCTCTGCTATTCAATAAGGTCATTGCTGATCTAATTGTGGACTCAACTCCACATGAACCTCACTCCTGATAAGCTTTGATTGACAGGCAGAGTGTGATTGAATGTTCATCAAGCAGCTGCAGCACCCAAAGGTCAACAGCACCCAGGACAGAGATGTTTGATTGACCAGTGCCCCCCTGAGTGGTCTGAAAACCAGTCCCTCCCTCACTGGTCCAGTGTTACTGTTGTAGCAACTACCCACTGGAATAGAGCGCACCAAAGCTTCCACTGACAGCACCTCTCTGCCTCTACCATGGCGAAAGATGTGGAGATGCTGGCGTTGGACTGGGGTAAGCACAGTAAGAAGTCTCACAACACCAGGCTAAAGTCCAACAGGTTTATTTGGAATCATGAGCTTTCGGAGTGTTGCTCTTCCACTCACCTGATGAAGGAGCAGCGCTCCGAAAGCTCGTGATTCCAGATAAACCTGCTGGAGTTTACTCTGGTGTTGTGAGACTTCTTACTATGGTGAAAGATGAGAACAGCAAAATTATTGGAAGACCAACACTCAAACATACCCTCCAAGACACAAACCAGCTTCACCTCGTCATGTACTGCCAGGCCTTCATAGTCACCGGGCAGCACAGTGGCACAGTAGTTAGCACTGCTGCCTCACAACACCAGGGACCCGAGTTCGATTCCCGGCTTGGGTCACTGTGTGCAGCCTGCACATTTTCCCCGTGTCTGCGTGGGTTTCCTCAGGGTGCTCCAGTTTCCTCCCACAGTCTGAAAGACGTGCTGGTTAGGTGTATTGGCCATGCTAAATTCTCCCTCAGTGTACCTGAACAGGCGCCGGAGTGTGGCGACTAGGGGATTTTCACAGTAACCTCATCGCAGCGTTAATGTAAGCCTACTTGTGACACTGATAGATAAACTTAAAACTGGGTCAAAGTCCTGGAATTCCTAACCAATGAGACCATCACTGCAGCAGTCCAAGGAGACAGCCCCTCCCCCTCAGGGGAAGCTGGTACCAATTGCAGCCTTACCAGCATCACCCACACGTTGCAAACAAACTGAAAAAAATCCACATAAATACGCATTATGTGAACAATCGTGCTAATTGAAAAATTGAGAGTTTGACTTAAAGAGCAGTCAACAAACATATGAAATGATCACGGAAACTCAGCATTGAGAGTTGAAAATTAAGATTTAGGAACTGGAGACTATCATTATTATTAAAAATCTTTCCTAATCTCCAACACAGACCAGATGGATCAAAACGGTTTTTTCTGGTCTTACACAAGCAATGTTCTTGCCATGGCTGAGCCAAGATCTTGTCCCATGTTTCCATTTGTCAATGTCAAAACCTCACTGAATACAAAGGTGAGACAGTTTAGAGCGATAACCAGGCTTAACAAACATACATTATAGACCCAGTCACACCAATAAAACCCTGCAGTGAGGTCATTTTTAGACAATGCATACAGGGCTTAAGATAATAGCAGCCTTTGAGTAAAATACTTCCACATTTCAGTTTGGACTAAAAGCAGACACTGAATGGATTTGATCCCGCTAAGTGACTTCATTTGTGCAATATAGGGAGGTTGGCATAACAATCAACTCTCATCATCTGAATACCTCTGGTCTCAAATTACACTGAAGAGGAGACAAGCCGGAAAAACCTCTCTTCAGATAGTGCTGCTGCAAAAGTTAGCTTATTTCCTTCAGAACAAAAGTAAAATACTGCAAGATGCTGGAAATCTGAAATAACAACACAAAATGCTGGATAAACCCAGCAGCATCTGTGGAGAGAGAAAAACAGAGCTGAAGTTTCGGATCTAAATGATCTTTCTTGGGCGGCAAGGTGGTTAGCACCGCTGCCTCATAGCGCCAGGGACCCGGGTTCGATTCCGGCCTTGGGTGGCTGCCTGTGTGAAGTTTGTACGTTCCCACCTCTCTGGGTGCTCCAGTTTCCACCCACATTCCAAAGGTGTGCAACCAAAGGAGAAAATGCTGGAAAATCTCAGCAGGTCTGGCAGCATCTGTAAGGAGAGGAACGAGTTGACGTTTCGAGTCCAGATGACCCTTTGTCAACAATGCAAAGATGTGCAGGTTAGGTGGATTGGCCATGCTAAATTGCCCCTTAGTGTCCCAAGATGTACAGGATAGGGGGATTAGTGGGGTAAATACATGGGTTTACAGGAATAGGGTGGGGATGGGCCTGGATGAGATGCTGAGTCAGTGCAGAACCAATTGGGCTGAATGGCCTCCTTTTGCACTGCAGGGATTCTATGATTCTACAGAACAGTTCTGTACAGACCAGACCGGGTGAGGGCAGCAGATTTCCTCCCCCAAGAGACATCAGTGAGTCAGACCTTCTGGTAGTTGGATGGTCACCATTAGATAGTAGCTTCTTATTCCAGATTTAATTATTAACTGAATTTAAATTCCTCAGCTGTTGTGGTGGGATTTGAACTCATTAAGTCATTTCTAAACAATGCGTACATGGAGAAAATAGGAGCCTGTTCCCGGATCATTAGCTCAGGCCTTTGGGTCACGAGTCCAGTAACATAACCACAGTGCCATCGATTCCTATAACTAAAATACAGCCGACTTCACTTCACTCAAATTTGAGTTTGAAGAATGGTTCAATTCGAACTTCTATTCCAATGAATTAACATTTTTAAATGCAAGAAAAAATTGAAGTAACAAGGTGCGTGGAAGCAAGATAGTTCTTCTGTTGCTCTTTGTTAATGAAAATGATTCTCTAAAGTCCCAGTGTAGAGAGGTGGAATTGGTGAAGATAAATTACACCCGATTTTCTTTGCCTGTGGGACAAAACACACAATCAGGATAGAATCGGATTGCTAACCACAGGATCTGATTTTTACCATATTTTCATCAGTGATTAGACCAGAGAACTGGTGGCTTCCCTTTCCCCCCTTTTCCTCAATTTTACCTCTCCCCCACACTCCATCATTATGAAGTGCTTCGAAAGGCTAGTCATGGCACGAATCAATTCCAGCCTCCCGGACTACCTGGATCCACTACAGTTCGCCTACCGCTGCAACAGGTCCACAGCAGACACCATCTCCCTGGCCCTGCACTCAACCCTGAAACACCTGGATAACAAGGACATCTATGTCAGACTCCTATTTATTGACTACAGCTCAGCCTTCAACACTATTATTCCCATGAAACCCATCTCCAAACTCCGTGGCCTGGGCCTCGGCTCCTCCCTCTGCGACTGGATCCTGAACTTCCTAACTCACAGACCACAATCAGTAAGGATAGGCAACAACACCTCCTCCATGATCATCCTCAACACCGGTGTCCCACAAGGCTGTGTTCTCAGCCCCCTACTATACTCCTTATACATCTATGGCTGTGTGGCCAAATTCCCCTCCAATTCAATTTTCAGGTTTGCTGACGACACCACCGTAGTGGGTTGGATCTCAAACAATGATGAGACAGAGTACAGGAATGTGATAGAGAATCTGGTGAACTGGCGTGGCAACAATAATCTCTCCCTCAATGTCAACAAAACAAAGGAGATTGTCATCGACTTCAGGAAGCGTAGAGGAGAACATGCCCCTATCCACATCAAAGGGGGCGAAATAGAAATGGTCAAGAGCATTAGGTTTTTAGGTGTCCAGATCACCAACAACCTGTCCTGGTTCCCCCCATGCCGACACTATAGTTAAGAAAGCCCACCAACGCCTCTACTTTCTCAGAAAACTAAGGAAATTTGGTATGTCAGCTACGACTCTCACCAACTTTTACAGATGCACCATGGAAAACATTCTTTCTGGTTATACCACAGTTTGGTATGGCTCCTGCTCTGCCCAAGACCACAAGGAACTACAAAAAGGTGAATGTAGCCCAATCCATCACACAAACCAGCCTCCCATCCATTGACTCTACACTTCCCGCTGCCTCGGCAAAGCAGCCAGCATAATTAAGGAACCCACGCACCCTGGACATTCTCTCTTCCACCTTCTTCCATCAGGAAAAAGATACAAAAGTCTGAGGTCACGTACCAACTGACTCAAGAACAGCTTCTTCCCTGCTGCTGTCAGACTTTTGAATGGACCTACCTCGCATTAATTTGACCTTTCTTTACACCCTAGCTATGACTGTAACACTACATTCTGCACTCTTTCCTTTCCTTCTGTATGAATGGTATGTTTTGTCTGTATAGCGCGCAAGAAACAATACTTTTCACTATGTTAATACATTGTGACAATAATAAATCAAATCAAATCATATTTTCATCAGTGATTAAACCAGAGAACTGGTGGCTTCCTTTTCCCCCTTTTTCTCAATTTTACCTCTCTCCCACTCATCTCCCCCCTCCCCCATATCTTCATCTGTCACAGTTTACCCTCTGATTTCAGCTTCTCTGCCGTTTGGCCATTCACACCTTCTATTCTCTCTATAGACTCTCTTAGCTCCTCTTAGACTTTCCCCTGGTTTCTGTGGCTTTGACTCATCTTTCATTCCCTCCCCCTGCAGTATAAATATCTCCCACTTTCTATGCCTTTTAGCTTTGACAAAGGGTCATCTGGACTCGAAACGTCAGCTCTTTTCTCTCCTTACAGATGCTGCCAGACCTGCTGAGATTATCCAGCATTTTCTCTTTCGGTTTCAGATTCCAGCATCTGCAGTAATTTGCTTTTATTTAACTGATGGTTTTACTGGTTCAAGGCTGTGCACTAAATCCAAACATTTAAAGAACAAATACACCTATTTTTGATAGTGGGGGGTTGATGTACCCATCAAGGGTACAATGCTTCATTCAGTCCATCTTGGACATCCTGACAGATTCTAGCCAGCAGATGGACAGCTTTAGACTCATGAGGATCATGGGGTGGCTTGGTGGCACAGTGGTTAGCACAGTGCCTCACAGCGCCAGGGATCCAGGTTCGATTCCCAGCTTGGGCCACTGTCTTTGTGAAGTCTGCACCTTCTCCCCGTCTCTGCGTGGGTTTCCTCCAGGTGAAACATAGAAACAAGAAGCAGGATTAGGCCATTCAGCCCTTCGAGCCTGCTCCGCCATTCATTTTGATCATGGCCGATCATCGACACCCCTTCCCCCATATCCCTCGAGTCCCAAGAGCTATATCTAATTTCTCCTTGTAATTAGTCAACATGTTGGCCTCACCTAAATTCTGTGGTAGTGAATTCAACACATTCACCACCCGCTGGGTGAAGAAATTTCTCCTCACCTCACTTCTAAAAGGTTACCCTCAAACTATGACCTCGAGTTCTGAACTCCCCCATCACTGGGAACATTCTTTCTAAATCTACCCTGTCTAATCACGTTAGAATTTTATAAGTTTCTATGAGATCCCCTCTCACTCTTCTAAACTCCAGTGAATATAATCCTAACTGACTTAGTCTCTCCTCATATGACAGACCTGCCATCCCAGGAATCAGCCTGGTAAAGCTTCGCTGTACTCCCTCTACAGCAAGGACATCCTTCCTCAGATAAGGACACCAAAACTGCACAAAATACTGCAGGTGTGGCCTCACGAACCCTGTACAATTGCAGCAAAAACATCCCTATCCTCAAATCCTCTTGCTATGAAGGCCAACATACCATTTGCCTTCTTTACTGCCTGCTGTAACTGCGCGCTTACTTTCAGCAACTGGGAGTCATTGTTCCAGATTCTCTTAAGGTTAACGTGCAGGTTCAGTCGGCAGTTAGGAACGCAAATGCAATGTTAGCATTCATGTCGAGAGGGCTAGAATACAAGAGCAGGGATGTACTTCTGAGGCTGTATAAAGCTTTGGTAAGACCATATTTGGAGTATTGTGAGCAGTTTTGGGCCCCATATCTAAGGAAGGATGTGCTGACCTTGGAAAGGGTCCAGAGGAGGTTCACAAGAATGATCCCTGGAATGAAGAGCTTGCCGTATGAGGAACGGTTGAAGACTCTGGGTCTGTACTCGTTGGAGTTTAGAAGGATGAGGGGGGATCTTATTGAAACTTACAGGATACTGTGAGGCCTGGATAGAGTGGACGTGGAGAGGATATAGGAAAAACTAGAACCGGAGGGCACAACCTCAGGGTAAAGGGACGATCCTTTAAAACAGAGATGAGGAAGAATTTCTTCAGCCAGAGAGTGGTAAATCTGTGGAACTCTTTGCTGCAGAAGGCTGTGGAGACCAGGTCATTCAGTGTCTTTAAGACAGAGATAGATAGGTTCTTGATTAATAAACGTGTCAGGGTTATGGGGAAAAGGCAGGAGAATGGGGATGAGAAAAATATCAGCCATGATTGAATGGCGGAGCAGATTCGATGGGCCGAGTGGCCTAATTCTGCTCCTATGCCTTATGGTCTTATGGATTGATGCATGAGGACTCCATGATCTTATTGAGTAATCACCTCTCTAAATTTATACCCATTCAAGTAATAATCTGTCTTCTTCTTATTGCTATCAAAGTGTATAACCTCACATTTATCCACATTATACTGCATCTGCCATGCTGATGCCCACACACACAGTCCGTCCAAATCACACTGAATAACTTTTGCATCCTCCTCACAGCTCATCCTCTCATCCAACTTTGTCTCATCTGCAAATTTGGAGATAATACATTCAGTTCCCTCTTCCAAATCATTAATATATGAATGTGAACAGTTGGGGTCCTAGCACAGATCCCTGCAGAACCTCACTCGTCACTGACTGCCAATCAGAAAAAGACCCATTTATGCCAACTCTTTGTTTCCTATCTGCTAACCAGCTCTCTATCCATCTCAAGACATTACCTGCAATCCCATGTGCTTTAACTTTACATAGTAGTCTGTTATGTGAAACCTTGTCAAAAGCCTTCTGAAAGTCTAACTAAACCACATCCACTGGTTCTCCTTGGTCAACTCTACTAGTTACATCCTCAAAGAATTCCAATAGATTCATCAAGCATGATTTCCCTTTTGTAAATCCATGCTGACTTTGTCTGATTATACCACTGCCTTCCAAATGCCGAGTTATGAAATCCTTGATTATTGACTCTAGCAACTTCCCCGGGTGCTCCGGTTTCGTCCCACAGCCCAAAGACGTGCTGGTTAGGTACATTGGCCACGCTAAATTCTCTCTCAGTGTACCCGAACAGGTGCCGGAGTGTGGCGACTAGGGGATTTTCACAGTAACTTCATTGCAGTGTTAATGTAAGCCAACTTGTGACACCAATAAATAAACTCTAAAAATCATGTGTTAGGACCAGTTTGGGGGTGGGGGAGTTGAGGAACCAGCAAAGTTGGAATTGGTATTGTATAAGGATCTGAAATCACCTCAGTGACTCTTCACATATAAAGCAGCCATTCTATAAGTGAGAGAAACCCTGACTGGGGGGTGCAGAGTGCCACTGACAGCAGCTGAGGAACAACCATATTTCTTCCCTCCCACCACCAAAATGAGAAATATGATAGATGAATAATTTCCTCCAAAAAGGAAGTGACTCAAAAATAATTAGAAGAAAAACAAAGTGCAACTGATAAAAAGATATCAAAGAATCAAGTACAAGACCGTCAGAAGGACAAACAGTAAGTAATGCAAATAGTTACTGCTGAAATGGAAATAACAGATACCCAGCACGGCAATTACAGTGAAGTGGCTCTGACGTACACAAAGTGAACTATTTCCTACAGCGAATGACAACAGAAAAGACCAAACCCTTCAAACCACAACTTTTTACACACTAAAACAGGACGGATTTCTTTGTGTTCCTGGCCAGCCCTGCCCTCGCTACAGGTGCCTCTGAAACAGTGCCACAAAAGAAAAAATGTGCAATCCTGGTCAGATGAAAGGTTGTTTGAAGCAAAAGTCACGCTCACTCTTCAGTGAAATACCAATAAGATTGCAGAAACCCTCCCCTCCACACTGCCGACCCAGGGATGTAATTCACAAGCCTGGCCCTCCAATTAATAGACATTGTGAAAGGGGTTTTCGCTCCCAACCTTTCACCTAGATTATCATATCAGCACCATTTTAAAATAAGCAAATACAAACTAACACTGCATGCTGTCAAGCTGCGTTTATATAGTGACATTTTTAAAAATTGGATTGCTGAAGCATGGCATCTGTATGCTAATGTTCTACATATACGCTGCTACACCTCGCTCTGTCACCCTGGCCTACTGCTGTGCGAGTTAATGATTCTTGCTGCCAAGTAATGGGATCAAGACATAGAAGGCATTGCTGAAGGGACTGTGGATTTCCCACCCCACTGTATGAAGACAGAGAGAGAGAGACAGCATGTCTTTACCACTTCACCATATTAAGGGAGAGAGTGTGGATCTCCCACTCCTCTGTGTTAAAAGTAGGTACCCCATAAGTAGAGAAAAATTATTGTGGAATCACAGGGCTGCTCTAGCAGTTGTTAAACTTCTTACTAGCACACTCCAGCAGTGGATTCACTGTGACACAGTCCGGAGTATATAGCAGCCCAAGGAGGTCCAGGGAATTAGGTTATATTTTCTTTCCTATTATCTCCATTCCCTCCCAGGTATATGGTTCCACTGCTGCTGGCTACATTCTAGCATTTCACCAATGGAGTATTTCCTCATTCTCAACTGTGAGGATCGACAGTCCCATAGTATTCAAGGAGTATCAAATCCCTGCCCAGTCTGGTAATTATCTGATGTCCAAACATACGCATTTTCCATAAGGGGACACTAAACTCACCCACTAACTTGATGCAAATTTAGGGCCAGATCAGGGATCTTCCCATGACTCTCTACCATATCACAGAATCTCTGCAGTGCAGAAAGAGGCCATTCGGCCCATCAAGCCTGCAACAACAACAATCCAACCCAGGCCTCATCCCTGTCAAACCCCATGTATTTACCCTGCACATCTCCCTGACACAAAGGGGCAATTTAGCATGGCGAATCCATCTAACCCGCACATCTTTGGTCTGTGGGAGGAAACCGGAGCACCCGGAGGAAACCCAGACACTGGGAGAACGTGCAAACTCCTCACAGACAGTGACCCAAGCCGGGAATCGAACTCGGGTCCGTGGCGCTGTGAGGCAGCAGTGGTAACCACTGTGCCACCGTGCTGCTCCAGCAATGAATTTACAAACCATTTACAAGTCATCGGAAATTTTTTTTTTGACGAAGTAATTCCCCTAATTCCAACATTACTCACATCATTGCGTGGCTTATGATAACATAGGAACTGCTAAATGAAAATGATCAAAGTCCATCTAGTTCACCATTAGTCATGTAACACATTGATAATGAATTTCTTAACTAATCATACCTGTTAATGAGTCTCCATCAGCACCAGACACAAAGCAAAGAAAGCACCAGTGCTGGGGAACTTGAGGCATTTTCCTGCATAAAATCATTTGCCACCTACCTGACCAATTACCAAATGTACTCAAATCCTGCTCGAGTTTAACCTGTTCAGGCTTCGAATCTTCTACCTTGTATCATTCGCTATTAAACCATTGCACTTGTGATCCAGAGCAACAGACCATTGATGAAGATGGTGAACAAAATAGGTCCCCAAAATGTGCCATGGTACTCCATATTCTCCCTGTACCAACACCCTCTGGCTTCTATGAATCATCCAATAGCATAGCCAATGCAAAATATTGCCTCTAATATCCACTAACTTTATTTTCCGTATCACCCTTTCCGGAGAGACCATATCAGAGGCTTTACTGAGATCCAAATACTCCTCAGGCACTGCCCTCTTATCAAGCTGTTACACCCGCAGGAAAATGCAACAAGTTAAATTGCAAGGTATCCCCTTTCTGAATCAATATTGACTATCATTTAATGATTAATTTTCCATCCAGATGTTCCAGGATCTTATCTAAGACAAGGACTTCCCTTAACCGTACCCACAATGGATGTCAAACACAATGGTGTGAGTCACATTTGCTCCTTCATTTGATTGTAGGAGTAACAGAAGTCTTTCTCCAATCCCCAGGCACCTGCATGGTATTCAGTGATGTCTGGAAGACTTTTGCCCACCTTGCTGCTATTTCCTGCTTCTAATTTGTATGTTTCGTAAGCTGGCATGACTGTTCACCAACCACGCTGGCAGCAATGTGAAAAAGTGCTGCATCTTATCTCCACAACACCCTCTAGTTCCCTAATAAAGTAATCCTTGATTAAAAACGGAGGCAAAAAAAACTTTAGTATTTTTTGTAATTATTAACAATGATTATATTGTTTTGTAAATAATACAAGTATTGACTTACTTTGATTTGCTCTTGGCAACTGCAATCGTCCAACATTAAAAAAAAAGAAAGAAAGAATATTAGTTCACTTAAATATACTCAGCTTCAGAGTGCCACATTACAATCTGAACAAAATCAATATTATAATATTGGAGTTTGCACATTCTCCTCGTGTCTGCGTGGGTTTCCTCCAGTGCTCCGGTTTCCTCCCACAGTCCGAAGATGTGCGGGTTAGGTTGATTGGCCATGCTCAAAATTGCCCCTTAGTGTCCTGAGATGCGTAGGTTAGAGGGATTAGTGGGTAAATATGTAGGGATATGGGGGTAGGGCCTGGGTGGGATTGTGGTCGGTGCAGACTCGATGGGCCGAATGGCCTCTTTCTATACTGTAGGGTTTCTATGATAATAAAATAACCATTTACAAAATCCACCAATATGCCCCACACCACAAATCTACAATAAAGACTCCTCAGGAAAATTCACTGCATTCAATAGTTAATTAACACAATTCCCGAGTATATTTTTCATTCTTGTGACATTAATCACATATTGGACGACTCCTTTGTAATCAATCTGTTACAGTTGCCTTTTGGCTTGAATCATATTCAATAAAGTGGAATAAAATTCAATGACAGGTGTTCTATGAGCTACTCACTCGTGTACTTAACACAGAATATTAGCATCACCTAGTGATAGGAACAGAGCCTTACAACAGGAGAGTTCATGACCAATACATTCACGTATCTGCTTGGCCATTACTCAAAATGAACATTGCGCTGCAAGCGTTGCAGGCAGGGCAACAAGGCCAAGGGCGCCGCAGACAGAGCAGCAGGCCGAGTGTGCTGTATGCGGGATCAGAATAAAGTGAAATATACTTCCCATGCTGGTTAAAGATAACAAATGCCTGAACTTAGTCACTACTTCAATACTTATCAATGTGGCGTAGCTGGTAGTACGCATGCTTCGGAGTCAGAAGACTACTGTTTCCAGCTTTGTTCAGGATTTGTGCTGTAGGATTGAATCTGGACTATTCCTCAATGTATTGCTGAGAGAATGTTGCAGTGTTGGGTCTACCTGTTCTGGCAAACATTAAAGGATGACTAAAACTACATAAAAAGAGGGGAGGGGGGAAAAAAAATCAAGAAATATAAAATCTTTTGTAATGTTTAAGAGTAAAAAAGGCTGGAGTTTTAACGTGATGATCTTTCATCAGAACTCAACCACAGGTTCTGAAGGGTCAATCTGAAATACTAACTCTGTTTCTCTCCACAGATGCACATGACTTGCTAATTTTTTCCAGCTTTATTTATTCTTATTTTAGATTTCCAGTGTCAGCAGTATTTTGCTTTTAGTCTTGATGTTAAACTTTATGCCAACTTAAGCCAACTCAGATGGGGCTGTCTAGAACAAAGAACAAAGAACAGTACAGCACAGGAAGCAGGCCCTTCGGCCCTCCAAGCCTGTGCCTATGGGCCTTGTTGACTGCTGAAAGAACGTTGGACCCAGATAGGGCAAGGAAGTACTTTTATTTCTATTTGCCTATTCTAGAAGTAGAGTACGAAAATTTGACATTATAGAATACGGAAAAGTGCTCCAAGTAAAGTGGCACAGTGGTCAGCACTACTGCCTCACAGCGCCTGAGACCTGGGTTCAATTCCTGGTTTGGATCCCTATCTGCTTGACTCCTCGTGTCTGCGTGGGTTTCCTCCGGGTAGCATAGAGTCATAGAGGTTTACAGCATGGAAACAGGCCCTTCGGCCCAACTTGTCCATGCCGTCCTTTTTTTTTTAAACCCCTAAGCTAGTCCCAATTGCCCGCATTTGGCCCATATCCCTCTATACCCATCTTACCCGTGTAACTATCTAAACGCTTTTTAAAAGGTAAAATTGCACCCGCCTCTACTACTACCTCTGGCAGCTTGTTCCAGACACTCACCACCCTGTGTGTCAAAAGATTGCCCCTCTGGACACTTTTGTATCTCTCCCCTCTCACCTTAAGCCTATGCCCTCGAGTTTTAGACTCCCCTACCTTTGGGAAAAGATACTGAATATCTAGCTGATCTGTGCCCCTCATTATTTTATAGACCTCTATAACGTCACCTCTCAGCCTCCTACGCTCCAGAGAAAAAAGTCCCAGTCTATCCAGCCTCTCCTTATAACCCAAACCATCAAGTCCTGGTAGCATCCTAGTAAATCTTTTCTGCACTCTTTCTAGTTTAATAATATCCTTTCTATAATAGGGTGACCAGAATTGCACACAGTATTCCAAGTGTGGCCTTACCAATGTCTTGTACAACTTCAACAAGACGTCCCAACTCTTGTATTCAATGTTCTGACCAATGAAACCAAGCATGCCGAATGTCTTCTTCACCACTCTGTCCACCTGTGACTCCATTTTCAAGGAGCTATGAACATGTACCCCTGGATCTCTTTGTTCTGTAACTCTCCCCAATGCCCTACCATTAACTGAGTAAGTCCTGTCCTGGTTCAATCTACCAAAATGCATCACCTTGCATTTGTCTAAATTAAACTCCATCTGCCATTCGTCAGCCCACTGGCCCAATTGATAAAGATCCCGTTGCAATTGGAGATAACTTTCTTCACTGTCCACTATGCCACCAATCTTAGTGGCATCTGCAAACTTACTAACCATGCCTCCTATATTCTCATCCAAATCATTAATATAAATGACAAATAACAGTGGACCCAGCACGGAGGCACACCGCTGCTCAGGGATCAGTGAGCAGGGTGCTCCGGTTTCCTCCCACAGTCTGAAAGAGGTGCTGGTTAGCTGCATTGGCCATGCTAAATTTTCCCCCAGTGTACCCAAACAGGCACTGGAATATGGCAACTAGGGGATTTTCACAGTAACTTCACTGCAGTGGTGATGTAAGCCTACTTGGGACATTAATAAATAAACTTTAAAATCTATTATAACCCTTATAGAAGGAACCTATTGCCCATTAGAACAGTCAAGGTGTATTTCCCAACAATATACTGTAATAAAAGCATTGAGGAATCAAATTGCTAATGTATTTGCCAAATCCCAACCGTGGTATGGGGAGGGATTTCATCAAAACGATGTCTTTGGCTGCAACTATCCAACAAAGCTGGGCGGCACGGTGGCACAGTGGTTAGCACTGCTGCCTTACAACTCCAGGGACCTGGGTTCAATTCCTGGCTTGGGTCACACTCTGTGTGGAGTTTGCATGTTCTCCCCGTGTCTGTGCGGGTTTCCTCCCACAGTCCAAAGATGCGTGGTTTAGGTTGATTGGCCGTGCTAAATTGCACCTTAGTGTCCCGGGATGCATAGGTTAGAGGGATTAGCGGGGTAAATGTGTGGGGTTATGGGGATAGGGCCTGGATGGGATTGTTGTCGGAGCAGACTCGATGGGCCGAATGGCCTCCTTCTGCATTGTAGGGATTCTATGAAAGTTACCAGCCACTATTACCATGTTTAATCGGCTGACTATTTGTTCAGGTCACCATGCATGGTTAAATGCAACAAATGGTGACTCATCTGCTATGACTTCAACCTTCGACCAGATTCCTCTTGCCTTTGAATTCTGTCTTCTTCAATTAATCTTACCGTGTACATGAACTTTGCCACTCGTATCCATCCCTTGACCTTGACATTGTGCAGGGCCTTGCCACCTCTAAGGTCCCACATCACTGACAAACATCCTCATGAAAGAGACAAGCTATTGATCGAACATCTCATGTTAAGGATAGCACCTCCTGCAATGAAGAACCCCTTCACTTCTGCATTGGAATAGTAATCTGCATTAAGTGAGACAAGACCTTGAGTGGGCCTGGAACCTTCAACTTTCTAGCAAAGAGGTCAAAGTGCTCCAACTGAATCAAGTACACACTCAAGTGCAGCCTATGGGGGTGACTGACCTACCAACATCAGCTGTAGATAGGTGGTGGTCTGAACCTCGCAGGAATCATATCTTCACAAACATACACATGGCCATTACAACCACTGAATGGTGCTTATGCAGCTCGGACAATTGGTTATGGCAGCCTTGAGATTATGCGACAAGCTGATTAACCAGAGAGATTGTTGAGCTGATATCCGACCATGGCAAGTTGTGAAACTGAATTAAATAAATCTGGTCATGTGTGCACCAGGCCAAAAGAAACTATGAAAGCTTCCAGATTGTCATGAAAACCCCATTGGTTCATGAATATCCTTCCTGGTCTGGCTGAGATGTGACCCTAGTCCACTAAACAGGTGGTCCTTAACACACACAGGCAATAAATACTGCCTCACCAGTGTTGTCCACTCTCAAGAACACCACCAGCCATGAATCAGACTTTCCTCTGAAGCATTAGTTTTATTTCCTCTTCAGTCTCCCCTCCCATTTATTGTTGGAGGCTTAAAGCACATCTTGCAATTGGAGACTGGCAAACCTTCGAAGTAAATATTTCTGCCCATTCTGGGACCAGGTACATCACACAGTGAGAGCAAAGTATTTTAAAAGGTTCTAGAGCTTATATTCTTGTTATATTTGTTGACTTAACAGCACATCATCTCTCGCTGTAAAATTTAAACAATGTGGGTGGGATTTTCCATGCTCCCCCTGCGACATGTTTCATGGTGGAAGCAGCCCGCCATTGGCCGGTGGCGGGATCTTCTGTTCCTGCCGCTGTCAGCAGGCTTTCCTGTTCTATGCACGCCCACTGCCTGAAAACCCGCGGCGGGGTTGGCGGGACCAGAAGATCCCACTGGTGAGAACATTCTGGCCCTTGTGTGCAAAATAATGGAGATGCCGGTGTTGGACTGGGGTGGGCACAGTAAGGAGTCTCACAACACCAGGTTAAAGTCCAACAGGTTTATTTGGAATCACGAGCTTTCGGAGCACTGCTCCTTCACCACTCACCTGATGAAGGAGCAGCATTCTGAAAGCTCGTGATTCCAAATAAACCTGTTGGACTCTAACCTGGTGTTGAGAGACTCTTACTGCGCCCAAAATAATTAAAATAATTCAAAATACAGTACAGAGGAGCTATTTCTTCTGTTCTCCCTGGGACAAGGGGGACACAAGCTCAAATTAGAATTAGGCCATTCAGCAGTTAAATAAGGAAACACTTTTCATCCATAACGGAAATGTGGAATCCTCCCTCCTACTGGCTGCTGGGTCAGTTGGGCAGGTTTTGATTTGGTAATGATATTAGGGGTACGGACAAAGGCAGACAAGGGGAGATGATGTGCAGATCCAGTAGGATCTAATTAAATGGCAGAACAGTCTCAAGCTGTTGAACAGGTCGACTCCTGTTCCTGTGCAATTCTGCGTCAACAGCAACACATTCCTTACGGCAGCTGACAGTAGGTCCCCAAAATCTGATTTATTATTGTCACATGTATTACCATACAGTGAAAGGTACTGTTTCTTGCGCGCTATACAGAAAGCATACTGTTCATAGAGAAGGAAACAAGAGAGTGCAGAATGTAGTGTTACAGTCATAGCTAGGGTGTAGAGAAAGATCGATGTAATAGAAGGTAAGTTGATTCAAAAGTCTGACGGCAGCAGGGAAGAAGCTGTTCTTGAGTTGGTTGGTACATGACCTCAGACTTTTGTATCTTTTTCCCGACGGAAGGAGATGGAAGAGAGAATGTCCGGGGTGCGTGGGGTCCTTGATTATGCTGGCTGCTTTGTCGAGGCAGCGGGAAGTGTCGACAGAGTCCCCCCTTCAGTGGGATAGGAGGGAAGCAATTTGCCCTAAATCAGCAATTGAAAAATTACTTCAGTGACTCTGTGCAATGTGCCCTGTTGCATGGGGAGGCGACTGGCCACCACTGGGTGTTTCGGAGCAAAAATATTAAGGTTTACACCTCAAGGCTTTTTTTAAAAACATGTTTTTTACAAAATAAGATGTGTGCAGTGCTATAATTTACGCTTCCAATGTAAAATCCTAATTGGAGATTCAAACAGCATTAACATGAATATAAATGGATACACAGACTTTCACAACACAGAGGCTCTGTCCTCAGGAACTCCATTTACAGGTTAAACAAGCAGTGTGTGCGTCACTCTCAAACTAACAGCAGCCCCTCTGGCTCGGCCTGGTCTTGACGAGCAGGGAGTGCTGACACAACAGGTACCTCCTCTAAAGCACGTCAATAGCTACCTGCTTCATAATTAAACTGAAAGTACCAGTGAACCGGGAGACCTATTCAGTGAAGTGGAATCGTTTCTTTAAATGCGTTTTGCTGTCAAAGTAAATCACCTCTTGGTTTGGTTTCTGCCTGAGGCAGGAATGCATGTACCTGTGCTTGGATGGTGTAGGCAGGGCACCTGGATTTCAGTCCAGCAATTTGGAAGGATTAGCGATACATCAGTGGAAAAAGCAGCGCATGTTTCAAAAAGATATCAAGCGCAAGTTATCAAATTCAGTAAAAAAAGGTGCCGACGGCTTTCATGGTTAACTGATCCCATTTATTGAAATTCTAGTTGGAAGGGGAAGTGCGTTTAATTAAGCAATCACAGAATCTTGATCATTATACAGAGATTACATATGTATACGGGTTATTTTTGGCTTTAAAACCACTGGGAACAACCCTCACTACCACACCCCTTCCCACCTCCCCTGGTGATGTGAGAATTGGTGCATTAGGAGGAATTATGTTTGTACATTCCACCCCCCTCTCCCATGCAATGTCACAATGTCAAATGGGGAGATGGGAAGGGGGCTAGAATCTACCACAGAATATCCACTTGTTGTAACTTATAACAACTGGCAAAAAAAACAGCAAAACCATGCTCGTGGGCTGCTGAATGCCCTATAGCCCACTCCACATGCCTGGGCTCAGGCAATCTCTGCAACCAACCTAACATTACAAATCTGTTTAAGTGCAACAACCTTCTCCTCTCCATCACAAAATTTCACATCACTTTATGTTTTCCTGTTTATAAAGGAGGATTGTGGGCAGGGATGAGTATTTTGTGAACAGAAAAGTACTCCCACAAAGATCTCTCCTTTACAGCTTGGGTGAAATGATTGAGTGGACAGCTCTCTCAGCTCTGGACTGAACTGGTATCAAGGCTAAACTGATGGCCGAAAGCACCCCTTCTGTCTGGCAATTTTCAATGTCCTATGCAAAATGAGCTTTGGTAATCTTAACCAATTCCCCTTCGGATATCAGCTTACAGCACAGTTCTGGCCCAGTGAGACACCAAACTGTTCATCTCCAGGCACAAGGATGGCCGGTGCTGGGAAACTAATTCCCCCTTGTATAGTATGGCTGGGGTGTTCAATCTACAGGCCCAAAACCCAGGTAACTCGAGCAACATCTGCACTTAGATTTCATATTCACTGTCCAATCCTGGTTGAATTTTGTAAGTGTGAATAAACTTTACGTCGTGGCACCAGGTTGGTCGTCAGGGGCGGCTCGGTGGTACAGTGGTTAGCCCTGCTGCCTCACAGCGCCAGGGACCCGGGTTCAATTCTCGGTTAGCCCTGCTGCCTCACAGCGCCAGGGACCCGGGTTCAATTCTCGGCGTGGGTCACTGTCTGTGCGGAGTTTGCACATTCTCCCCGCGTCTGCGTGGGTTTCCTCTGGGTGCCCCGGTTTCCTCCCACACTCAAAAGATGTGCGGATTAGATTGATTGGCCATGCTAAATTGACCCTAGTTTCGGGGGGGATTAGCGGGGTAAATATGTGGGGTTACGGGGATAGGATGGGATTGTTGTCGGTGCAGACCCGATAGGCCGAATGGATTCCTTCTGTACTGTAGGGATTCTATGAATCCGTAAACTGCAATGCAAGCAGTTTAACGGGAACAAGGTTTCAACATTACATGAGGCCCCAAGGCCCCCTGGTAAGCACTTAATAACAGAAAGTTTGGACCTCCAGTGTCAGGGTCAATCTTCTGAAGCAACAATATTGGGACAGTGGAAGAAGCTTTACCAATCCAAATCTGTCCACAGGTGTGTATAAAAAGTACAATGGACAATGGGGAGATGATGGCCTAGTGGTATTATCACTAGACTATTAATCCAGAAACTCAGCTAATGTTCTGGGGACTTGGGTTCGAATCCAGCCACAGCAGATGGTGAAATTTGAATTCAATTTTTTAAAAAATCTGGAATTAAGAATCTACTGATGACCATGAAACCATTGTCGATTGTTGGAAAAACCCATCTGGTTCACTCGTGTCCTTGAGGGAAGGAAATCTGCCTTCCTTAGCTGGTCTGGCCTACATGGGACTTCAGAGCCACAGCAATGTGGTTGACTCTCAACTGCCCTCCAAGGGCAATAAATGCTGGCCAGCCAGCGACCCCCGTGTCCCACAAATTAATTAACAAAACGGGAAAGTGTTCCAATTCCCATTCTCAGTGTCAATAACCCGATTTTATTTTCTGTATTTATTATAATGCAGAATGGGCAGAAGTATTTCCTTCGAAGGTTTGCCAGTCTCCAACTGCAAGATGTGCTTTAAGCCGCCAACAATAAATGGAGAGGAAATAAAACCGATGCTTGAGAGGAAAGTCTGATCCACGGCTGCCGTTGTTGTTTGCCCAACGAATAATAATGTTCCTTTAAGTACGTTAAGATAGAAGACGTCCTACATTTCATCCCAATTTAAATGCAACACACCCAAGGTGGAGTCCTAAAATGTGCTATTCCTCAAGGTAAAAGCAGGAAAAGCTAGAAAGGCAAGACAGCAACTTGGAGAGTAAGATTCAGAGGAGTTACCACCTTAAAGGCACAACATAAAGACAAGTTGTTGTTGCATTCCAGTGAAGGATTACACCCTAAACATCAATCACCCTCAGACGGTAATGAACCTATCCCAGAGATCGGTGATTAAAGGGAGAGAGGATACAGGAGCTAGTTGGGTGGGGGAACCAGTGATGAGGGACTTCTGTAGAAGATAATCAATAGCAGACTATTTGGACTGAAAACCTAGAAAATATTTCCAGTCTTCACAGCTTGAAGGTTCCTCTCCAAGACACAAATCATCCTGTCTGGGAACTACGTCGCTGTTCCTTCACGGGTCAAAATTCAGGAACTCCCTCCCTAACAGCACTGTGGCTGTATCCACACCGCATGGACTGCAGCGTTCAAGGCAGCAGCTCACCACCCACTTCTCAAGGGCAATTAGGGATGGGCAATAAATGCTGGTCTAACCAGTGACGCCTACATCCAGATGCAAATAAAATATTTCAAGGATTCCAGCATCCATCGTCTTTCTTTTCATCTTTATCCTTGCATGTTCCCGAGAAATAACCCATTTAGTGGTTAGCACTGCTGCCTCACAGCGCCAGGGACCCAGGTTCAATTCCCAGCTTGAGTCACTGTCTGTGCGGAGTTTGCATGTTCTCCCCGTGTCTGTGTGGGTTTCCTCCCACAGTCCGAAAGACGTG